>NC_056746.1:1368959450-1368984293 GCF_019279795.1 Protopterus annectens
CCACTGCGGGTTATTTTTACAAATCAAATTTGAGATAAATGCAGTGTACTTTAAACAGCTTAGAAAATGTGATTATTTAATAAAAGTACTTTGATTTTTACAAATCAAAGTACTTTTATTAAATAATCACATGTTCTAAGCTGTTTAAAGTACACTGCATTTATGTCGAATTACTTACTTCCTTTTCTTAAGTTTAATTTTGTTTGAGGTAGCGTTTCACTCCAGACACTCTTTTACTGTGCTTTTACATCAGGAGGACTGGGATTATTTATCTAGTGGCAATCGGTGTTTACCTGGTCTATCTGAGTTGGGAAGCACATAGAAAGGCTTTAAGTGTAGTTGTTTTATTGGCCAGAGGGCTCAATAGTCAGATTTCTATATTTCCAATGCTGGTATACATTCAGCACATTTGCACAGAGTTGTAACAGTGTCCTATACAGATGCAAACATCTGGAAATATTGTTTATTTTCATTATACTTTGACGGTTTACTCTACTACTCACATTACTATAGCACCCAGGACTATTGCTGCTCCGAGAGTATCTAGTTTACTCTACTACTTACATTACTATAGCACACAGGACTATTGCTGCTCCGAGAGTATTTAGTTTACTCTACTACTTACATTACTATAGCACCCAGGACTATTGCTGCTCTGAGAGTATCAAGTTTACTCTACTACTTACATTACTATAGCACCCAGGACTATTGCTGCTCAGAGAGTATCTAGTTTACTCTACTACTTACATTACTATAGCACCCAGGACTATTGCTGCTCTGAGAGTATCTAGTTTTCTCTACTACTTACATTACTATAGCACCCAGGACTATTGCTGCTCCGAGAGTATCTTGTTTACTCTACTACTTACATTACTATAGCACCCAGGACTATTGCTACTCTGAGAGCATCTAGTTTACTCTACTACTTACATTACTATAGCACCCAAGACTATTGCTGCTCTGAGAGTATCTAGTTTACTCTACTACTTACATTACTATAGCACCCAGGACTATTGCTGCTCAGAGAGTATCTAGTTTACTCTACTACTTACATTACTATAGCACCCAGGACTATTGCTGCTCTGAGAGTATTTAGTTTACTCAACTACTTACATTACTATAGCACCCAGGACTATTGCTGCTCTGAGAGTATCTAGTTTACTCTACTACTAACATTAATATAGCACCCAGGACTATTGCTGCTCAGAGAGTATCTAGTTTACTGTACTACTTACATTACTATAGCACCCAGGACTATTGCTGCTCCGAGAGTATCTAGTTTACTCTACTACTTACATTACTATAGCACCCAGGACTATTGCTGCTCCGAGAGTATCTAGTTTACTCTACTACTTACATTACTATAGCACCCAGGACTATTGCTGCTCTGAGAGTATCTAGTTTACTCTGCTACTTACATTACTATAGCACCCAGGACTATTGCTGCTCCAAGAGTATCTAGTTTACTGTACTACTTACATTACTATAGCACCCAGGACTATTGCTGCTCCGAGAGTATCTAGTTTACTCTACTACTTACATTACTATAGCACCCAGGACTATTGCTGCTCTGAGAGTATCTAGTTTACTCTACTACTTACATTACTATAGCACCCAGGACTATTGCTGCTCCAAGAGTATCTAGTTTACTCTACTACTTACATTACTATAGCACACAGGACTATTGCTGCTCTGAGAGTAGTTTGGCACTGGGCAGCATCACTGGTTAGATTAGCTGCTGATTACACCAAGTAAGCACCCTTCCCTCATCCGATTACAATCACCCTCCACTCCTATCCTTTCAAGTACACCTTAGAACCTGCAACCATGCATGGGCACTTTCCTGTTATCTCTGCATCCAGCTGGATGGACACAGATATCCTGAGTCAATGTAACAATTGGCTTATGTACACTGACAACCACTTCTTTCTTAAATAGACAAATACATTATGTGAGTGATGTAGTTACACATTGACACTGGAGGCTAGACTCTCACATACAGACAAAAAAAGGAACAAACGGGTCATCAGTGACTCACACAAATCACTCACTACACCTGCAAAGGACCCCCCCAACACACACACAGACCCACATGTGAGGAGTTGCTCACATGTAACTTACAAAACCTCAAAAAACTCTTAGTCAGAGTCCTCAGAAACTCCACAAGTACACAGACACAACAATTCCCCTCATAAAACATCAAGCCACATCTCATTGTGCCTTAACTACCAAGCTAGTCACAGTCCTCAGAAGATCCACATGTACACAAACATGACAAATCCCATCAAGAAACATCAAGCCACATCTCATTGTGCCTTAACTAACCAAGCCCATAAGGTGAAACACTCCACAATCCAATATTCTGGTCATAGAAGACTCCACTGTGAGACACACTAATGTCCCTTTTACCAGGCTGGATAAAGGAAATGTTGCAATTAGTTACCTGTCAAGGGCAAGAACTCACTAGATCATGCAAGCATTCAGATCTCTTACCCACAAAGAGACAGTATGACTCAGTCATACTCCATGTGGGCATGAATCACCTGAGACAGCTCCTTGGACTATATAAGGACAGATATGATGGAGCTCTCAGAATATGCATCATAGGTAAGTGTAAGCCTAGTACTGAGCAGCATTCTACCATCTCCAAGGATGATGCCACAATACCATGAGGTATGAGCCTAGAACTGGGCAGCATCCTATCATCTCCAAGGATGATGCCACAATACCACCAGGTATGAGCCTGGCACTAAGCAGCATTCTACCATCACTAAGGATGATGCCACAGTACCACCAGGTATGAGTCTGGCACTAAGCAGCATCCTACCATCTCCAATGATGATGCCACAATACCAGCAGGTACGAGCCTAGCACTGAGCAGCATCCTACCATCTCCAAGGATGATGACACAATACCAGCAGGTATGAGCCTAGCACTGAACAGCATCCTACCATATCCAAGGATGATGCCACAATACCAGCAGGGATGAGCCTAGCACTGAGCCGCATCCTACCATCTCCAAGGAAGATGCCACAATACTAGCAGGTATGAGCCTGGCACTGAGCAGCATCCTACCATCTTCAAGGATGATGCCACAATACCAGCAGGTACCAGCCTAGTACTGAGCAGCATCCTACCATCTTCAAGGATGATGACATAATACCAGCAGGGATGAGCCTAGCACTGAGCCGCATCCTACCATCTCCAAGGATAATGCCACAATGCCAGCAGGTGTGAGTCTAGCACTGAGCCGCATCCTACCATCTCCAAGGATGATGCCACAATACCAGCAGGTACAAGCCTGGCACTGAGCAGCATCCTACCATCTACAAGGATGATGTCACAATATCACAAGGTATGAGCCTAGCACTGGGCAGCATCCTACCATCTCCAAGGATGATGCCACAATACCACCAGGTATGAGCCTAACACTGAGCAGCATCCTACCATCTCCAATGATGATGCCACAATACTAGCAGGTACAAGGCTAGCACTGAGCAGCATCCTACCGTCTCCAAGGATGATGTTACAATACCAGCAGGTACGAGCCTGGCACTAAGCAGCATCCTACCATCTCCAAGGATGATGCCACAATACCAGCAGGTATGAGCCTGGCATTGAGCAGCATCCTACCATCTCCAAGGATGATGCCACAATACAAACAGGTATGAGCCTAGCACTGAGCAACATCCTAACATCTCCAAGGATGATGTCACATTACCAGCAGAAAATGATCATCTTTAACAATTGATTGAGCTACTGGTGCCATTCCAAAGGGATCCTATACATGTCCACCTGAGAGGACATGGTTGACAGACCACGCTGCTTTGACAGGGATGGTCTTCACCTGTCACCTCTATGCTTTTGGATATTGGCCAAAACATTATCCACCTCTGTAGTGCCTTTTTTATGCATTGCCAATCAAACATGCCTTCCAACATAAGAAAAGCTGCTCGGGAAAAGCTAAAGGTATTACTGCTCAGTGCTTGGAACCTCAACAAAAAACTGTACTCCCTGGAAGCTCTCCTCACCCTGGAGAATGTTGACATCTGTGGAGTTACTGAAACATGGTTCAAAGCCACGAAAAGCACCCTGGCAGTGCATTGCTATAATGCATTTCATTCCTTCTGACCACCCAGTGAACATGAAAGTGCAGAAGGTGGCGGTATCTCTAGCTACATAATGGACAAGAATACCTCCAGCTGGCCAAGCAATAAGACATACTCGAGCTACTCCATGTCAAGCTAACCATAGGAAAAATCCATTACCATATGCTTGCTAGCTACAGGTCTCCTAACATGAACCAGGAAATCCATACATCACACTTGAAGTTAGTAGAATCACTCACCAACCAGCCCGATACCATACTCATGGGTGATTTAACTACCCTTACATTAATCAGAAAGACTACACAACCACTAACATGCAGGCCCAAAGATTTCTTGACTTTGTAAATTCAAATCTCCTGGAGTAGCTACTCTGCACTCCCACTAGGGGAACAAATATCCTACATCTGGTACTCACAAATATGGGAGAGTGCTTTTCCCCCCAAGTGATGTTCTCACTGGTAAGATCAGATCACAAAGTGGTCTCCCTTGAAATAAAAGTAAAACTAGTCCCCCCCACCTAACTGCAAAAACGTTAAGAACTTCTCTAAGGTGAAGTACCCCTTTTAAAAGACAGCATAGCTTGTTTCCAAGCTCCACCAAACCCAAACAAAACAGAAACATATGCAGAAGTGTACACCAAAGCCGTGTATAACCACACACACAACTACACCAAAGCATCAGTACCAGACTGAAACAGCCTATGAAAACAGAAATGCAAGCCGCCATGGTGCACCCCTGGTGTTAATAGGTTGTCCAACAAAATAAGGGAAATCCTGTCGAGAAGTAAGAGAGAATGTGTGCAACAGAGAAACAAGTCCCTCACTGGTCCAAACAAGCAAGTCAGGGAACTAGTCAAGTCTCTGAAAGCAGACCTTGAGGTAAAAATATCATCCAAAGCTAAGGATAAGAATAAGGCATTTTTCCGTCATGTCCACAATCTTAAGGGCAACACCAGACAATGTGCAGAATTAGTTATTAATGGCATCACCTATACTCAGCTGGAAGATACGTAAAATCTGCTGGTCAACAAATTCAGCTCAAATTTCACCTCCCCATCACCCTCAGGTCTCCCCAGGAAATACCCACCACCACTGCATTGTCAAGTATTAGCAAAGAACAAGTTGCCACTGCACTCTCTAATGCTAGAAATACAGCTTCTGTGGGTATAATGATGGGTTTGGTCTTGAACACCGTCTCAGATTGTGCAATAACTTGAATTGCCTGTCTCAATCCAATATTAGTGCAATACTCAGTAAGTTGAGCCAATCCACTGGTCATCAGGGGGAGTAGAAAGGTCAGTGAAATGTCTCATTAAAGTGCAATATCATCAAACTGCAATACTCATGAATGTGTCATTCTGGGCAATACTCAATGTAAGTCTTTACTGCCATGTCTTAGTACAATTCAGTACTTAAGCAAACAAAGAGGTCACTGTATCATAAATGTTAAAGTGAGTTTAATTTATGTGCAGTATTATGACTATCTAGCTAAAACATTATGGTATGTAGTAAGTAGTTATATATGTATTAATGTCTTGTAGTATTACATCTATGTGATAGCTGCACATTTGAGTCCAGAGACACAGCATTTTGTTCAGTTTTTGCACTTGTATGATTCTGAATGACAATAAAGTTTACTTTGACTTTGACTTGAATTTGACTTTATACCACATTGCCTTTTAAATAGCTTAAATTGGGACTTATCACTCCCATTAGGCGGAGGACAGCCACTGTCATCCCTCTACACAAAGGTGGAACATCCACCGACCCAGGCAATTATAGGCCCATCAGCCTAACTAGCTTGATCTGTAAGGCCATGGAATACATTATCATGAACCTTATAAACAAGGACATTGGCAACCTCCAAAAGCTTGACTCCACACAGTTTGGTTTTGTCACAGGAAGATCATGCCTATTAAACTTTGTCGACTTTTTCAAAACAGGCACCAAAGTAATGGACGAGAGGAAGATGGTGCACACTGCCTACCCTGACCTAGCCAAAGCCTTCAACACTATTCCCCACTCAGACATAATCAATAAACTCTCCCAACTAGGCTTCAACCTATATGTCACCAGATGGGTAGGTAACTGGCTCACTGATAGAATGCACTCATCAAAACAGGGAAAGCCACCTCTAGTAGTAGACCCGTAATGAGCGGTGTACTCCAAGGATTGGTCTTGTGGCCTCTGCTGTTTGGCATATACTTTTCTGAGGTGCAAGCCAAAACCAGTGGTCTGTGGCTGATCAAGTTTGCAGATGACTGCAAGATGGGTGCTGTCTTAAATTCCCCAAGTGATGTGAACATCCTCCAAGATGGCTTTACCCAAACTAATAACTGGTACCAAAAGCATTGGGCTAAAAATGAATGCCAAGAGATGCATCATTATCCCCTTTGGGGAAAATGGTGCCCCCACTGATTATCACATTAATAACAATATGCTAAGCACTCAATCAGTCATGAGGAACTTGGGCACCCAGGTTGATAGCAAACTGACTTTTGACTACCACGTTTCCTCCATAGTATAGAAGGCTTTCTACATGAGCCACCTCATAAGTAAGGGTATTTCTTCAAGGGCAAGGAGGTCATACCATCCCTGTACTTCTCCTTTATCAGACCCATTATCGAATACAATGCCCCCTTCAATATGTACCTTGCCAAGCACATGCAGCAGCTGCAGAGACCACAGAGGTTCCTGACCAAGAATATTCAGGGTCTCAAACACCTATCCTATACAGATAGGCTAAAAGACCTATCCCTCTACTCCATCTCATACAAACTGCTCAGAGGTCACCTGTGTCTGGCATACAAGGCTGTCTCAGACCCAGCCTTGATGGAGTTGCTGCATATCCGTAAGTCTAACTCCACTTGCCCAGCCCACATTCAAGGCCTCAACCTGGTCTGTGACATTAATAGAACTTATCGGTGGGACAGATTTGTGTCCCAAAGACTCCCCTATCTGTGGAATAGACTCCCTCTCCATGTCAAGCAAAGTGCCTCACTAGACCTCTTTAAGAGGAATCTGGATGACTGGATGGGAAACAAGAAAATACATCCCTGAGATCCCACCTGTGTCCTTGCTGGATGTGGGAAACAGGTGCTGACCTTGTGGGAACACGGGCAAAATTCTTAGCTAGGCTTATAAAGGCGTCCAGGCCAATAGCCTAATATCGTCCTATATAGCCTCCAGACTGGCTTTGTTCTGATAGAGTGGAGGGCAGTGACAGCCATCCCTCTGCATAAAGGAGGCCATCTACTGACCTGGGAAATTACAGACCAATAAGTTTGCCTAGTCTTATATAAGGCCATGAAAAGACTAATCATGGACTGAGGAATAATGACATAGGAACCCTCCAAACACTGGATCTGACCCAATTTGGCTTTGTCAAGGGCAGGTCATGCCTATTGAACCTGGTGGTTTTCTTTGAGAAAGTAAGACCGTGGACAATGGCACAACACTACATACCACCTACCTTGACCTGGCCAAGACATTTGGCACAATTTCCCATGCAGGTATTATAAATAAACTCACAAAACTGAATATAAATCTCTACATCACCAGATGGATAGCCAGTTGGCTCACAAACAGAGTACATGTGGTTAAAGTAGGCAAGTCCAAATCCAGCAAAAGGCTGTTCGGAATATACATTTCTGAAATTAAGGCTGATGTGAGACCTATGGATGACAAAAGTTTGCTAAAGACTGTAAACTGGGGGCAATCATTGAATCTGTCAATGATGTAGATATCCTTCAGGAGGGTCTAGATCAGACAAATGAATGATGCTCGAACCATGGCCTAAAACTAAATGCAAAAAAGGCATTATTATACACTTTGGGAAGTCAAACACTCCTGTACTGCAAATTACAACATCAATAGCGCACCCCCAAGACTAAACTCAGAAGTGAGAGATCTAGGTACACAGATAGATAGTAACCTGAGCTTTAAATGCCATGTGTCCACAGTGGTGAGGAAGTCCTTTTATGTGGCACAACTTATTAGTAAAGGTATGGCATCCAGATTCAAGGAAAATGTAGTCCTTCTGTACTCAGCTCTAATTAGACCAATAATTGAGTATAATGCACCAGATGGAATGTACTTGACTAGACACTTACAGCAGTTGGATTGATCTCAGAGGTTCCTCACAAAGAGAATACAGGGTGTAAACAACACGAGTATACATCTAGACTAAAAGCTGTATCCCTTTACTCTGTCTCCTACTGACTATTAAGGGGTGACCTATGCCTGACCTACAAGGCAGTCACAAATCCAGCCCTGAAAGAGCTGCTACACATCCATAAGTCAAACAGCATGAGGGCCACCCAATATGAGGATCTAAATTTAGCAATTCAAACAAAACATGCTGGAGAGAAAGATATGTGGCTCAGAGATTGCCCCTTCTTTGGAACAGGCTTCCTATTCACATTAAGCAAAGCCCGTCCCTGCTCCTCTTCAAACTCAGTTTGAATCAATCTATGGGCAATCACAAATTCACACCTGAGGAAGTGCCTCATGGACAGGGGCAACCTGTAAGATATTCAATACACAGGCACAAATCCATGCCATCCTCTTACCCTTAGGGGTTATATATTGGACAAAATTGAGTTATACTGGCTAGGTTTCTAAGAACCCTTAAGCCATTAGCCTAGTAATCTCCTATGAACCTATGCTGACCATTGAAATTCACATATTCTGTGCAAGAATCACATCCCTAATAACTCCTATGATGAGAAATGACACCATCAAGTGCTTTTTATATATATATCTATACTTTTCTGTGAAATGAGTTTTCATTTCATTTCATTTCAATTAAATGAGTTTGATCATTTGAGGTATATATAAAGACATCTTTCTTCTCTCTCTCTCTCTCTCTCTCTATATATATATATATATATATATATATTAATCAATAAATATCAGAACAAAAAATCAGCTCTAACAGCAGCAAATTCTATTTAGCCTTTGCTATAAATCATAGAATCTGATGACTGCTTGAAGAAATTTCAGTGAATACTTCTGCAAAAGGACTGTTTGTTCTATAAAGGCAAACTGTAATGTTAAATGTGTATCCTCTGGCTGATAAGAAACTAGTATCCCAGGCAAAGGATTAAAACTTTTAAAATCCTCTCAACATGTATTAAATGAGTATGCTTTTTAGAATATTCAACAGAAAAAAAAGCAGATACAGTGAATCCGTTTACATAACCAAAAGATTTGAATTTCATCTGTAGTAGATTTAGCCTGACATATTTTGCACTTTGAGGAATCAGGTTTACCCACTACTGCTAATATATGGGGAGTCAAATATGCATTACTAAACAGGTATAATTATGAAAAAGGATAAAAAAGTGTTTCTATAATTTTAAGAAAATGTATATTCTTATAAGTATTATACCAAATTATATTCAGTTTGGGAAAACATTTATTGTTTTAAACAGCAGTAATCACTGCAGAGTAGCACAAATGGAGTGCTATACTCCTGGGTGTGCCATCCTTTGGATGGAAAGTAAAACTGAGGCCCAGCTGCCTGAGGTGGTAGTAGCTCAGGTGAATGTAAAAGATCCCAGGGGAAGTGTCCCTATGCCCTGGCAAAATGTCCTCTAGTTGATATGAATACCATCTAAAGTCTCCACTGAAAAGAGGTCATTGGCCTAGTAAACTAACTCAGTCAACAAAATGTAAATAGATAAATAAATAAAATTGGACAAATGAGTAGGAGAATAAAATAAAAAGATAAAAAAGTAATTATAAACAAAATAAAATAAATATTTTGGTAAAGTTTAATAATGAAGAAACCAAATCACTCCCAAACATAGAGAACAATTTAGCAACAACAATTCTTACTAAATTTGAGATGTTGAATGACAATAACATTTGGGCTCCATTATTTCAATATTTCTCTTACAAATATTAAAATACTACCATCCATAAAATAACAATAATTTTTTATAGGAAAATGTGAAATATTATGAGGTCTCTTATTAATTGTAATGTTAGTAGTTATAATATAAATAATTCTTTAAAGTGCATGTTTTTTTTTCAAAAAAAATGACAATTGAGATTCTAAATATATGATGTGTGTAGTAATAATTTTAAAAAGTATGGAAGCTTAGATAAGATACAAACAGAACAGATTTCACAAACACACATTTTCCTAATCAGTGCTATAGCATAAAAAAATCAAAAGTACAATAATACTAGATCTTGTTATAAAGTATCCAGAAATGCTAAGGAGTTGAACCCATCAGGAAGCCATGTAAAAGAGATAGCTTGGAGAGCTTAAGGCTACACTTTCAAACTGCATGCAAAAAATTGCTGAAACAAATCCAGAGATTCCTATTATTCCATTAAAAATACTTTGGGATTACTATGTTATAAGATTAAAAAAGTTTGAAATTTGTAAAACTGAGTTTTTGCTGAACTAAAATAACCATGGAAACCTTTATTTTCACAATGACAACTTTGGCCAGTAAGTTACATTTAACTTTGCTCCAATGTTTGTTGTCAAGCTTAACTTCTAATATTTGATTGCAATTTGCATAAATAAAGGAATAAGTATTAGATAGGAAAAGGGGTTTATTTATCAACATTTAATGATACTTTGATTCAATCATTGATTCAATGGGGTAACTAAGGAATATGTTTAGATGAAATCAAGAATTGTAAGAGAATATTGTCTACAAATGTGATGCTGGGGTTTTTCCTAACAACTGGACTCTAGCAAGATTCTGAAGATCAAGGATTCCTAAGATAAGAGAAAAAGATTGGATGACAGGGGGCATGCTGCACAGAGCATTATTCATTTATTTTTTTAAGAAAGGAAGAATCTCCCTTTTACTGATAAATGAATTGAAGATGAATCATACAATACCTCATGCAATATTTCAGGATCATGAATAAAAAAGGAACATGTACAAGGCCAAATACTTTACTTGCATCCAATACAAAAACTCACAGTTATCATAATCTGTATTATGATGCAGAATTAGCTCTAGGATAATGCTGGTTATCATAATCTGTATTATGATGCAGAATTAGCTCCAGCACAATGCTGGTTATCATAATCTGTATTATGATGCAGAATTAGCTCTAGCATAATGCTGGTTATCATAATCTGTATTATGATGCAGAATTAGCTCTAGCATAATGATGTTATCCCCAGTCTGCTTCAATTCACTAAATATGAATTAGAACTTTTAGATGATCTCTTTAACAACCTGATTACACTTTCCAGCTAGAATCATTGAATACATATTGGTATTTATCTCTTGTGCATCTACAATTACCTACATTTTGTACTATTTTTGATTGTATTTATGTATAAATCAAAACTGGTAATAAATGTGGAGCTTTTATCTGCCGAAAAAGGGTTTTGTCTCAGTTGGACTTTCCCAAAAATAAAGATAGATAGATAGATAGATAGATAGATAGATAGATAGATAGATAGATAGATAGATAGATAGATAAGCAGTGATACAGAGATATTAATTTTTAATTAAGGATAAGTCTGCACTTTATTGAAAAATATACACAGATTTTTGCACAAATTGTTTATGCAACATTTTTATTATGTATAGTTTCATTGAAATTGGAGATAACTGTTTTCTCAACTTCCAGGAACAAGATGTAATAAAACCATCAAGACCAGGAGCCTTGCTTAACTAGATGTGATAGTCCCTAAATCTGCCTCTGATGTTATATTTGAGTTTAATTTCAAAACATTATTCTCTGTAAATGGATTTGGAAAAAACTCAAGAATCTATACATATCATCATTATTTATATATGAGTTTGGTGAAACATATATATGTTCATTATATCAAATGCATTAAGAGTATCCAGTGATTGTGGGTAGATGGCTTTGATGATCTCAGTGTAAGTCACCAGCTGCACTGAGAACAGGTGTTTTGGAATCTGGTCCCTGGTGTAAGCCTGTTTATAGTTAGGCCTCACATTGAAGTCACTCACACCAAGAACAACTCTTTTGGAATCTTGTCCTCTGTGTATTATTTAAGCAGTGGTGAAACTCCAGTAAGCATATTTTGCATTAATGTTCAATTTAAAAAAAGTAGAAAATGGAATTATGCAATGATTTCTATTTATATTGGAAAAAAGCTGATAACTGATTACATGAATTTTCCTGAATCAGAGGTTTTATACTATTCATTATCAAGCTGCATGATTTGATTTTCAATATTAGAGATATGCTTTGCTTAACATTTTTGATATATGTCACTTTACCTGTCAAGAAATCAAGAAGATTCTGAAAATGTCTCATAAATATGCAACAAAATATAGAGGATTTAGGATTTTTACTTGGAAATGTTTACAATAGATATTTTTATACCTCAAGTAGACTCCAGAGAATTTTTCCTCAGACAGCAAATTGTAGAGGTGTGATGGGGTAGAAAGAGGTACTTGGGAACATTCTGGGAGTGTGCTGGGTTGGCGGACTTTAAGGATTCCCTATGGGATGCACTGTTGGAGATGCCGGGTGGGCAGATTGGTGAGACAAGGGAGATGATTTTTCTGAGCTATGATATAGGATCGGAATTGCCTAGACATGGTAAAGCTTTGCTGTGTCTAATTATGCTGGTTTCCAAAAAAGCAATTACTAGAAAATGGAAATCAAAATCTAAACCAACTATGTTAGAAGTACTGAATATACTAAAAGAGATAAAACAATTGGAAATTAGATCTTTAGAAAAGGGTAGGAGGAAAATACATAGGAAAAATGGGAATTGTGGGAACAATACATACAGGAGAGGAATGAGGTTTAAAGAAAGCAGGACTTAAATGAGCTATGTAATGTTTGACTGAAAGTGATTGGCTAGATTATAAGTGATATATAATGTTTGCAACTGGGAGTGTGTCAGTATGGTTTGTGATGTAAAGTGCTTGTAACTAGGAAGTCGTAAGTGATGGTTTATGAAAAAAGATGTTCCTTGTTTAAAAAAAAAAGAAGCCTCTGAAATGAATTATTCAATGCAGCCAATCTGATATCCAAATATTCAACCATATACAACTTAAACAATGAAATAATTAGTCTGGTGATTTCTGGAGCAGCTGTCACTTTATTATAAACATCCCTATTTTTCAGATGAAAAATAGTTAAAATGTATGGGGTGAGAAAAGGTTTTGACTATTACAGCATCAATGTAGCTGACCAGGATAGCTGCATCATGTCAGATGTTTTATGTAGGCTGGATGGGACACAAATTGCTGCAGAAAATACATGAGCATATGTACGTCATTAAAAGGAATGCTCTAGAATCCTGGAATGCTCTAGGTAAACATTTCATAATCTGTAAGAACTACAAGAAGTTTGTTTATGTTTTATTTCAGATTACTATGTGCTATGGAATAAGAACTTGGAACTGGTCCTGGATAGAACAGAACTATATAGACAAGCAACATGAGCTGTCAATGCTTACCTTCTTAACTTGCCAGTACAGCATAAATGAAATGCATGGCTATGCTTTAGAAACACAGAGCTTAAAAATCAACCTGACGTCCATCAATATTAGGGCGCCTGCAAAATATCCCAAATAACATTCAAGTGAAACAGTAAAAATGTTACACAGGCAAACCATTCAGGAAAAAAAAATGCAGAAGGGTCCCAGTCAGACTACATTCCTCGCTATGTAATATCTTAAACCTCCTGTAGTGGAGTCCCATTGAATGTAAGCAAATGACCCCTTAAAGGGGAAAAAAAGGGCTGAAACATGCATGTCTAAAGCTAGTGTGGTTTGGCTTTATTGGTCTGAATATGCACATAGAGACTTAAAAAGGAAAAGAAAAAAGTCAAGGACATTCAAAACCATATTTCTGCAACACTGGGATACAGTAATGGGATCATTTGCATATATCCCATGGGCCTCTGTGGGAATTGATGCTGAATCAGCAAATTACATAAGTATTTCAGGACTGATGTCAGCATATGGAAAAACACAGTTATCAAAAAACAAAAACTAATGAAAACAAAAAAGATCACAAGGAGGAAACAATCCCTCCCCCACATAACCTTAGTAATGCCTCTGAAAATGTGGCACTGCTCTAACCCTAGTCTTACACATTATCTTTGCAAAACCTTTTGATAACAATGCCAGTAAACTAGATACTCGTACACAGACCACATATATCAACACACATGTAAAACATTAACTCCTTAGCCTTTAACTCTATCCTGCAAACATTTGCACATATTACAGTTCCCTAACGCTGAAACCTGCACCATATCCAAAAGCTCCAGTATTAAACTCACAATCCCACTTTTACCTTCCACAATCCATCTTCTTCCATTTGACATATTTTTTTGCATTCAGTTATAAGCACACTCAATAAATGTTCCATACATAGAAATCATTTGATAAGATCGTCCTTCTGTTAAGTAAGGTGGACCCACAGGTTGATAAATGTGCAGATACATGGATACATAGATAGACAGATAGATAAATAAATAGATAGATAGATAGATAGATAGATAGATAGATAGATAGATAGATAGATAGACAGATAGATGGATTTGTGTGTGTGTGTGTGTGTGTGTGTGTGTGTGTGTGTGTGTGTGTGTGTGTGTGTGTGTGTGTGTGTGTGAGAATCTATATAAGATAGACAGGTAGGTAGGTCTACATGTCTGTGTGTGTGTGTGTGTGTGTGTGTGTGTGTGTGTGTGTGTGTGTGTGTGTGTGTGTGCGCGTTTGTGTGTGTGTGTGTGTGTGTGTGTGTGTGTGTGTGTGTGTGTGTGTGTGTGTGTGTGTAGCAGTATTTTACTTTATATATCTTTATGGACATTCTCATCCATAACCCAGACTGCAACTGCAAAAGCACCTGGAAATGCAACATATGTGGGCTGTACACAGTAATGAGTCAATCAGCATGTTTTTAGGAGATAAGAGGAACAAATGATCCATTCTGAGAAAGCACAAAATTGCAAACTAAAATATTAAAAATTCCAAAGATACTGCCTGGTAGCAAAGTTTGAACTCTAGGGACCAGCATTTTGATGGGTTACTGGGAAGTAAGGGGACAACAGATGGTATGTTTTGTATAGTGAGAACATCCAAAATAAGAGTCCCCTCAAGAAATTCCATTTAACTCTTGCAGTACACAGCTTTGTTACTTTGAAAATTATGTCACCAGCAGAACAGATGAAATGGAGAATGTTAATGGCTTTTTGTAAATATTCTCAGCAGAAAACAGTGGAGGAAACTTAGTGCAAAGCATTAATGGAATATAAATTATATGTGCCCAATATTATAGAATTGGCTTAAATAATATAAAAACATTGATCTTTGCCTGACTATCCCAAACATGTTCTGGTAGGTAGTTTAAGCAATGAGGTTCTCTAATCAGATCATAGTATCTCTCTTTTAAAAATTAAAAATGTTCTCTGCATTTTTAAAATGCATTTATTTTGACAGAGGAGAGGTAACAGTGTCTAGCATTCTGGATTATGTGTTCCTCTGGTGGAAGAATTGGAAAGGGAACCCCAAGCCTTTTTTCTCTCACGCAGGTATTTTGATTTCATAAAAGCAGTACATCTCTGCTTTAGAAATGTTATCAGTTCTCAGATGAATCTGGAGCCTGTTCTCAAAGAATGTTTTAGAGGTCTTTGCAGTGCTTTGTCAATTGTGAACAGACATAATATGTTTTCTGTTCCAAAGTTAAATGGCAATATGTTCTGTACTGATTTTTGGACCTCATGAAAGCAAACATACAAGGTGTAATTCCTGATACCGTATTAGTGCACAAGCAAGATGTATTGCTTCTTTCTGTTCTGAAAAGGCACATTTGCTTGCAATAACTCTTAACCACTTTTATGTGTCAAACTAAATAATGGTTGTTGTAGTGTATACAATGCATAGTGCTTTACTCAGGAAGAATGTGTCATGATTCAAAAGCTCTAAAAAGTAAGAACACATTTCTGCTCTGTTATAATATTTAGAGTATACTTGTATAGTTTATACTGAAATATTTTGGCTCACGATGATTGTCAGTGATGAAGTGAAACCTCCCTGACCCAAATTGCAAAATAGGAAAAAGGGGCCATGGATAGATGGATGGATGGATGAATGAATGGAGGAAGCTTAGATATGATATATTGTATACAGCTTTAAATGTATAAATTATACTTAAGTTATATACTGAAGAATATTTTCCACACACTTTTCTGTTTATGGTATTATTCAAATTTGTATTGACTTTCATGAATATGGCGTCTTCATTTGTTACATTTCACTTAAATAAAATGAAACATTAAGTGCAAAAAATATCATCAGTTTTGATTAATGGGATACATGTTTTTAAAAAGCCTCAGAGGATCCATCAAGATTTGATAGCAACTGCTATTTCATTTTTTAGTCTAGCCTGGTGGATAAAAAAGAGAAATGCATTTTGCAAAAACAACAATTTCATCAGTCAACCTTGTATTTCAATGCCTAAAACACTATGGAGATTTGTCCACAAAGCCCAGCAGACTGCAGCACAGCCCAGGAGCAGGCTGTTTTGTCTTTGACTGATGTGCTGAGGTAACACAACTTCACTGGCGAGAACCTCCATTTCTTTTTAGTCGTGTTAACTGATATCTTTGCACAGCAGTCCTCTCTGTACATTGCCAAACTTAAATCAGAGTATCCTGGTAAAATAGGAAAACAATTCAGTCCTTTTCAGTACTGACTGACACCTAGTCACATAATATGTAATTACTTTATAAATGTTAAAAACTGTCTTCCAGGTTCCTGCAGATCACATATATAGCTATAACAGTAATTAAGGTATACAGATTCAAGAACTGTAATTATTATGAGTATTTTCCCTGAATATTTTATATCATTCAATAACTGGCAAAGCTTGCTAAGTGTTTGTTTGAAGTGGTATCCCTGGAGTTCTAAATGATTTCTTAGTTTCTCTCAACATGTTTTCAGGTTGTGAAAATCAAATCCGGAGCTCCAAGAGCAAGGTTCTTTTAAGCTGAAAGCTGACATCAAGAATGTTTCCACTTTTCTTTTAATTTGACAAAATATAAAATGACCTATGCTTTCAACCTTGACAGTTAAAGTAAATATAATATTAGATAGATAAAAGCAACAAAGGAAAATCCAGTCATTTCCAGATAAAGTTTGTTAGGACATCTCTCAAGTCAGAGATAATTACCTAGATCCAGACAACTTCCACAGTGATTGCTAATTTCATAGAGAATGCAGTCATCTATCTATCGGTCTGTCTATCTATCAATCAATCTTTTTTTCTCCCATGGAGGATGTTGGTCTTTCCGGGGAAACTAGAAGGGTAATCCATTTGCATATGGCTTCTCACTGGCAAGAATCTACTTGGACAGAAATTTGATGGAGAATTTCCAGCAAGTGGACAACAAGTTGAAAATCCTACCAAAAGAATATGTAGATACAAAATCGACTGTGGCATTTAAGACTATGTGGGATAAACATAGACATAATAATGTATAAGCATACGTAAATGTACAATCCATTGGATGTATCTTTATTTGGTACAAACAATTAACTGCTATCAGTTTCACCTGCATTTAACATTAAAACTCCATGGACTAATAGCATTGTAATTTTTTTCTTGGAAATATGTTTATTGGTTAAAAGTTTACAATAAATACACAACAATGACAATGTTTATATAACATACAAATAATAGTTTAAACCAATGAGAACTTTCCTTTGTAATGACCTCAGTCATATCTTTCTGTATAGTATTATACAGCAAACCTTTACAGCCACACAGTGCAATGATATAACACTACTAAAGGCTTAATTAAATCCATGTGAAAAAGAAACATGGAATGTTAGTAGACTCATCAAATCTAATAATTAATTGTATGTGGACACACATTGTAAGCACAACAGTCTTAATGTAAACAATTCCCATAATAATACTATTCAATGAACTTTCTAATGATAAAACATATTATGATATACAGATCATTAAAAAATAAACACACTTCGGGAATAATCAATATTATTTGTATATAGCTCTGAAACTAATCTTATAGAAATGTCCCCACCTATGTCTCATATCAGCTGTATCTACCTTTCTATTCCTGTCCACCAAGTAACACCCATCTTGCCATCTCAGGCTGTCTCCTATCAGGAAGAGTGATAAATTATAGAACTACTCTCTGTAATTCCCTTCTTGTCCTACCTACATTGTACCATCATATGGGAGCTGTGACCTTCTGATTCAAAAACACATTTAATACGCTACCTCTGATTCCACCAACACTGCTGGATGCAAGGAAGAGACGCCAGGAGTCTCTGATTCTCCTATATAACGTCCTTCGGACTCTTACATAGCAGTGTTCTATGTCTATCCCTGAATACTGGCCTCTGTCACATTCATGGTGGTTTGGGTTAATTACCATAACCTTGCCAAACAACAACTAGCTACAACCACTAACAGTACCTCATACACATCTCCTCTTTTTCATCACCATTTGGACTTTAACTTAAATGCTTTTACATATCTCATAGGAATAGCCATTGTAAATGACATCAGCTATTCTTTGCAGAAGTTCACATCTACACTCTGTATTCACCCTCAATCTGCACATTTAATATCTCTGTCTTAAGATCTCAGTAGTGGGACTCCTATTTTTTCTCACTTTGCTGCCCATGTTCTGCTATGATTCCTAAAATGACCAAGCCATCGCAGATCTCCTTCCTCTATATAACACACCTGTTTTCAAAGAGCCTTAACCTTTTCACACTTTCCTCTAATCTTTGAGCAATCCCACCATATGTGTAAGTTATCAACCCCATTCTCACCACACCTATAACATTAAACCTTAGAGATCCACCCTTTTGTATTCAGTCTTAACATAGTTTAATATTACTTGGAAAGTAGACACTTGTGTAAATCAACTACTGTGCTTACCTGTCAAAATAATCCTCTAATTTCCCAACTGTTCTTACTTATCTAAATAATCTGCTAATCTTCCAGATGTGTTTACCTATCTAAGTAATCTGCTAATCTCCAAGCTGTGCTTACCTGTCTAAGTAATCTGCTAAACTCCCAGCTGTGTTTACCTAAATAATCCGCTAATTTCCCATCTGTGTTTACCTGTCTAAGTAATCCACTAATCTCCCATTTGTGTTTACCTGTCTAAGTAATATGCTAATCTCCCAGCTGTGTTTATCTGTTTAAATAATCTGATAATCTCCCAGTTGTGCCTACCTGTCTAAGTAATCTGCTAATCTCCCAGTTACCTGTCTAAATAATCTACTAATCTCCCAGCTGTGTTTACCTGTCTATGTAATCTGCTAATCTCCCACATGCCTTTCACAACGTCTCCCCTAATTGTGTTATGATGTCATTTTCCCACTTTCCCTGCAGCTCAACATGAGACAGTTTCATCTAAACTGTCCCCCAAATCTTTGCATATTGCCCTAATTTCCTTCCCTTGTCAAGCACCACAGTGGTTTTTTCTTTACCATTATGATTACCTCCTTCAGAAGTTTGTATCTGAATTTGCCATATTAAGGTCTCATTCATAAGACAACCCACCCTCAACTGATCATAAACTCTTATGCTATCTCACTAATTTATTTTATTTTTGCATTCCTCCTTTCTCATCACCATATTTGTTACTCTGACCTAGACCAATCCCCTCCATGTCATGACTCCTTTCCTTATCATTCCCATTTTTTTCCATTCCAACTAAATCTATAATTCCCATTTCATCATTATATCCCAGTTAGATACCAAACCCTGCAAATTTCTTATAGTTTTGACCATCTTTCCTTCATCTTCCCTAAAGCATCTAAGCCCCAATGCCTTCAGCTTCTCTTTCAACCCACCTTATCACTCTATCTTCATAGCTCTTAAAAGATGTGTAACATTTAGTGCCAAGCCATGTCTCCTAAAAAACAGCATTTCCTAGTCATCATGTTTTCTGTCTACCTTGATCCTGTCTTACAAAGGTCTCCTGCATTTACCTTTCAATATAAATTTATCACATCTTTCTTATTTGCAATGGTGATGGATAGATTGACAGACGAGATCAGACAGGAGTCCCTGTGGACTATGATGTTTAGGGATGACATTTTGATTTGTAGCGAGAGAAGGAAACAGGTGTATGAGACTCTGGAGAGGTGGAGATATACTCTAAAGAGGAGAAAAATGAAGGTCAGCAGGACTAAGACAGAATATGTGCATGTGAATGAGAGGGAGGACAGAGGAATGGTGAGAATGCAGGGAGTAGAGTTGACGAAGGTGGGAAATACTTGGGAGCAACAGTTCAGAGTAATGGTGAGTATGGAAGAGAGGTGAAGAAGAGAGTGTAGGTAGGGTGGAGTGGGTGGAGAAGAGTGTCAGGAGTGATTTGTGATAGATGGGTACCAGTAAGAGTGAAAGAGAAGGTCTGCAAGATGATAGTGAGACCAGCTATGTTATATGGGTTGGAGACTGTGGCACTGATGAAAAGACAGGAGTCAGAGTTGGAGGTGGTAGAGTTAAAGATATTAAGATTTGCACTGGGTGTGATGAAGATGGACAGGATAAGAAATGAGTGTATTAGAAGGTCTGCTCAGGTTGGACGGTTTGAAGACAAAGCCAGAGAGGTGAGTTTGCATTGGTTTGGACATGTGCTGAAGAGGGATGCTGGGTATATTGGGAGAAGGATGCTAAGGATGGAGCTACCAGGTAAGAGGAAAAGAGGAAGGCCTAAGATAAGGTTTATGGATGTGGTGAGAGAGGACATGCAGGTGGTTGGTGTGACAGAGCAAGATGCAGAGGACAGGAAGAAATGGAAGCAGATGATCTGCTGTGGCAACCCCTAAGAGAAGGAGCCAAAAGAAAAATAAGAAGAAGATAAATTTATCACGTTCTGATTTCACCTTCTTTACTTTTCTCTCCTGTGGGCTGATCATCATATGTCTCATCAGATGGTGTACTTGTGGTAATATTATGACCCTAACTACCTCAGATTTTTCTCCAGTGATTTTACTCTAAAAGACCACTTATCTGCCATGCCCCAAATCTTCTCAAACTGTTTTTTTTAGCTCCTGAAGATTGATACAAACCTTGATGCTCAAATACGTCTCACCTTCTTCTGAGAAAAGAAAGATGCTTCTCTCATCCTCTTCTCTGTCTCCTGTGAGGAGAACCATTGATATTTTAGGATATAGTTTCACGTATATGTCCTGCTATATATACATACTCTGCTCATACTTAATAAATCCTGTTTTTTAATGTATATTGATTCAACATTCTTGTGCTCATAGTTTTGAAAGGAGCCCTCACCATTCACATCATAATACCCTGCATCCAGTTTCAGCATGCACTGTGTCTTCTACCTTGTATCTTAGGCATCCATCTAGTTCCTTCGTTTTCCTTTTTCTGTATTGTTCCTCAGTTCTCTTCCCTGCCTATCTCTTCTTTTTATTATCAGCTCCCAGTGAAGCAAGGGGTCACATAAGTGAATCTCAGAATGACAGATCATATCCATCTGTGAGTCATTATTTTGCAATAGAGAATCCTTGGAATCCACGTGGTGAAGAAACTAAACATGCCTTTTCCCTTCCATTCTGTCTGGTTAACTATCAAAAAAAATATTAGAACACATAATTCTACTTTATGGTCCTCATGCTTTTATCGTAAGGTTTAGGTTCGAGTTAATAAAATATATGCAATTCCTCTTCCTGCAGGCAGATTTTCTCCTAAGCAAGATGTTTGTTATTTATCCATTTATGTGTGGTGTTTTTATTGTGAGGATTTCTTTTGAATGAGTATATACACATGTATTTTTTTTATAGGGACACATTCCTAACCCATATGAAATGTTTTTTTCCTTACATTGACGTGCATGGGTTGAGGCGAATGAGTTCTTTTGATTGTCTTTGATTTTAGTCTGGCTGTAGAATATTTAATTAATTGTTTAATTTTTTTTAATTAGCTTAGTTTGAACCAGGATGTGGTATATAAGGACTAGGGGGGATCTGTTATTTGTCCTGATGAAGTCGAGTAACCTGAAGATGAAGGTCCTTAACATTGTATTGAATAAGGCTATTTTCTGAGCAGCACTCGACTCTGAAGTCTTTTTCTTCCTTTGGAAGTTTCTCTTATTGATTTTGTCTTGTGGATTTTGGTCTTACATGGAAGGTGAAGCTGGAGTCACAACTACTCTACATAAAATACAATAGATGCCGAATTTGTTTGCAGCTAGTATTGGGAATTTAACTTGTCTTATTAACCAGCTTATACAGAGGGTTTTAGCTGGTTCACAACCTCAAAGGTCTGGTCCGAATGAGTATGCTGTCATGGGAGAGTTATCTAGCCAATTAACAGTCAGTCAGGGAACTTCTGTGATTACATCAGGCCAGAGAATGCATCAGGAGCATACTGACGCTGTTAATGAGCTGGCTGTTGGATCCGGTCAGCCTGGGCCTAGTACGAACACTTTTGGGAATAATTTTGACTTCTGTTGCGGCTCTGATATGAAACAATGGCTCCAGAGTGACTTTTCTTGATTGGGAGAACACTTCCACCAATCCATTGATTACAGAAGTCTGCAACAACTGAAAACCTTTGGGGACCTTCTTTTTCAAATATAGAAAATTACAGCTCAAATCCAGCTAATTAAGGCAGTGCTTAAGTGTAGAGCGGATACCCAAGGGACTGCATTTGTGGAAGTATCCCACAGGACTGGTAAAAGACTATTTTAGACCAGGAACTTTTGGTTTTATTTAATAGGCATGGATGTGAGCTGCTTGAACTATTAACCTGTTAAACCTGTGCTGAAATCACGTGGCATAAAGTAACACTATTTATGACTGCTGTTCTAGTTGTCTTTATATCTGAAGAAGCATCCAGTGTGGATGCAAAAGTGCTTATCTTTTGTTGTAATTAGTTTGTATTAAAGTTTTATCTTGTGCTTTGCCATCTGCCTGACTGATTTTTTTGAATATAATGAAATGTTAAGACACATAGATGTTGTTGTTTGTTTGTCTTTTGGCTTTACACAGTTAGGGGTCGCCACAGCAGAACTCCGGTCCACTAATGATTGGCAGTAGATTTTCATGAATGCCGAGGTGCCAGCTCAACGTTCAACCTTCAACAAAGGCACACCCATTTACGCATGTCTTTCGAATGCCCACCCAACCTCGGGGAGGACATGCTGACTCCACACAGAAGGCACTCCCCGCACTCCAGCCAAGAATCGAACGGGAGAACCTCTTGCTGTAAGGCAACAACGCTACCACTGCACCACTGCAGATGTATTAAGACACATTGGGCAGGATTCACAAAGGCTTGCACGGAGTGTAAGAGACGTACAACACTCCATGCAAGCCTCGCGATCTAGGAACAGCCCTAAACTCCATGTAAGAGACCAGCTAAAACGTCTCTTACACGGACTGGGTGTGGACATGCTAAATACCTCACTTGCATCTGAAAGGTATGCAAATGAGGTATATTAGCGATCCATGAAGCAGAAACCAGTCCGTGTAGGAGACGTGTTAGCTGCAGAAATGTACTCAGTTGACAACTGAGTACATTTCTGCAAAATCCACAACGGAGCGATGTCAGCTCCAAAAAAAGGTTGCATATGATTCAGGCAGCATGCCAATGGCCAAATATGTGGCCATTGGCAAGATAACCCGATGCAAAAATATTAAAAATATGATTTTTTTTTTCGGCAATCGCCGATGTTTAAACTCAGCGCAGCCCCGCGCAAACAGGCTGTGCTGTATAAAACCATAAAAAAGAAGGTTATAAACCCACAAATGTGGGTTTCATGCAATACATGGAATGACAATGCAGGGACCAGCAGACCAAAACCAACATGGCCACCGTGTAGTGGTTGCTAAGGGGGGAAGCTGAGTCTAAGACATGTAACTAAGCATTAGTAGGCAATCTCATGTAAATGAGGGTTAGGATACTGAATCTCACAGTCACATACCAAATGAGCACAGTCTGAGTAGTGTAAGAGATACAAAAGGGGGAGGAATAGAGTAGGAGATAGGTGACATCACAGGGGGGAATGGTAGAAAGAAATGCAGTTAATTGGAGGCCAGTGTAACATGACAGATGACAGGCACAGATCATGGAAAGAGGTGTGCCACTAGATAAGTCATGGAAAGTCAAGAAATGGAAGGTGTACACTGTTACCTACACCAAAGTTTCTTGCTGGTGCATGCACGCGGCAATGAAGCGCCGTAAGGCAGAGTGCGTGCAAGGCAGTGTGAGCATGTGGGAGCATGTTGGGAGATGTTTAACACTGTTTGCGCGGTGCGCGTGCAAGGCAGTCTGAGTATGTTGGAGGCTGTTGGCAGACGGTAACGGTGTTTGCACGGGTGTACGCTGCTGCTTAAACCCGAATAAGTAGATTCTGAACCATGTAAGCACGCAGCGCCAGTAAGCCACTGTGAGCGTGTTGCAGATAGTATGCAAGTTGCTCCCCCCTGAGGAAACAGAGAGGAAAAAGGAAGCAACAGAATTAATAGGAAGCTAGCAGGGATAACTGCTGAAGCTAGCAGGTGAAAACAATTAGAAGCAGGCAATTACACAGGCAGAATAGTAGCCCAGCCCAGCACTTAAAACTCTGCAAACAGTAGTGTAGGATGTTTCCATTAAGAGACACTGCAAGACAGGAGTAAGCTAATAGAAGTGAAAACTGAAAAAGCTGAACTCAGAGCAGAAATGTTAGGGGCCGCCATAGCTGTCATAATGAGACATAGGCGACTTGCTGAGGGTGGTGAAACAATTTCCCCAAAA
>NC_056746.1:1369008856-1369023856 GCF_019279795.1 Protopterus annectens
TGCAGAGCATGCTGACATCACTCCGTTTAACTGCAGCCTCCGTGTATGAGTTATAACTCTTACACAGAGGCTTTGTGAATCCTGCCCATTATCTATGTTAAGACACATAGATAATGATATTAATGGCATCAAAAATAAAAAAGCTAGAAAACTACAGCGGGACATGGTGGAATATGAGAAAGGGATTGCTTACCCCCCCCCCAACAGTGGGAATGTGATTGGTGAGGCTGGAGTTGAACAGATGCAGGATGATGGTAATACCAATGAGGGAGGGTCTAATAGAGCCGATTCATACTTGAATGAACAGAACATCCCTTTAGGAAACCCCCCAAGGCAGTCTCAGAAACTGAGGGAGAGGGGCTAGGGGGTCCAGCTTAAACAAATGCAAATGAACTATTGGGAACAACCAGCCTTTCGTCTCAGGGATAGGGGAGGCAGAAAGGTGGAATGACAATAACCATGAAGGGCAGAGGGAGTTTCCACAGGGGCCGCAATTGGGTGGTTGTGCAATTGTACATAACGACTATGGTGATGTCAAGATTTGTAATTATAGTAGTTTGAATGTTGATTCCAACTGGGCCAATCTTTTTGAAAGGGGATCTACCTTTGTACCCACTGTCAATACTACAATTGAAGAGGCTCTGATTCAACTTGAGCTATTTACTAGGAATATTAATCTCAAACTTTTTTTTCAAAGAAAGCAACCATCTTGAGGGAAGAATTATGAGCAATACTATAAAAAGAGAGAGTGTATTTAACCCACCACTACACCCTGCTGTAGCATTGTTTGAGAAGTTATGTGAATTCAATTTTAGGAATAATCTCACAAAATCTCATGGCACAGTAGTTGAGCATAATCTCTGTGATCATAAAAAGTCCCTGCTGAATGTGATTCTGAGTAATAAACAAGTCAGGTTAATGAAACCTGATAAGGGGGGAGGTTTGGTAGTCATGGATAGAAAAGGCTGCACTAACAAAATGTTTAATACATTATATTCTGATACCTATGTGGAGGCCTCCATTAATGAAATAAACATTGCATACTGTAAAATCGACCTTATTTTGGAGGATATGCTAGTGAATGAACAGCTCTCCATGGAGGAACACCAATTTTTGCACCTGGTGAGTCCAAAGATTCCTAAGATCTTTGGTATCCTCAAGGTGCACAAATGTGTTGTTGATTCCCCTTTGTGCCCTATTGTGGATGGCAAGTTATCAAAAACCTTTTGCATTGCCCAATATATTGATTTTTATACTAAAACAGTGCTGGATGCAAAGCCTGCCTTGCTTAGAGATTCATAGGACTTCGTAAGTAGAGTAACTGATGACCTTTTTTGTGAAACCTCAATTTGTATCACCATTGACATTCAAGATTTATTCTCAGTGATCCTCCATGAGAGAGGGGTCGAATGGTTTTATGAATATCTGAGACTTAAGACTACCATTTGTCCTAGGAAACTCGAAGTTTCAAGAGAGTTAATGGAAATTATTTTAGAGAACAATTTTATAACATTTGAAGGGCAGTACATTAGGCAAAGAAATGGCATAGCCATGGGGGTGGCATGCGCCCCCATGTTTGCCAGTGCAGTACTTTCATACTGGGTATTGAATTATGTGCTCAATTCTGAGTTTAAGAACAGCTGGGTATTCAAAGGGCAGTTCCTAGATGATATGATATTTTTTTAGAATGATACAGAGTTAAGATTGCATCTATTTTTGACTATTTGCAATCCACTATTAGTTTTTTGAACTTTACTATGGACTTTCAGGATGATTCAGTGCATTTCTTGGACATTTCTCTTAGGAAGAATTATGTGAAGAGGGGGTTTGATTTTACAATTTATTGTAAACCCAACTATTCTAACTCCCTTCTTCACTTTGATAGCATGCACCCATTACACCAAAAGAAGTCCATAGTTAAAGGCCAATGTGTTAGACTAGACCAGATGGTCTCAGGGGATGGTGATTTTCAGGTCGAGTTGGTAAAATTATGTGAGATGTTTTCTAGGAGAGGTTATCCAGATATGTTTTTGAAACAACACTTTTAGGGAAGTTTGTGCGAAGAGGTCCACAGGTTACTTTCCCCCTTTACTGGGTAAAATTAATAGACCTGATTTGACTTTAAGAGGTGTGTTAATGGCGGAAAGGTTACCACATGAATGTGAATGGTTTAACCATGGCATGATACTGACCTTTACAGGTCAATGTGAGGCCGTAAAGGAGATTTTGGAAAAGAAACAACTGGGTCTAGTGGGGACCAAAACCGGTAGTGGTATATAAAAAAGTCCCCACTTTTAAGATGATCCTTGAAAGATCAGGGTTACTTAGACATCAAGGGAGGATAGCAAAGTGTGGAAATTGTAACCAATGTCAACATGTGTTTGAAGGTTCCTCACTGTGGTTGAGGGATTTGATGTAATCCACCTTAACCAGAGATTTTGATATAGTAGTAAGGGCATGGTCTACCTGGTGTTATGTAACCTTTGTTCTTCATTTTACATTGGTAAGACAAAACACATATTCAGGCAAAGGATCTACCAACATATTTATGATATTAAGAAAGCTGACGACAACAACACTTTGTCTAGACATATTAAGTTGCATCCCACGCATCGGTTTAAATTCTATGTCATTGACCAGGTCAATTTGTGAGATTGTGTGTGTGGGGGGGGCCTAGTGATGACTACTTGCAGTTTCTTGAATTGAAATGGCAGTTGAGAACCAATGCCACTCAGCCCCAGGGACTGAATGAAAATGCATCCATTTCCAGCATGTTAAGGCTAAGAGCTTGTTATTATTTTATGTGAGTTAATTTGTGGACTTTATATCAGTTTCCAAGTGTTTTATTCATTCCACCCATACACATATACATATACACCTCTATGGGATGTGTTTTTTAGTTTTTACACTTTTGTGTATTTCTTTCTCTATTTAGTATCTCATTTTTTGTGCATAGGTTGCAGTTTTGATTTTAAATATGAAAGGACAGTTTCATCTATATTATAATATTTATATTTCTGTTGGAATTTAATATTCTCCTAAGCAGGATGTTTGTTATTTATCCAGTAATGTTTGGTGGTTTTGTTGTTAGGATTTCTTTTGAATGAGTATATACACATCTTTATTTATATGGACAAATTCCTAACCCATAAGAAATGTTTTGTTCCTTACAATGACGTGCGTGGGTTGATGCAAATGAGTTCTTTTAATCGTCTTTTGCATTTTTCTGGTTGTAAAATGTTTAATTAATTGCTTATTTTTTAATTTGCTTACTTTCAACCAGCATGTGGTATATAAGGACTAGAGGGTTTGTGTTATTTGTTCTGATGAAGTGCAGTAACCTGAGGACGAAAGCGCTTAACATTGTATTGATTAAAGCTATTTTCTGAGCAGCACTCAGCTCCTAAGTCTTTTTCTTCTTTTGAAAGTTCCTGTTGTTGGCTTTGTCTTGTGAATTTTAAACATGCAACAAAGCAAGTTATTTACAAAGCAGTTCATTCATCAGTGGTAACTAACACTGTCATGGGTAATTGATTACTAGCTATATAATAATTGATAAACTTTTTTTTCATTCGTGTTGCCTTTCTAAATATTTTCGTTGAGCAAGTTGTAAAGCAAATGTCAGTTAAACATAAACAAAAATTGAAGTCACAAAAAACAAAAAGCAAATGTTAGTCAAACATAAAAATTAAAGTCACAAAAACATTGTTATGGCTTGAACATGATATTAATGTGATGGTATGCAATAAAGCTATAATGTACTGATCATGTTATTATAGACATGATCCATTACAAACTGTCCTGTAGAATTTTACTTTAATGTTAGCAGCCTAGTCAAACTCCATCAATGACGTAGTAACCTCACTGACAATCTGTAGAAAAGGCATTGTAGCAAACTATCACAAATATATCTGTGCAATCAAATGATTATTACTATCTGATTATATTGCCTGTGGAATACCATATATTTAAAGAGTCACTGCTGAACAGTAACATTTGTTTGAAGCATTCTTACTGTGGTGGTGATATGCACTCCCCCTAAAAATAGTACATTCATTGACAGACTTTACCTGAATCTCTTGGATTTGCTGCATGAGGTTCTGTTTCCTTCCCTCAGACATCTGAACCCCTCAAGCAACCCTATAGACATACTCTGCCACAAACACACATTTGAAAATTTCACTGAAGGAGGTTCAACAGATAGTGAAGGCATTTGCTGTGACAGTATATGTTTTCCTAAAACATATAGTTCTGTAATGTAATATCAGGTTTCCACTAACACTAGCACTGCAGATTTAGCGGAGACAACAGTTTTAATCTGAGTGACATTCAAGAAAAGATTTTGCATGGTGATAGTCATTTCTAGACGATGTAATTGATATGCAGCTACATATTTTAGAAAGAATGAAGTATTTTAATGATGTGTTTATTTCATACAGTCTATGCATAAGGCATTGAAAAAAATGAATTTTTCTTTAGAATTTCCATAGAATATGTTACACAGAAGGTGTTTGTATTTGCATAGGTCACATCAGTTACTCTGACCTTATCCTCTAATCTTTAAGTGACTAACCAATAGACGTGCACATCACCACTAATTCTGCAATTATGCAAGCTTCAAGTCCTTAATACCTTATGTAGTGCATAACATGCTGCGATAATGCTCCAAACTGAGTAAACTACAGGCTTGTTAAGCACCTTGAATAAGTGGTGTGGGGAGGATTATACAACATACAAGATGTAAGTGGAAAAACATGATGGTAGGGACATAACAGGTGGGGATATGAAGGTGGCGTAGTGCTCCCCACATATTATGGGTTGTACATGGGATACAATATGACTCAATTGTACCACCAGTAGCCATTTTGAGATCATACAAGGCATTACCATGGGGCACATGATGAGATATTATTGCCACAGGAACCTGTTGTGATGTCATTAATATGAAAAGAATACAAGGTCTCTCATATTGCCGTGTGTGTGTGTGTGTGTGTGTGTGTGTGTGTGTGTGTGTGTGTGTGTGTGTCTGTGTGTGTGTGTGTGTGTGTGTGTGTGTGTGTGTGTGTGTGTGTGTGTGTGCGTGTGTGCGTGTGCGCGCATGTGTGTGTGTGTGTGTGTGCGTGCGTGCGTGCGTGCGTGTGTGTGTGTGTGTGTGTGTGTGTGTGTGTGTGTGTGTGTGTGTGTGTGTGTGTGTGTGTGTGTGTGTGTGTGTGTGTGTGTGTATGTGTGTGTGTGTGTTTGTGTGTGTGTCTATGGAGGACAGTTGTTAGTGCCTGGGTAATTCCTAACTTGTGAATAGTTCACCCAAAGTCTTCTTCTTATCAGCAAGGCTGTGCTTCACAATGCCCCTACACACACACACACACACACACACACACACACACACACACACACACACACACACACACACACACACACACACACACGCACACACACTCATTGGGGTTCTATTGCCTTACATTTTCCCTGGTTAGGAGCAGGAAGAGGAGGAAACAGAGCAACATTTTATCTGACCCTCCTTCTTCGTGTTTTCACCTCACTGGTCATCCCTCTGCAGACAGAGAACAAAAGTGAGAGAAGATGAAACTCTAAGCATGTCTTGTTACTGCACCCAAAGAAACATGTGAATCATGTCCAGCATGCATACTGTTAGCCATGTCATAATTACTGCAGCTGTTTGTCAGCAGTTCTCTCCTGCTGCTTTAAGTTTCTTCGTACATCCTGATAATCTTCCTCATCTGTAAATGAGTATTACTACAACTACCATTGTCACACAGTTTGTAGGTTCATAGGTAGGTACTAGGCTATTGGCCCTAGGGCCTATATAAGCCTAGCCAAATGGTACCCTGGCTATTGCCACCCAAGAAAATTATTTTCCTGTGTCCCTGTCAAGCAGAACCACAGAAGTGATCCCCAGTTTGAATTTCCTATCTCCCATCCAATCATCAATATTTTTCTTGAAGAGTGCTAATGAGGAGCTTTGTTTGATATAGATAGGTAGTTTGTTCCAGAGTATGGGAAGTCTCTGGGACAGGAATCTATCCCTCCAGCATGTTCTGTTTATTGTGGTGATAAGGTTTAGGTCCCTAGAGCGTGTAGCTCGGAGGGATTAGGATTTCTTTAAGTGGAGCATGTCCAACAGCTCTGGGTTTGACATAGCTTTGTATGTTAGGCAGAGATCACCTCTGAGTAGGCGATATGCAACAAGAGTAAAGCTTGAGTTTTTTTAGATCTGCATAGAGCATCTGTTTGAGGCCGGTAATCCTCTTTGTGAGGTATTTCTGAGGCCCTTCCAGTTGTTGTAGATGTCTTGTGAGGTACATACCAAAAGGGCCATTGTACTCTATAATGGGTCTAATGAGTGATGAGAAGAGGGGAACAATGACCTCTTTTTTCCTGAATGAGAAACCTTTTGTGATGAGGTGTGCCATGTAGAAGGATTTCCAGACTACTGTGGTGATGTGATTATCAAAGGAGAGACTACTGTCCACCTGTGTCCCAAGGTCTCTTATCATACTTTGGTGTTAAGTCGACTACTGCTTATGTGCTAGTTCATGGGTATAGAGTGTTTACCAAAGGGAATGACAATGCACTTTTTGGCACTGAGCTTGAGGCCATGGCTTTGACACCAGGCATCTGTCTCAATAAGGCCCTTTTGTAGGATGTCCACATCGTTAGGAGTTTTGATTATGGCTCCTAGTTTGCAGTCATCTGCGAACTTTGTTAGCCAAAGACCTTCTGTGTTAGCCTGTACTTCAGAGAAGTAGATACCAAACAGGAGAGGACCTAGGACTGAACCCTGTGGTACTCCACTTGTCACTGGTCTGAAGTTGGATTTAGAGTCTGCTACTTTCACAATGCGGGTTCTGTCAGTGAGCCAGTTGGCAACCCATCTTGTGACACAGGGATTTATACCTAGTTTAGTGAGTTTATCTATAATTCCAGAGTGGGGGATGGTGTTGAAAGCCTTGGCGAGATCTAGATAGGCTGTGTGAACCACCTTCCCTCATCTACGGCTTTGGTGACTGCTTCAAAGAAGTCTATCAGGTTTAGGAGACATGATCTGCCTTTTACAAACCCAAACTGGGTAGGGTCCAGAGTTTGGAGATTACCAATGTCATTGTTTATAAGTTCCATGATGATACATTCCATAGCCTTGCAGACCAGGCTCGTCAGGCTAATGGGGCTGTAGTTCCTGGGGTCCGTGCTGGCTCCCCCTTTGTGGAGTGGGATAACCATTGCTGTGCGCCATTCAGTGGGCACAAAGCCTGAGGTGAGGCTATGATTGAACATGGTACTTAGGTGGGGTGCCAGTTCATTCTGTAGTTCATGTAGAACACAACCTGGGATGTTGTCAGGTCCCATGGATGCTGTGTTCTTGGCTTTGGAGAGTGTGTTTTTTACCTATGCAGCCGTGATTACAGGAACTTTGTATTTTTCTGGTATAGTGATGAGCCCTTTAGGGGGTGAGAGAGGGGTAAAGGTAACACTGACCCTATCTGCCAGGATGTTGGCAATATCAGTTGATTCTGTATATTTAGTGCCATTGCGCTGTAACTCAGAGCAGATCTGAGTGTTGCCATTTAGATTCTTGACATAGCTATAGAATGCTTTGTGGTTGTCTTTAGAATCAGTGGTGATTTTGTTTTTGTAACTAGCTTTGAAGGATTTTATGAGGGATCTCAGCTTCTTACTGAGGCTGACCACGGAGTTTCTCCAATCATGGGATTTTACTCTTTTTTGCAACAGTTTCTTTCTTCTGTTGTAGAGTTTGTTTATGGCAGAGGACGAGCAGATTGGCTTCCTTTTTTTGGAAGATAGCATCTTGGTTCTGTTAGGGATCACTCGATCCATGCACTCGTGTAAGTGCTTATAAAGTGCATTTGTATAGGATTCAACAGTTGTACCTCTATTGTCCATCAGCATGGGTTTTGTGACATTTGCAACTTCTGTCTTAAGAAGTGTGAAGTTGGCTTTGGAGAAATTTTTTACAGTGGTTTCCCTAATGGGGGGTGGGGGTGGGATGTGGATGTCTAGGGTGATTAGCTTGTGGTCGGATCTGACCAACGAGGAATTGACTTCTGGTGTAAAACACCGGTTGCCCATGTTGGTAATGACCAGGTCAAGGATATTGCTGCCCCTGGTGGGGATGTGGCTAAGTTGATCCAAGGCATTGGAATTTATGAATTCCAGAAAACATTGAGCACAAGAGTTGGTACATGAGTAGTTTTCCCAGTTAATGGTGGGGTAGTTGAAATCGCCCATTATTAAGGTTCTGGGTTGTACCCTAATATTTTCCAGTGTATCAAGAAATGAGGAGTGGGAATCCTGGGGCATGGTGGGGGATCTGTAATAAGCTACTATTTGGATTGTGGTATTGCCCAGAGTTAGTTGCACTTGGATAATCTCGGATGCATTATGCTGAGCAACTAGCCTGGAGGTGTGAATATCCTTAATGAATATGGACACGCCTCCGCCTTTAGTGTTTCGGTCCAGGTTAGGTGGCCGAAAGGTGTGTTATGAATTATAGCCTGGTAATTCAGGGGTGCTCTCTGGAGCTTTGAACCAGGTCTCTGTCACTGCACAGATGTCGATGTTCTCCATTTTAAGGAGTGCCTCAAGTGAATGCCTTTTGAGGTTTAGACTTCTAGCATTAAGTAGCATTACCCTCAGATTTTGCTTGCTTGTACCTGTTACTGTGGTGAATTTGTCATTTGATCCTTGCCTAAAAATGGCACTATAGGGGTGGCAAGAGCCTTAGCCATGGTATACTCTATCATGCATACACAAATACTAACAGTACCCTACAACAGCTGTAAATGAGTATTACCACAACTACCATCAGTGCACAGTGCAGAATGGCGTACTCTACCATGCATGCACAAATGCTAACAGTACCCTACAACAGCTGTGTCAGTGGCTTGGAAATGCATATTGAGATAATGTTGAGAGCTATAATTCCATCCTTGCAATGATTCTAGGGAAACAACAACAGCATCCTGCTAGACTGATTTGAAGTACATATCACATGAATGTTAGATTTTTACAGGTTGAGTCAGTTTTGTTGCCAATATACATCCATGTCATGGCTACCCACAAGTGTACCACATTGAATATGTAGCACTGTGCATTAAGCCTGCATGTCACATCACTTAAGGAACTCATGGAGGAACAGTACTAGTATAGGATTTATAAGGTCTGGCACCTGGATGTCCAGACAGGGGCAAAATGTTAATGTTCACCAATAGTTTAAAATCAGATACCCCTTCTTAGACTGAAGTTACCCTTATATGATAGTTAAAATCACTAATCAGCCCTGTAGGGTATATGAATAATTAGAGGAGTACAGATACAGTGGAATAGTAAGGTACCACATACCCACAGTAACATTCAGTGCGCTATGCTGAAGGCAATGCTTGCATGTTAACTGGCAATACTAGGTGATGCAAATAAGATGTTATATGTACAGGATCATGGGAATTACAACGTAAGTAAGTTACAAGACTATTTGCAGTTTGCCAATACCCAGCCTCATGATATACTTCTCATTTCTAGAAAGAGGAAGCATGTCAGGCTAAGGATGGATTTACTGCTGCCCATGCAATTGGTCAAGGTTAGTTTTAAAAAGACAGGAGGGAATCACTCTTGTTTAACATACAAAGGCAGTTTAATCACAGATTAAGTAAATGCTGCATAATAGAGCTGCTCCTTGTGTGTGTGTGTATGTATGTATATGAGCTGCTCCTTGTGTGTGTATGTATGTATATGCGTGTGTATACACACCTATATATAATAGAGCTGCTCCTTGTGTGTGTGTGTGTATGTATGTATATGAGCTGCTCCTTATGTGTGTATGTATGTATATGCGTGTATACACACATATATATATATATATATATATATATATATATATATATATATATATAATAGAGCTGCTCCTTGTGTGTGTGTGTGTGTGTGTGTGTGTGTGTGTGTGTGTGTGTGTGTGTGTGTGTGTGTGTGTGTGTATGTATGTATATGAGCTGCTCCTTGTGTGTGTATGTATGTATATGCGTGTGTATACACACATATATATAATAGAGCTGCTACTTGTGTGTGTATCTATGTATATGCATGTGTATGCACATACATATATAATAGAGCTGCTCCTTATGTGTGTATGTATGTATATGCGTGTATACACATATATATATATAATAGAGCTGCTCCTTGTGTGTGTATGTATGTATATGAGCTGCTCCTTGTTTGTGTATGTATGTATATGCGTGTGTATACACACATATATATATAAAATAGAGCTGTTCCTTGTGTGTGTATGTATGTATATGAGTTGCTCCTTTGTGTATGTATGTACATGCGTGTGTATACATACACGTGTGTATGTATGCATATGTGTTATGTGTGTGTATGTATGTATATGCATGTGTATACATACACATGTGTGTATGTATGTATATGTGTGTGTATACACACACACACACACACACACACACACACACACACACACACACACACACACACACACACACACACACACACACACACACACACACACACACACACACATATATAGATACAAATACAGGGAGAGTATTGTGGTGGGGATTCACATGGTTAATTGTAGTGTTTCTGGAGATGTTTGTCTTGCAGAGATATAAGAGGTCAAGGATAGTTGGGCTTTAATGGACCTGAATGCAAGACATAGGTATCCACATAAGATTGTATAACAGACCACGTGTGTTCGAAATATCGCAGTGTCTGAGACTGGGAAATGATACCCAACTCGTTACTTTCCATGCCTCACACGTTCGCTTAAGTGAGCATTCGATTAATGAACGTTTGAGGTCTAGTGTTCACTCTTCGGAGGTTCAAGGAAAGAACCTGTGATGAGTAAACATAGATGCACATTGCAGTGGTCCCAGAACTGATGCCCGTTGGATACCCAATGTGACTGGTAAGAAAGGGGAAAATAGTGCTGCCATTTGACTACTAGTTAAGTAGCTGATAAACCATGATAAAGTTGAGTGACTAAGTCTGAGGGATGATAGTTCAGAGGGGAGTTTTTCCTGAAAGCTTTAGACAGCTCTACAAAGATGGAAGAGACTAGCTTGCCTTCATTTGTATATTTATTGACAGTGCTGGAAAAATAAGGAGGGTGGTTGTGATGCAATGTTTGGGATGGAAGCCATGTTGTGTATTTGTTAATATGTTTTTACAGAGGTAGTTAAAGAGTTGGGTATGTAAACATTTTTCCAACATTTTGGATAAGGCATACCTCTCAACCTCTTAAGTCAACAAATCTGGACAATGCCAAAAGTAATGTGGGGACAAAGGCAGACAGTAAGGGACAGATTCCAGATATTACTTTTAGAATATTAGAAAGTTGGCAGAATAACAGGTTTTGCATTAGCATGCATTTTTCTGACGTATATCAAGGATAAAGCTCAAATGTCAGTGATTATTAATAACCTTAATTCTCAATAAGTGAGTTGGCAGAAAACCACAAATTGTATAAGGAACAGGCCAAAAATATGAAGCAAAAATCTGGACAGTTGAGAGGTATGAATGGGGGATAAAATAGCTATAGGTCTGTATTTTGAGATTTCAGCTGAGTTTCCACCTTTGTGCAGGGGAATGATGTAGGGCATTTTCCATATGTCTGGGATGTGATTTTTCTGTAATTGAGAAGTTTATAAGTGTACATAGGGTAGGAAAAAGCATCTGCTGCTAGTTTGAGGTATTCAGAAGGTAGTTTATTAGCTGTTAAGGCAAATGGTTTAAGCTTGCTGAGCAGTTTTCTTACTGTAGAAGTTTGGATAGTTTGAATAGAAAAAGTGTCAGGGTTCTTACCTGCAGGATCTTGAGTGCTGTAACTTTAAGTAGAGACAGAAACTGAGCCGGCAAAGTAGGAGAAGAGGATTAGCTGAGTTGGAGTTTTTTTTTCATAGGTTCACAGGAGTTTACTAGGCTAATGGCCCTCGAGCCCTTACAAGCCTAGCCATATTTATCCCAAGTTGCTTACCAATTTTCTGTGGTTAGGTGAGTGAAGTTTGCAGAGGTAAGGGTCAATGGTAGTTAATACCAACTTCCTCTGTCCAGGAGGGACATGGGCACCAGCCCAGCAGTAAATCTGGGGTTACCCATCAATTGATCTAGGCTGTACTTGAAGAAGATCAGGGAGCGGCTCTGTTTCATGTGAATTGGAAGCTTGTTTGAGAGAAGTGATAGTCTCTGGGAGATGTATCTATCTCTCCAGCATGACCTGTTCATGTCAGAGAGTAGGTTATAATCCCTGAAGTGAGTGACCCTCCTGCAGTTTGATTTACAAATGTGTAGAATTTCTATCATAGCCAGGTCAGAGACTGCCCTGTAAGCCAGGCACAGCGAACCCCTTAGCAACCTATAGGAGACAGAATACAGTGACAAGGCTTTCAGTCTTTCTGCGTAAGACTTGTTTCATGTTCCCCTTAATTTCTTGTTGAGAAACCTGTATGGTCTCTCCAGTTGTTGCAGGTGTCTGGTGAGGTACATGCAAAAAGGAACATTGGTTCATAGGTTCATAGGTTCATAGGTAGATACTAGGCTATCTGCCCTAGGGCATTTATAAGTCTAGCCAGAGTGTATTTGGCTTCCGCCTCCCTATTTGATTAGCCTACTGTGCCTCTGTAAAGTAGGTCACAGAAGGTACCCTTTTAAGATTAGTTTACTGTGTCTCTGTCTAGCAGGGACACAGAAGAGATCCCAGGGGTGAATTTGCGATTTCCCATCCACGCGTCCAGATTTCACTTGAAGAGGGTCAGCGAGGGGCTGTGTCTAACATGAATTGGGATTCTATTCCAAAGTGAGGGGAGCCTCTGGGAAATGAATCTGTCCCTCCAAAATGTACTATTTATTTTTGTGCTGAGGTTTATGTCCCTGGAGCGTGTATCTCTAAGGGACTTGGATTTTTTGAGGTGGAGCATGTCCATTAATTCTGGGTTTGACATGGCTTTGTACGTCAGGCATAGATTGCCTCTGAGTAGGCGGAAAGCAACTGAGTAGAGCTGGAGTTTCTTTAGTTGAGCTGCATAGGACATCTGTTTGTGCCGCATGATCCTCTTGGTGAGGTACTTTTGGGATCTCTCCAGTTGCTGCAGGTGTCAGGTAAGGTACATCCCAAAAGGGGCGTTGTATTCAATTATGGGCCTGATGAGTGACGAGTACAGGGGCACAATGACCTCTCTTGATCTAGATGCGAACCCTTTCGTGATAAGGTGGGCTATATAGAAGGTCTTTCTAACCACTTTTATCAACGTGATTATCAAAGGAGAGATTACTATCTACGTTGGTCCCCAAATCTCTAATTACTTCTTCCGTACTTAATGGATTACCACCTATGTGGTAATTTGTGGGCACCTTGTTTTTCCCAAAGGGGATGACTATGCACTTTTTAGCATTTAGCTTGAGGCCGTGGCTCTGGCACCAAGCATCCGTCTCTGTGAGACCCTTTTGGAGGATACTTGTGTCAGCTGGAGATTCGATTATGGCCCCCAGTTTGCAGTCATCTGCGAACTTTGTCAGCCATAATCCCCCTGTGTTAGCCTGAACCTCAGAGAAGTATATACCGAACAAGAGAGGTCCCAGAACTGAGCCCTGTGGGACGCCACTTGTAACTGGTTTGGATTTGGACATAGCACCTGCGATTCTGACCATGTGGGTTCTATCTCTGAGCCAGTTTGCAACCCATCTTGTGATATAGGGGTTGATATTTAAGCTGGTAAGCTTATTTATGATGCCCGAGTGGGGTATTGTGTCGAAGGCTTTTGTGAGGTGCGGGTAGGCTGTGTGGACTACCTTGCCCTCATCTATGGCTTTGGTAACTGTTTCAAAGAAATCAACTAGGTTTAAGAGGCAAGATCTGCCCTTAACAAAGCCAAATTGGGTAGGGTCCAGTGTCTGGAGGCTCCCAATGTCTTTGCTTATGAGTTCCATGATAATACGCTCCATAGCTTTACAGACCAGACTAGTCAGGCTTATGGGGCGATAGTTCCCGGGGTCCGTTGTGGCACCACCTTTGTGGAGTGGGACCACTGTAGCTGTACGCCATTCTTTGGGTACATATCCTGTAGTAAGGCTAAGTTTGAACAGTGACTTAATTTGAGGGTTCAGTTCTTCTTGGAGCTCATGTAAGACACAGCCTGGGACACCATCCGGTCCCATAGATGCTGTGTTTTTGGCTTTGGAGAGGGCAGCTTTCACCTGTGCATCTGTGATGTCAGGGAGATTACATTCAGTTGGGATAGGCATTTTCTCCTTTGGGGGGGGAGGGGGGGGGAGTTTGCGCTGAGTCTGTCTGCCAGGATGTTGGCTATGTCTGTAGGTTTGGTATATTTTGTACCATTATGCAACAATTCAGAGCATATCTGGGAGTTTCCACCCATATTCCTGACATAACTAAAGAAGGCCTTGTGATTATCTTTAGTGTCTAGGGCAATTTTTCTTTTGAAACTGGCCTTTGATGATTTTATGAGGGATCGAAGTTTCTTGCTAATACTGATCAGGGATGCCTTCCCTTTTTGGGATTTTGCTCTGTCATGTAGTAGCTTCATCCTTCTGTTGTATAGCTTATTTATGGCCGGGGTCCACCAGACCAGTCTCCTATTTTTGGAGGAGTGAGTCTTGGTTTTATTTGGGATAGCACGATCCATGCATTCCTGCAGGTGCTCATAGAATGCATTTGTAAAGGATTCTGCGGATTGGGCTGTATTATCCTCTGGCCCGGAAGCTTTGAAGGATTCCACCTCAGTCTTGAGAAGTGCAAAGTTGGCTTTTGAGAAATTCTTTACAGTGATTTCCTTGGCTGGGGGTGGGGACTGGTTATGGATGTCCAGGGAAATTTGTTTATGGTCTGATCTTACCAATGAGGGGTTTACCTCTGGTGTGAAACATAGAGTCCCCATGTTGGTGATGACCAGGTCCAATATGTTGTTCCCGTTTGTGGGAGTGTTGACCAGTTGTTCC
>NC_056746.1:1369031356-1369146356 GCF_019279795.1 Protopterus annectens
GAACTGAGTAGTGTTAACTGTTAACAAAGTCAAACAGTCCCTGAAAGTTAATAGGCAAACAATTAATTACGCTCTATTCTTTTTAGATATGGTGCTTTTTATAAGTTTGCTCATTAAAGAATGCACCTTTTATTGTGTGTGTAACTCTTTGCTTCAACCACTAGCTCTTTAACTAATGTAGAGGACATACTAGATGGTAATGATATTCGGGATCTTTCTAAAATATTCAGCATTTTGGTAGAGCTTACCTCTCTCTCTCTCTCTCTCTTTCTCTCCCTCTCTCTCTCGCTCTCTCTCTTTCTTTCTCTCTCTCTCTCTCTCTCTTTCTTTCTCGCTCTTTCTCTCTGTATTTATAGGATATTCCTAATCTGGGAAGTTGTATCCTGTGAGGAAATAAATAAATAAATAAAAGTGGCTAATGTTGCTCCTTGGCTAACCAAAGAAACAAAGCAAATTATGCATCAAAGAGACAAATCCTTGAAGCTTTACCAAAAGACTAAACTTCCCGAAACCCTTCTCCAATATACAGAGCTCTGTAACTTTGCAAAAAAACAAATCTTCAAAGACAAAAAATTCCTACTACACTAAACTCCAGTCCATCCATCCCCAAAACCCTAGGCTTTTTTGGAACTCCATAAACTCACTCCTCAACCCAGGATCCAAAAATAACCCCTGTCCAGACCCAAGTAAATCTGACCTCAAATTAGCCTCACTATTCAACTCTTTCTTTACAGAGTCAATATCCAACCTAACAAAATCCTTTCCCAACAATGACCCATCTCTCTTACATTCCACCTCATCTAAGTCCCCAAATAATTTTGCCCCCTATGTTTGAGCTTAAACCTGTCGCTACTAACTACATAAAAAGACTTCCATCCAAACTTAAACCCTGCTCCAATGCACCTGACAACATCCGCTCTTCCTTTCTCAAGTCTGCTGCCAATGGTATAGCTCTCCCAGTTAGTATCCTAATTAATAGGTCCATAAAGGAATCCTATGTCCCTAAACTCTGGTGTTCTGCCTTTTTAATTCCTCTCTGCAAGGGAGGCAAAAACACTAACATTTCAAACTTCCGCTCTATAGCTCTTGTCTCTCCAATCTCCAAAATCCTAGAAAAATGCATCCACCTCCAGCGTATGCCTTTTCTGACTAAAAAACAACTTCTTACCCCTACCCAACATAACTTCCGACCAGGACATAGCACCATAACAGCCCTACTCTCATTCTTAGCAACTGTCAATCAAGCCTGAGATTCTGGGACCTTGGTATCCACGGTGCTCCTAGATCTCTAAAGCATTCGATACTGTTTCCCATAAGCATCTTCTAAGTCATCTCTCAAACCTAAATCTCTCCCAAAACACTCTTTCCTGGTTCTCAAGCTATCTATCAGATAGATCTCAGGCTGTGAAATGGAAAAAAGGCACCTCACCTTTCTTACCCACCCCTACAGGAGTACCACAGGGGTCCATCCTTGGATCAATGCTGTTTAATATCTTTATCAATAACTTTCACTCTGCTATTCCTAATGCCAAAGCCATCCAATATGCAGATGACTCTACACTTGTCTGCTCTGCCTCTAACCTCCCTGACCTCCTATCTAAAACTCAGACAGCCTTCTCAACTACTGAGATCTGGATGCATTAAAATTACCTTTCTCTTAATGCTAACAAATCTAAAATACTACTATTCACACCCTCAAAATCTTTCTCTTTTGATGAAAATTCCTTCCAAGTCCTTAGCCAAAGCAGCTCTCAGATCGAAGTTGTTCCCTTTGCCAAACTACTTGGTGTAACTATAACACCTCAAATTTGATATCCATATTCAGCAAAATATAAAGAAACCCCACCAAAAACTAGGTATGCTATACAGGAACAACCACTTCCTCTCTACTTCTACCAGGCATACTCTGGCCTCCTCTTACCTCCTTCCCTCCCTTCTGTATGATGCCCCACTACTAACTAACCTATCCTCTTCCATCACTTCCAAACTTGAAAGCTATTATAAAATTTCTAAATTTGCCACCAAAGCCAAACATTCCACTCATCACTGTGTTACTCTCCAATCCCTCAACTGGTTAAAATTCACAAATTACCTGGACTTCCTCCAGCTCACTACAGCACATACATTAATATTTAATCCAACCAAGTGCCCCACTCTAACTAACATTCTTCCCCCATGCACCCCAAATATAACTCTCAGATCTGAACACCAAAACTTAATTACTGTCCACAAACCTAAACGTCCTGCTTGACAACTTCTCCTCTCCTTCTCCTTAGGTAAGAAATGGAACTCTCTCCCTTCCACACTAAGGACAATGTCAAACACAAACAACTTCAAAACTCAGCTTTACACGTACCTCTCCTCCAAATGGAAATGTAACTGCATTCTCCCTACCTAGAACACTTTAACAAAAGCCCCTGGGAGGGTATCCTCCTGAGTTCATAAGCTACTTATTAGCTGGCTATTACCTTATATAGCTAATTCCAATATGATCTCTCACACTCTGTAAATATTGTAAATAGCTTTTGAGTTTTGGCTTTAATTGTGCGAATTTGTTAAAATATATTTGCATGATATTTTTCCACTGTGGGCAATATTGCTCACGGTTTGTATTATGTGATATGTATCTGTACTTGTCCTTTTACTTTTATTGGATTGCTATCTTTACTGTAATCTGTTTCATGGAGCTTTTCTTCCCGGGCCTCCACTGAAAGCAGGCTATCTGGGCCCAGTGGACTTTCCTGGTAATCAAACTGGAAATAAATGCTCTGTTATCTTAGGAGGGAAAATTATACATTTCACCTAAAAACACTACAAAATGCTATGATGATATAATTAAAACAATTTAGTATTATATACAATGAAAATATAGCTAAAATTCTAAGCCACATTTTTTTCAAGTAATAACTCAAAAACAAGTTTTTTGCATTTTGTTGGGGGAATGATTTTTTCTGTCAAAGCTCATGTGCCAATAAACAGTATCTCACCCTTTGAGGAAATGAAAAGGCAGCATGACTGTTTTGGTAACACGGTCTAATAAAAGAATAGCATGCATCTCAAAACATTTCTGCACTGCCTCCAAATTAAGAAATAAATAAATAAAAATTATCAGATATGTAAACATCAGTCATTTATAAAGGGCATTTTGATATATTTACTTAAAAAATTATAAACTCACAGAATGTACAACACTTGCTTTATAAAAGTTCATTTTAAAGGAAAAAAAAGTGTAACAAAATATTATTTAAATTTCATTAAATGATGTAGATCTTTGTTGCCTCTTAAAATCAGAGCTTCTCGTGTACTGCTTTGACTAATGTTCACATTTAGATAAACACTGAAGAAAATTAAGCCTGGTGTATAAATATGCCCCTTTACCATTTGCAAGCAGTTATAGAACACATCTCATGTTTGACAATTGTTATCTGGATGGGGATTTTGCCAAATCCTAGTATAAGAACATCCTGTGTTTGCAGCCATGCAAGGCAATAGGCATATTAACCTGGAGAGTGCCAAGACAAATATGCCTACAAATTAAAGAGTTATTAGACTGTTAAAATCATCATAGCTTTACAGTCCAAAGAAAAGAGATGCCTTCATTACTACAGTACATATATATACATATATATATATATATATATATATATATATATATATATATATATACCCGTGCCTTCATTACTACAGTACATATATATATATATATATATATATATATATACCCGTGCCTTCATTACTACAGTACATATATATATACATATATATATATATATATATATATACCGTGCCTTCATTACTACAGTACATATACATATACATATATATATATATATATATATATACCCGTGCCTTCATTACTACAGTACATATACATATATATATATATATATATATATATATATATATATACCCGTGCCTTCATTACTACAGTACATATATATATATACCCGTGCCTTCATTACTACAGTACATATACATATATATATATATATATATATATATATATACCCGTGCCTTCATTACTACAGTACATATACATATATATATATATATATATATATATATATATATATACCCGTGCCTTCATTACTACAGTACATATATATATATATATATATATATATATATATATATATATATATATATATACCCGTGCCTTCATTACTACAGTACATATACATATACATATATATATATATACCCGTGCCTTCATTACTACAGTACATATATATATATATATATATATATATATATATATATATATATATATATATATATATACCCGTGCCTTCATTACTACAGTACATATACATACCCGTTGGGTTGTTTCCTTTTCCATTAAATACTTTAGGTTTTAACAGGTGCTTGATTATATACTATAACAATTTGTTGGGCTTGGTATCAGAAGGAACATTTACTACAACAAGCATTCAGTTCTGCGTATTACCACAGAGGTCACCTTATCATCCTCAAACGAAGCTGGACTAGGGTAGTAGGAAACGGCATGCTGCTGGAATGTAAGTGGTTGTTGCGAACCATGCCAGGCTCATTGTCCCACATGGACTAAGGACTAAAATTTTTAAATAAATAACTAATAATTAAAACTTTCCAAAATAATCTATGTTAGCATATGTAAAGTAAACGTTCTAAATACTCTTACAGGAACGCACTGTATGTGGACTCTCCATTTCTTGTAAGATTATTTTTATCTGGCATGTTATTTTTTTATTCTCCCTGCTTAGCGTTTTTTTCTGCTTCATACCTTTCAAAAGACCCCACAGAGTCTAAGCTCTATTAATCCACATTTTCTACAGCTAATTTTGTTCTACACTATTTCCCTAACATCCCATCTGGCAGTGCAGTCTTCGGCACATTTATATTGGAAACTGCTATCTTCATACCTCTCATTCTCTTAGTGCAACAAATCTGGACAAAGTCTGACAAAATGGGGGGGGGGGGCAAAGGCCCAAAAATGGGGACAAATTTTAAATATTGCTCTTATAAACTTAGAAAGTTGCCAGAGAGGAGTTTGTGCTAACATACATTTTCTGAAGGATTTGAAGTTTGAAACTCAAATGTATGTCATTATTTTATGATTTCAGTCTTCAGATCATCCCAGTGATTTGCCAGAAAAACACAAACAGTGTGAGAAACAGACCAAAAATATGAGGCAAATAATCTGGACAGTTGAGAAGTATGGCTCTTTTTTATACTAGGAACACACCTGACAAAGTCATTATGGTCCCTTTAATTACTATACAGTAGTTATTCTGTGTGGTACAGAGAATTTTGCAGTTTTTCTAACCAACTACTTTTTTCTACTTTGCAGAAAGTATACCATAGCAGAGGATTATGGCAGCTCATCACGTGTAACCTCCACTGGGTATATTTTTTCACAGTGCCATGCATTGTTACCATAGGTCATGTGAGTAGAAAATTTAAACTGCGATTATTTCCCCTACCCCTCCGCATATATTTACTAGGAAAAGAGTACAAATGATTAACCCAGATAAAAAGCCCTCCAGTGTTTGCAGATCTAGGAGATTCTGTCTCTCACTGATGCCCTCCCTGTGGAAGGAATAAAGATGCCTTGTTGAAGTTTATTCATTTGAGTAGGTAGATAGATGATAGTTTGGAAGAAAGGTTTTGTACAATGTTTATTAATCTGTCCCAAGGGTGTTTAACTCTCATGGACTCAGGTATAATACTGGCTCATTCTCTGCAAATAGCACTGCTACATTTGGCATCAACAGGCAACCAGTTATAATTCCTTCCACAGATGGAATGAAGGAGCCACATGCGATTCTATTGTTTTGTCCCTAATTATCCAAGTAGCCCAAAGCAGCAATATTAGACAACACAGTACAACTACTATCGTAAAATGTTTATATTTACATTGAATTACATTGCGTAGGTTCACTGGCATGTTTGAAGTGTTTATAGAATAAGTAAGGCTGTTGTTGTTGTTGTGTCTGATTTGAACTGTTAATTCAGGGTGCACTTTGTTATGCATAACAGTTCAGAATGTCTAAATCGTATCATGATTGTTTTTCAACTATGACATTTCAGAGAGGATGTTATTGTTCTCTGCACATCTGTGTACAGTCCTTTAGTCTATATAATTTTCCTTTTGTATATAATCTCTTGGACAATAATTATATCAGTTTTAGCTTTATAGAAAGAAACAAGTCATTTTCTGACTTAGTAGTTTAATATGAATTTTGAGTTTTCATTAGTTTTGCTCGGTAAATAGACATAGATAAATCCTTAACCCAGCACGTTCAGCCATGCATTAGCTCCTATGTGACTTTAACATAGCATGTTTAACCATGTATAGCTCCTATGTGACTTTAACCCAGCACATTTAACCATGTGTTAGCTTCTACATGTCTTTAACCCAGCACATCTAATCATGTGTTAGCTCCTATGTGAGTAAGAACTATTTTATTTATTTATTAAACATTTGTTTACCAGGAAAGGCTGACTGGGACAGAACACATTATTCAGCAGAGGCTCAGGGAGAAATGCTCCAGACATGTCTTTGGAATGAAACAGGAGCACCTGGAGGAAACCTAAGCAAATGCAAGGAGGACATGCAGACTCTGCACACAAGGCACTCCAGCCGAGAATCGAACTGGAGAACTTCCTGCTGTAAGCTGACAATGCTAACCACTGCACCGCCCACAGTATTCAAGAATATGTGCATCATACTAGCATTTAATAAATGTGGATGGTATGCCAGCAGCTGACTGCTTTCTAGAGACCCTGAAATTTTAACACAACCCTACCTCCCTTCAGCTCATCGATATCACAACATTTCTGTTACAGTCTACTTGGATCGAATCCATCAATATTTTACATTTTAAATTACATATATTATCCAACATTATTACAACTTTAATAAACATTATTAAATCTGCATGAGTGTGTCAGCATATAAAAAATGGAGGAGTGTGTAATGGCACTTGCATGGACTGTATGTAACAAGTAAGGAAGGAAACAGTTATTCAAATTTTAAATATTTTTGACAAGAAAATATCTTCTAAAAGTATGATTATATGATTGTGCATTACTGGTTATGACAAAACTAATCTGTGTTGTGAGAACCTAAATTGTTTTTATTCTTGTATTTTGTTTGCAACAGTATGAAGAAAAATGAGATAGATATCATAACAGCAGAATTCTAACCCTACCAAAATAGAGGTCCAGCCTTGATTGTATCCTCAGGTGTCCCAGGAAGGAATAGCAGAACACACATGTATCACCCATCCATCTGCAACTTTCAATAATTCATTTATTCGTGCATATTTTAAGTCCTGCATTAAGATATTTACAGTACCAAATGTGGAAGTCCCATAACACTTCCTAATAAGAATCTGCAGGGCAGCAGCATGTGTCTCCAAAGGAGGACCCCCCCCCACTCACACACACACACACACATGCACACACATTCTGGTACACATATTTGAAAACCTGGAAACATTACAGCCACCTCCACAACAGCGCTCTTAAAGTTGACATTGTAGGACCTCACAAGAAAAATGAAGTATCTGTAGGGGGAAGACTCAACTATAACAGAGTAGCACCTAAGCTTCTGAGAAATTCATTATAATCTTACTTATTGAAATTAAGCTCATTCCAGACTATGCCTGTTATAGTGGCCTATGAACTGGTCTCCAGTCATAACCAAGTAACTATGGGGTTTGAAACTTTGGTGCCAAAAAATTCACAATGAGAGCAAAGCTGAAGCTGAGAAGCTTAGCATTGACAACATATAAAGGGTTATGATTATTGAGGTCCAATCATAATTATTTGTGGGAGATGGTGCTTAATCTGTTACATATACTCTAGTTAAAGAAACAAATAAAATTGGGAGTGCAATCAGTTTTCTTGGATTTAACATCCATTTAAAGCCAGTAGAGCAATTAAGGCTGTCAAATAGACACTGGGCAGAAGGTTTACTATCAAAATTCTACAAATTTTCTCATTGGGATATTATTTACCTGAACCAAATGAGCAAAAATGACATCCAGCGAGTCCTCACACCAACAAAAGTGGTAATGTGGATAATGTCGTCTTGGACATTATCGACATTACCCAAATTACCTTGATGTCCGGAGATGTCCTACACACATTTTGCAAGGAGGCAAGCTCCCCTGTACCCCCCCATGGGCGGAGGGGCTGCACACCCCACTCCTGCTTTTTATATATTCCAATTCTGAGAGTGTACTACAGTGAGGAAAAGGGTGATTTTCCTGATTCCCACTTCAATGTGATCCATTGTAAACAGCGACGCTCACAACAACAAATGCAAGCTATGTTTCAACATTCTGGAGGTGACATGATTTTCAGATTTTGCACCTTTACCCCTGACCATCTGAACGATGGTAAATTGACTTTCTAACATTTGATAGTAAACCTGGGCAGAAGCCAGGTTTCTCTGTAAAGCACAAAGGTTTACAAAAATGTATTAGGCACTTTGTTTTGCTATTTGTTTTTGTTTACATGTGGGGCAGAATATCTAACAGAATTTATACCTCCTTTACCCTTTGCCTCTGTTGTTTCCTGGCATTAAGCATCCCTAAATGTTATTACAACAGTACTTCAAGTTAGGGATTTCTGAAATGGGCTAAAGAAGTTGATCGTATTTCATGCTTTTGGAATGTAATTGCAGCATTCCATGAGCTGCATAGACTATCATGATCAGGTCTTCAATCATCACTTAGTTATTATGCGCTGAGACATGGATGGCAAGAAATTCACCTCAAAAGCAGTGTTGCAGGATTTGTGATAGCTGTTATTATAGGAAAATATTAGATTGTAAAAGACTTATAAAGCTTTTTAACTCAAATTCTAAGGACTAAATTTCAACACATCTGACATATACACCCGGAGTCAGGAACAGTCCATGCAAGAACATGCTCATGTTCCCATCCTGCATAACATCCCCAGCTACTCCTTCCCCAGTCTACAATCACATCCCCTGTGGGAACACACACATTGTAAATAACCTCTTAAGTTAATATCTTCTGCATATACCTACTAACTATTGCCTTCATTTAACATTCCTTAATAAAAAAAAAAATGTTTGTAAATTGATATGAATTGTCACTATGCTTCACATTCCAGCTGTATTAACATTGTCACATGCTTATATGTACTCTTCTATTCACTTTTACAAACTATTAGACTATTGTATTGTATTTTTTGCTTTATTTTATTTGTACCTGATATTATGCTATTGTATTGCATTTTTTACTTTTTACTTTATTTTATATTTTTACCTAATATTGTATCTATGGAACTTTTCTCGCCAGGACTCCATTAAAAATGTGTTCACTCGGCCCAATGGACCATCCTGGCAAACAAACTTCAAATAAATAAATAAATAAGAATAGTCTATTCTTGCATGGACTGTTCTGTGCAGGAATACAGCAGTAGCTCGCCCTACATATTAATGAGGACCCACTGCTGTATTCCTACATGTACATGATCCTTGTACGAGTGCAGGGGGCGTGTATAAGTGCTGCATGGACATTTAAACACGCCCCCTGCACTCAAACAAGGAAGACGCATAATATTAGAGCCTCGCTCTAATATTATGCATTATGTCAGTGTCCACAGACACTGAAATGTAAAAGTGAGCATGTCAGTCTCTGCGGACACTAAAATAAGAAAAAAAAAATGTAAGCACACAAACACAAGTAAGTTACCCGCAAAGTAAATCACTGTCCCCAGAATGGCTAGATCCCTGCCCCACATTCCTGCAACCTGCAGAGAAATATATGTTGCAAATTAAATATATTTTTTTCTAAAATAAAAAAAAAGAGTTTAAGCAGAGCACTGCAGGTTTGCATGCTGTGGCACTTTGCTCAGCCCAGCCTAAATACTGTATGGGAGTCAAATAGAATTAAGAAGAAAAAATCTGTGTTGTTGATGTAGCATAGTGGTAGAGCTCCAGTTTAGTATATAAAGCATGTATGGTTTGAATCCCATCTCTGGTCAATAGATTTTATGTGTGAAAGCACTTGTAACTAATTATTATGAATTGGAATGATATTTGTGAGTCATATGCCTCATGTATGGTAATGTAGGGCTGAGAAAATGACATATGTACATGTAAAAACATTTTTTTTTAAATAATTGTTTGCGGCCAGCAAAGCCTGCTGCAGCGCTGCTAAAACCAGCTAAGCTGATGTAAGCGAACCAAGGACCACTTACACTATAGTCAGACAACATATTACTAGGCCACCTAGGATTTGGGAACTTGATGGTTTTATTCACATATATTCTTCAGTACAGTCATTCAACAGTAGAGAAACATTCTGTACAATAAAAGTAATGTTTTTATATGTACAAATGCACACGTATATATGTATGGAGATGCATATATATGGAGAAATATATCAATAATATAAATATGGATATACATATTAAATATATACATATCTACATATAAATAAAGATATATGACATAGAAAATCAGTTAAATAACATGTATACATATAGCAATATAGAAATATATACATATATAGATATAAAAAAAAAAAAATATATATATATATATATATATATATATATATATATATATTGAGAGAGAGAGAGAGAGAGATATAGATATAGATATATACAGATATATAAAAAAGTGTGTGTATATAAATATATATATATATATATATATATATATATATATATATATATATATATGGGTCCATGTTAAATGGATGACACGACACATAAATGAAGACCAGTTCGACAAGACAAGATCGCCAACAATGGAAATGCCCGACAAAGGTAAGTCCACAAATAACAGCACGGACCCTAATTCCGTCTCTGTAAAACACCTAAATACAATTACAAATATCTGTATAGCAGGGGGGCAAGCCTCGCCTGTACCCCCCACTTAAATATTCTAACTCCGAGATCACACCACATTGTGGGAATGGGAATACATCCCATTCCGCACTACTCACCGTTGCCGGGCATTTCCATTGTTGGCGATTTTGTCTCGGCGAACTGGTCTTCGTTTATGTGGTATTTCGTCCATGTAACATGGACCCATATATATATATATATATATATATATATATATATATATATATATATATATATATATATATATATATGTTCATAACATTTAGTGGACCCATACCTTAGAACCATACCTGTAACACTTATACTGTAACAAATCCGGCCAAAGGCTCTCCAAATGGAGGGACAATGGCTGAAAACTGGGGAATCATTTTAATCATTGCACTGAAAATTCTACAATGTTGCCAGAGTGACAGGAATGCTTTCATCATACATATTCAGAAGGATCTCACCACTCAAGATGAAATGTGATGTCACCAGTTACAGTCAGACACCCTCACATCATCACAGTGACTGGCCAGAGAAATAATATAATGAATCTGTGGAACATACCACAAATATGACCAATAAACCTGATCAGTCTGAAACAATCTGGCCAGTCGAGAGGTAGGCTCAGAACCCCTTATTGCAGCTAATCTACACCAAGTGTGACAAAGTGGCAGGGGGGGGAGCCATGAAATTAGGGAAATATGTGAAATACTGGAGTAGATAAACTGGCACAGTTGCTGCAGTAACACTCTCGTGTCTGTCCTAACATATAATTACTGAAATAGCACAAGTCCAACACTAAATTACTTCATAGTACTTAGCGACTCCAATCCACACATCACCCCACTGATATGTTAGACATACACAACCCTTGTTGGGGCCAGGCAACAGTACATCTAACAAATATTTTGACATAACATCACATTATGGAAACCACAACTAGCTCCTAATCATGTTACCAAGCATTGTCCACAGTACAGGCAGGATGACACAACAGCAACTAAAATTCAGTATGTTGAATTACACTTTTATTTGCAAATATACCAGGCACTACAGGGATGTAACAGCACTGCAAAACAGACACCATTGTGAAAGTGCATACCCACAATCAATTCCAATACAGTCACAGTGACATACTGGGAAAACAAATGAACAGTACAGTATAAGGACCTTCTGGACAGAACTATCCCACGTTTGCCACTCATGCACTACCCCTACATATACTGGCCCAAGTCACACTGTAATATTTTGGCTGACTGTGGTATTAAGCACTAAAACAACCAATGTCTCAGTCTGGCCCTACAAACATGTACACCTGAGAGACCACCACAGACTGTAGCAGCATGCACAGGTAGGCAGAAAAGGAGACATAAGACATACATGTACCACCTTCCCTACACAGGCCACATAACACTGACACACTGCTACCCAATCCTGACAGTCTGTCAACAATTGACATACATACACAGATATGTTAACTGGTTAGAGACCCACACAATGTCCACACTTTGTCATATAGCAGGCCTTTTACACATGACATGTCTGGCAGTCTGATACATCACTAGGATGGTATCAGGAATGAAGTCACTAAAGAATGAAATACCCCACCTATCACTGTGTTACTGCATAACATCTGAACAAAGTATGACATACTTGAGGGACAGAGCAAACACGGGCATATATGCAGTATTGCTGCCATAAACTGACACAGTTGCTGGTGTAACAAGGTTTGTTGAAACAGATATTGTGTGAGGGATATGAAGTCAGAAACACAAATGGATGATAGAAGTTACTGACTGTAATCCCCACAGTATGGTACTGATTTTACAAACAGAATACATGTCTGACAAACACACCGAACATGAGAGTCCAACACCTGGCCATGCTGCAGATTGGCCTATCCACATAACACTGTCAGACTTTAAAATCAAACAGAAAAGCCATGTCCATTCCTCTCAACCATAGCGAATTCCTCTGCATTTACTGGTTTTGAGGTCCAAATAATGGGATGCCATGAATTCCCGAGTGACCCTCTTTATTCCCGATTTTCCCGACTTTTTTTTTTTTTTTTCAGTTTTCAGGCGTGCAGTGATGATGTCATCTACCCCAACCCTTTCACAGGCAGCAACAGAGTTTCCCCAGCTCCTCCAGGTAAAGAAAAGGGGGAAAAAAGGGTTATTATGAACACAGTAACTTTAGTTCATTTTTTTCTGGTCTGTGGTCATCTTCAAGTAAGTGTGAGTTTGTGCTTTTACATTTAAGCTTTTCTTCTGATCTGCGGTCATTTTCAGTTGAAGTAAGTGTAAGTGTGTTTACATTTACACTAGAACTGTGCTGGAATTTAAACTGAAACTGTGCTCGTCTTTGCATTTAGCTGAAACTGTGGTCTTTTGCATTTATTTAGTGTGTGCTTTTACTTTTAAACTGGCCGTTCAGTTGAATTCAGTGTGTGCTGGAAATGAACGTCTTTTGCATAGCTGGAAACAAATGTCTTTTGCATTTATTTAGTGTGAACTTTTACATTTCAGCTGGCCATTCTGTTGAAGCTGGAAACGAACGTCTTTTGCATTTCAGCTGAAACTGTCTTGGTCTTTGCATTTAGCTTTTTCACAGGTGGAACACCCATCTTTGAAAATTAATAGTAAAACCATAATAAAAATAAAGAGTTGCTACCCTAAACCAGTATGGTGTTTTGATTCCACAACACAGAAAAAATAGAGAGCGAACTGACCATGACTGAATAGTGTAGAAAATAACTTTTATTGCATAAAAGTAAGCGCTTTCACAATCCCAACAACTGATCGCTTCTTCAGACTAATTTACAACAAGCAGCATCATCAAATTTAAACACTAAAACAACCAATGGCTTTAAAACATTTCATTAAACTCTAATTGAAAGCACCACCTCCAATAAAAAATGTAAATGATGCATATTGTAGCTTACATCCTTAACAATGGTTTCTGTTTTATTTTAAAATAAATGTAAACAGTTAATGTTTGAAGGGTCGAGCTCTAAGAAAAGGTTAACAATGCACGTTTATACCTGGTGTTTTCTCTGCCTGCAGTTGCAGAATCCATCTCTGCTGTGCTGTCTCAGTCCTATTCCTTAGGTCACCACCTCCAATGCCCTGTTTCATAATCTCAAGTATTAAAAAGTTAAAAACATGTTTAGAACCCTGATCTTTGATGTGCTTAGCTAATGCGCTGGTTTCTTTTTCATTAGCTATATCTCCAATATGCTCCAGGATGTGTTCTTTCAAACTCCTGTTAGTTTTTCCTACATAAAAAACATAACAAACTTTACAAAAACTGAGATACCTATATGTTGTGTCCTACAATCAGCATAAAAATCAAAGTTTATAACAAAATTTTGACTAGGATGTGTAAACGCTATACTGGTGTAGATAAACTTGCAAGCCATACAGTGCCTGCATGGAAAGGTTCCTATTCTTTGTGACATTCTTTCACTACTTTTATTGACTGGCGGTTTATAACATAATTGTCTTTTCAAGGAACGGTTATTCTTATCACAAAACTGTGGCCTTATAGCTATGGCCTCATCCAATTCTTCTATAGAATTCAATATGTTCCAGTTCTTTTCAAAAATCCGACAACATGTCTTAATGTCACTTGTATATGTAATAAGAAACTTCACTTTTTGTCTGTCATTAGTATGCCTCTCATCTATTTTATCAACGGTTTCCCCTTGTCATTGCATGCTTCATACATCCTCCTAATACTAATGTCTATGTCTGCTGCATTATGCCTCTATCTAAAAATTCAAACTTCAACATGTCCACTGCCTGATGTAATTTATCATCTGTATTCTGTAGTCACAGTGTACAGATTTAACAGAAAAAAGAAGAAACTGCAGGTACTCCACAACAATCGAAGCCAACCAGTTGCTAGTGTACTAAAACAGCTTTATTGTAAAAGTAAGCGCTTTCACATCTGCTAAGGATGCTTCATCAGACTTTAACAAACATCTAACTTTCAAATATTTAAATACACACCCTACAATTCATTGTGCCAATGAAATCAAACAAACAATTATCACCAATTTGCATCCAATGCTATATATTAAAAACATATATCCATAAGGCAAAAAAATATATATATATAAATGCACAGTAAAAAAGGACATCCTTACATATAAAACTACTGTCAAAAAGTTGCTATCAAAAAGTTGATTAAATAATCTTTACCAAAAGGTTAAAAACCTTAAAACATTTATATGTACATTGCCGGATAAAACATACTACTATTCTATAAAAACTATTGATCATTACTAATGTTTTAAAAGGCGGTCCATAAGAAATGGTTTTAAACTAACCCTATCATTCAGGCCATGTCCTGAATCCGCTTGTAATTTAATTATCCATTTCCCTTCTTCTCTCTCTGTAAAACCAACAGTATTACCTAATCTCATGGTGGTATATATGAGTTCTAAAGCCATAAACTCAAAACTATGTGTAGTGCCATGCAGCAAAATATGTCTTGCTAGAGCATTATTCTTGTTTTCTCTATTAATAGCATACAAATGCTCTCTGATCTTTTCGCTGAGAGTACTGTTAATTTTGCCCACATAGAACGCACTACATTTTTTACATATGGCTAAGTAAACTAAATTTCTAGTCTTGCAATCTGCATAGTGACTAAATCTATAACACTTAAATGTGTCTGGATGTATAAAATTGTCTCTGCTGGTAATAAAAGGACACTGATTACAGTTACAACAAGAATAGGTGCCCTTTCTTATTGACAGTGGCCTATCAAATGTGTGTCTCTCATAACAAAGCATCTTTTTCAAAGATTTTGTGTTTTTATAACTAAAACTAGGTCTTGGACCTACTAAGGCCTTTATTTTCTCGTCTAACTGTAAACTGTCCCAATTCTTTTTAATAACTCCTGTTATACTTCTATTCTTATTACGATAGGTAATGACCATTCTCTTGTTCATTTTCTTGGGGGATCCCTTCTGTGCAGCTGGTTCTCTCAAAGTACCCCTAATGTATAGTAAAGCTACACCATTACGTTCTACTTTCTTCAAAGCTGTTAGATCTTTATCATGATAACCTCTAGTCATAAAATCCTGCTGTAAGTTCGTTATTGTTAGCTGAAAGTCTAAATCATTGCTCACTAACCGTGAGCAGCATGTAGCCTGATTCACAATAATGCTCCTATACACATGTGGTGGATGCATACTATCACGATGTAAATAGGCATTCCTTCTACATGGTTTCCTATAAATATTCGTAGTCAAACTTCCATTTCTTTTTGTAAGAGTGACATCTAAAAAGTTTATCTGAAATTGTGAACTTTCACCTGTTAATCGCAAAAATGTAGTAGTACTGTTAATGTAAACTATAAAATCTTCTAGTGTGGCTAGATCGTCATTCCAAACTAGAAAAAGGTAATCTACAAACCGCTTGCAGTACTTAATAAACCCAGAGTAAAATTCATGCGTCAGAATATACATAGACTCCCAATAGGCTAATACCAGATTAGCATATGAATTGGCACATGGCGTGCCCATGGCCACTCCTAGTGTCTGTAAATAATAGTCATTATCGTAAAGAAATACATTGTTCTCTAAAACAATCTCCATCAGCATAGTGATTCTTATCACTTTATTAGTAGTCATTCCCTTACTTAGCAAAAATAAACGCAAGAACTTAATTCCTATATCATTGGGTATACTGGTAAATAACGACTGGACATCTAAAGTTATCATGATGTCTGTATCTAAAAACACCATGTTGTCCAGTGTAACATTCGATAAGGACTCTAGGAACTGCTTAGTATCCTTCAAAATAGAAGGTGTAGAGTTAACAATAGGTTTGAGCTGCTTTTCAACATAAATCGATATGCTCTCAGTAAGCCACCCCTTTCCCGATACAATGGGCCTAAGGGGGGGATTTACCAAAGTTTTGTGCACTTTAGGAAGGCCTCTAATCACTGGTATTAGTGGTTTTTCAATCAAGAAATATTTGTAGAGATCATTTTCTATGATATTACACATTAGCATATCGTAAAACTCAGCATATACATTATTAATAATTTTGTTCAACTCAAACAGATGTATAATCTTATACGTGTCAACATCAGATAACATTTCTTGCATGCTGTTCTTATATGAGCAGCTGTTAAGTAGCACAATCGCTCCCCCTTTATCCGCTGGGTGGATGACTATGGTCTCATTTCCCTGTAATGATTTCAACGCTGAGGCTTCCATGGAAGTTAAATTATGAAATTCAGGTTTAAAATCCTGACTCCTATACAGTGCAAAAAAGTCATTAATACAAGCTTTTTCAAACGTTTCAATAATAGGATTTGATTCAGGAATAAAAGTAGAAGGCTTCCTATAGCTGCAAGGAACATTTTTATCTGTATTAAAATTCTCAAAATGCAAATCTAGCGCTAATCCCCTTGTAAAACTCTTAAGCGCTACAACTAAGTTACTTATGTCCATGCCTTGTGAGGGCACAAAGGACAAACCTTTGTTTAAAACGCGACTTTCAATTTCTGATAAATTATAATCAGACAAATTAATTACCAGTTCATTTGAAATGTCCTGTGTGTCTTCTTGTAACCTTCTGTCGACTTGTTCGATTGTTTCCGTTTCTTTCCCTTGTACTGTGGACTCCATGCCTTCTGTTTGAGACCTTGATAGGATAAACGGAAAGATAAATCGGTGATGATGTGTTCACTGGGTTCTGCATTGGTGTCCGGTTGTGTAACAGTCTTCTTCCTCACTACTGGGCCAGAAGTACATGGGCTCGCTGCAGTTACATCACTGAATGTTAGGGCTGCATCATTCATGGCTCGCGAAGACATCGCTAGTATTTGATTGCTTCTCAGTTGTGCCTGGTCCCCTTGACTCCACCTTTCCTCTTCCTGTGGAACTTCCAATGCATTTGACATGTTCATAGTCGTAGGAGGGATATCACTGTGGCACTCATTTCTAGGTTCAACAATGGGAGTGGTGGTAACTGTATTTCTCGGTCATGTGGAATCCCTCGGTCAAGAGAATACGTTCCCTGGTGAGAAATCGAGGCAATCCCTTTCTAATTTTTTCTTTTTCTGGGTTAATAATTTATTATCAGTCGCTGCAATCGTGACCGACAATTCATTATAAAAATCTGATCTCTGTTCAGGAGTAAAAGAGGAGTTTAATTGTTGCTCAATACATACAGCTTGTTTATGTAACTGTTTCAATGGAAGTATATTGCCTGACCAGTAACTTCATATAGTTATTACTGGTCTCAATATTAAGTTTTTGCCAGTCAGTTAACAAATCAGGATAAATTGAGCCAAAAGTGGGCATTTTTAAAATCCGAAGGCCTCTAGGAATGACCTTAAGGGACAAACAAGCCTCCATATGTTGTTTCTGCCATTGTGTATTCTTAATTTTTAACATGATATCTTCAAACTTCCACATCAATTGTAGCACTGTCATGTTAATCTTTTGCCCTTTGTGAGTCACTGCTGTATTAGCTAATTGAGTATAGGAACACTTCAACAAGGTATTATTATTTAGTTCAATATGTTTTATAAAAGAGGCATTACCAAGTTCATTGTTCTCAGATTCATCCATGGGTTTTTGTCTGGTTCCTTCTGTCATGTCCCTTCGAGGAATTCACCAAAATAAATGTATCTCTGAAAATAAAGTCCTCTGAGGGTAAGGTACCTGTTGTATCCAAATCAACAAATCCAACAGAAAAAAGAAGAAACTGCAGGTACTCCACAACAATCGAAGCCAACCAGTTGCTAGTGTACTAAAACAGCTTTATTGTAAAAGTAAGCACTTTCACATCTGATCAACTTTTTGATAGCAACTTTTTGACAGTAGTTTTATATGTAATGGATGTCATTTTTTACTGTGCATTTATATATATATATATATATATATATATATATATATATATATATATATATATATATGTTTTTGCCTTATGGATATATGTTTTAATATATAGCATTGGATGCAAATTGGTGATAATTGTTTGTTTGATTTCATTGGCACAATGAATTGTAGGGTGTGTATTTAAATATTTGAAAGTTAGATGTTTGTTAAAGTCTGATGAAGCATCCTGAGCAGATGTGAAAGCGCTTACTTTTACAATAAAGCTGTTTTAGTACACTAGCAATTGGTTGGCTTTGATTGTTGTGGAGTACCTGCAGTTTCTTCTTTTTTCTGTTGGATTTGTTGATTTGGATACAACAGGTACCTTACCCTCAGAGGACTTTATTTTCAGAGTGTACAAATTTGTTCCTATTTTCATGGCCCTTTTTCCAGATTGTTGATGTTTCCAGGTTGAGAGCTATGGTCATGTCCACAGAACCCTGTTACACTAGCATCCATACAACTGTATAACAGCAATACTTATATTCTGTCCTGATGTATGGAACATTCTCCCCGAGTTTGCTGGCCTGACTCCACCGTGTACGATATAACTGGTATGTTAAAGAAACCTCTTTGATGCTGTTGTTTACACACCTACATGATGTCTTCCTCGCAGGCAAGGAAAAGGGGCAATACCCATAAGATGTACTCAGTTATAGAAGTGTGTTGCTATGCCATTTGCAATAGGACTAACACCATAGCTGTTCTGCATGAAATTAGCAAGTGGGGGACACAAATTGGTGCACAGGCCATCAGCTGCTCTTGAGCATTACATACAAAAGGCCAGTTGCTGCCTATGCAAAACAGATGTCTCAGTTACATCCAAGAGAGAGAGAGAGAGTAAGAAAACAAAACAAAAAAATAAATAAATAAACCAACCAACACATCTGAAGACTGCACCAGTAGGAAACAGAAGTTTGGAAAAAAAAGGTATGTCAAACATGTTAGCCTGTAATGTAATGCAGTAGGGGATATGTACTAATGGGAAAATAGGAAGTTCAACAAATATATTTCAACCACACTTACTGTCCTGATATCTTGCTGAGCAGAACCTATGGCTTATCAACTGAGTCTATCTGCAGTGACATAGATCACAGCTCAGGGCCCTGAGTAACCCCAGGAAAGGATGGCTCACATATGCCAACTACAGGAGTGTGTGTTAACAATACTGACTGTGACAGTGTTAGGTCAGATACTGGGATGTTGTAGAGATCCATATGCTCATTGTGAGTACAGCTTTGATATAGTTGTGTGTCTCAGAAATGTGAGTGACCTATGCAGGTTTTTTACATACTGCAATAGTGTGGCCGATGTGTTTGTTGAAAGGCATGTGATATACTAAGCTTGTACCATTCAGATCTGCAGTGTTATGCACACTGACCATAGGTATGCCTCATATTTATAGTCATTTATTATTACAGTTGTGTTGTGTCTGCAAATAATTGGCAGCCTGTGCAGACTGACATTACAGCATCCCCCTCCCTTTCCTTTGGCTGTTCCTGTTAGGGGTTTCCACAGTGGATCATCTGTCCCCATTTCCTACTGTTCTCTGCATCTTGCACTATCACAACAACCACCTGCATGTCCTCTGCCACCACATTCATACACGTTATTATAGACCTTAATCTTCACTTCTCACCTGCCAGTGTCATCCTTACCATCCTATTCCCAATGTAGTCAGAATCCCTCCTCACCACACATCCAAAACAACATTATCCCAGTATTCTCTGGCTTTCTCTCCAAAATGCCCAACCTGGGGAGATCCTGTAACATACATATCTATAATCTTGTCCACACTTGTGACACCCACTGCAAATCTTATCATGTATAAGTATGCCATGTCCAGCTGTGAGTCCTGCCTTTTTGTCTTTGCCACCGTCTGCAACCCATATGACATAGCTGGTCCCACTACTGTGTTGTACACCTTCCCTCTCACTTGTAATGGTAGTCGTGTGTCACATATCATTGCTGATACTTTTCTCCAACCTACCCAGCAACCTGTACTGTCATCTCCACCTCTTCCCCACATTTGTCATTATTCTGCAGTGTTGATCCCAAGTGTTATAACTCATGCACCTTCCCAAACTGTACACCCTACACACTCACCATTCCTCTAACCTCCCTCACAGCTGCACACATATACCCTGTCATGCTCCTGCTGACCATCATCACTCCCCTCTGTAGAGGACATCTCCACCTCTCCAGCATCTCCTCATCCTGTTCCCTACTGTCAGTACAGATCATAAAGTCATCTGCACACATCACAGTAAATGCTGACTCCTGTCTGATGTCTGTCAGCCTGTCCATCAGCACTGCAAGCCAGAAAGGGCTCAGAGCTGAACTATTATGTAATCCAACTTGCACCATAAACACACCTGTCATTCCCATGGCAAACCCTGATGCTGTCACACTACCCTTGTACATCTCCTGTAGCATTCTTACAGATTCCCTCACCACTCCTGACTTCCTCTTACAATACCACAACTCCTCTCTAAGCACCCTGTCATATGCATTCTCTAAGTCCACAGTGAGAAAATGCAAATCCATCTGACCTACATTGTACTCCTTCATCAACACTGTCAGAGCAAACATTGCATCTGTACTGCTCTTTCCTGGCATTAAACCATACTGCTGATCAGTATTCCTCACCTCCCTTCTTAATATAGCTTCCTGTACACTGTCCCAGACCTTAATGGTGTGAGTGATCAATGTCATCCATCCACATACACATGCACCATAGGTACAGAAAAAGTGCTGCGGACAGCTTTAGAGCAAACATCACAATCGTGGCTCACCATCACTATAGGTGGATATGCACACCACACACACATCACCAGTCATCATGGAGTAGGTGCATACTATCTAATACAAGTCAAGAAAGGCAACTCCACATGGGACCTGAGAACATACCTGTCTGCATCCTACATCAACACAGCCATATGCTACCAGCTCCATTGTACACTGTATGGAAGCAAAGCTGGAGTACCACTGACATCTCATATACAAGGAACACGGACACTGTCACCCCTCTACAGAAATGTGGATGATGAATGTTGGTTTATAAAATGTACTGGCCCTCATTGGAGGGAACATGACACATCAGGAGCAGGACAGCAATGCATGTTCATACTGTGCTGACACACAACAGGGGTATGATGTGGTTGGGAGTGGTGGCAGCTGATGCTCAGTACTGATGTGCTGGTTCTGTGTATAAATCTATCAAAATGTCTGAGGTCCTGTGATGTGTTTCTGTGTTTATGTCTTCCAGGTAGCATGGCAGGACTCCCAGACTATACAGAGGCAGAGACAGCTGTATTAGTGGAGGCCGTAATTGAACACCACAGCATCCTGTTTTCAAGGAGCTGCCAACAACTGTAGGAGCAGACTGCCCTGTGGGGTGTCATTGTCCACAGAGTGAACAACGTAGGCCACAATGTCCACACATACAATCAGGTCAGGCATCACGCAACTTACCTGATCCGTCATGCCCGGCAAAGGGCTATTGCCATGGCCAGAGACCATATAGCTACAGTTGGGGGTCCAGCAACATAGCCCCCACTCATGGCTACTGAGGAGCTCCTTGCCAACCTCAGGGTAGCCCTCACATGACCAGCAGCACAACACATGGTATCTTGGAGGTGGGTGGCATCAAGGATACAGGCAAGGAGTATCTAGGTAAGGCCACAGTGCACATCAATATACTTATCTATCAGTCACACTGTCTCCTATAAAGAATCTACATGCATATATCAGTAAAACAGCATTTGTGGGTGGGGTTTGGTAATGCACAGAAATGCACATCTATGCTGAGTGGCAGCTAATTGGGTAGTATCATAACTTGTACTGTATCTGTGCAGACACATATCATTCATCTTTGTACCACTGACAATATCTCCCCCCCCACACCTACATGGGTACCTCTGGTCTGCATGAGGGCAGCAGCCTTCAGCTAGTGAGTATGGTATTACCTTCTTGTGGCTCACCAGTAACACAGGCATGTTAAGGTCATTCATGTCACCATGCACACATCTGTTGCTCTCAACTGTTTTGCAAATATCTGCATGTTCATTTGTGGTGGGGTTAACTGCATTGTATCACAATAGTCATCACAGGGGTCATATTAGCAGGAGATGTCATATATCTGTACCATACCTCCCAACCTGTAATTGCAAGAAATATGGAGAAAGACTGACAAAATAGGGGGAGGAAGGGCAAAATCTAGGGACAGTTGTCAGGTGGTGGCATGAAACAGGCTACTGTGGAGACTATGGCAGGTGTGAGTGTACACACTGGCCATAACCAGACTGCTGGCGAGCTCCCACACAGGTGGGTGGACAGGAGTACTCACAAGAGGGCTGCTGCTTGTCAAGCCACTGTTGTAAGTGCCACAGCAGGTATCACCAGATGGATGTTCTGAGCTGTGATGAATGCACAGGCACGTAGTGAATGCAACACCAGACAGATACTCAGGGTGTTGGATGCAGGTATTCCTGGTTTACGTGATGACATCTGTGACCTTGTTGAGGCCACATGCCAACAGACTCAGGTCATCGCTAGATGGTGGGGTGAGACCTTGTCAATCCTCGACCATGTCACGTCTGTGCTAGAGTGTGTGGCAGAAGACGGGCATTGACCACATGTATATAGGTCAGCAGCAACATCAGCTGAGAGTCTATGGGGCCATGCACCTTCACACTCCCATAGTGGCAGAGACACCAGCACCACTGAAGGGGGGTTGCAGTCCACAGCACACCACAGCAGGCTATGTGGACATGGTCCTGGCCAGGCCCATAAGAGATATGGATCCAGCAGACATCAGTCACCATCAGGGAGTGGTACTGCATCTGGCCTTGGGCCTAGTAGTGCCAGTGAGACCACTGGCAGGGCCAGTTCATATGTCCATGGCCAGAGATGATGAACTGGACACCCTGCCTTGTACTGTCCACAGCTGTCCAACATACCCCTGTGTGGGACAGCCACATGGCGTGACTGTGTGCATACATACCCATACACAAATATGTATCACAGGTAAGTCACATTCAGACATACGCAGCACTTCTATACAGTCCATATATAAAATAGCAGTACAAAAACACACACAGATGGATGTCAACCATATGGCTCAGCCTAGGCCTCTGGCACACCCACAACACACCCTGTGCATATGATGATACCTGTGCCACATCCCTGTCATCCATACCATTAATGTAGGGACAGACTAATATGGGTCTTATGCACAGGGTGAATATCATACATTGTATATATGTAATACTGTGTAAGGTGCTGTCTGCTTACATTTGTTATGGGTACACACAGAGGTGTATGTACCTTATTAGCCATGATGCATTACTGCTGTTAGTCCCAGTGCCTGAATGTAGTCTGACATGCTATATTCTGTTTGTGTTCCAGATGTCTGTGTGCCTGCAGGCAGTGTGGCAAAGTGGACATACACTGTCCATTTTGTAGCCAGGGTACACTATTATATGTATGTATGTTTACCAGATGTGTATGCATGTAACAGTTTGTGATGAACACTGTTGTCAGACAGTGTGATCTGCCATACATAGCCTTTGTCACAGACCGGTAGCCATCAGACATGTCACCTCAGTGTAGTGTAGTAACACAAGCAGGCACATACATGTGAAACAGGTTTTGGAGTACTGCCATTAGGTCCCTCACCAGCTTATCCATGATATTTGCCACAAAAGATGCACATGTGAACACCTGTTGGCCCTGCCATTTCTTTCAAATACACTCAAGCCTAATGCGGTTGATGATGGCATGCATGGCACTGTGTATGACAGGTTTGTGGTATGTATTCTACAGTCCACAGGGTGGAAGAGGTAGATAAACTGGAATATTCTTAGCATACACACAGTAAAGACTGACACAGGGGATGTGCATACAGTAACACAAACACAGTTGCCAATGGACAGATTCTTACACCAAGACATCCACTTTAATTTGTATACTGCTGCATACACATGACATTGTCCACATACATGAAATGCATGGGACATAACCCAGTATCTGTTACAGCCCCTAATGCTGTGACAGCCTTTATGGCTAGTAACATAACCCACCAGGAATAGCAACTGCTGTTATGTATTGCTTCTACAAGCCTAGACAAGTGAAAGGGTAACACACATCATATCACCATGAGGTTTCCATAGGTTCATAGGTTCATAGGTAAGTACTAGGCTATCGGCCCTAGGGCCTATACAAGCCTAGTCAAAAAGGTACCCTGGCTTTCGCCACCCAAGAAAATTATTTTCCTGTGCCCCTGTCGAGCAGAGCCACAGAGGTGATCCCCGGGGTGAATTTCCTATTTCCCATCCAATCATCAAGATTTTTCTTAAAGAGTGCTAATGAGGAGCTCTGTTTGATATAGATAGGTAGTTTGTTCCAGAGTATGGGAAGTCTCTGGGTCAGGAATATATCCCTCCAGCATGTTCGGTTTATTGTGGTGACAAGGTTTAGATCCTTAGAGCATGTAGCTCAGAGGGATTGGGATTTCTTTAAGTGGAGCATGTCCAACAGCTCTGGGTTTGACATAGCTTTGTATGTTAGGCAGAGATCACCTCTGAGTAGTTGATATGTGATGGAGTAAATCTTGAGTTTTTTGAGATGGTCTGCATAGAGCATGTGTTTTCTGGCCAGTGATCCTCTTTGTGAGGTATTTCTGTGGCCTTTCCAGTTGTTGTAGATGTCTTGTGAGGTACATACCAAAAGGGGCATTGTACTCTATAATGGGTCTAATGAGTGATGAGTAAAGAGGAACAATGACCTCTTTTTTCCTGGATTAGAAACCTTTTGTGATGAGGTGTGCCATGTAGAAGGATTTCCTGACTACTGTGGCGATGTGATTATCAAAAGAGAGACTACTGTCTACCTGTGTCCCAAGGTTTCTTATCACGCTTTCAGTGTTAAGTAGACTACCAGCTATGTGGTAGCTCATGGGTACAGAGTTTTTACCAAAGGGGATGACAATGCACTTTTTAGCATTGAGCTTGAGGCCATGGCTTTGACACCAGGCATCTGTCTCAGTGAGGCTCTTTTGTAGGATGTCCACATCATTAGGAGTTTCAATTATGGCTCCTGGTTTGCAGTCATCTGCGAACTTTGTTAGCCGAAGACCTTCTGTGTTAGCCTGTACTTCAGAAAAGTAGATACCAAACAGGAGAGGACCCAGGACTGAACCCTGTGGTACTTCACTTGTCATTGGTCTGAAGTCAGATTTGGAGTCTGCTACTTTCACAGTGTGGGTTCTATCAGTGAGCTAGTTGGCAACCCATCTTGTGACATAGGAATTTATACAGAGTTTAATTCCAGAGTGATGGGATGGTGTCAAAAGCCTTGGCGAGATCCAGATAGGCTGTGTGATCCACCTTACCCTCGTCTACTGCTTTGGTGACTGCTTCAAAGAAGTCAATCAGGTTTAGGAGACATGATCTGCTGTTTACAAACCAAACTGGGTGGGGTCCAGAGATTACCAATATCTTTGTTTATAAGTTCCATGATGATACGTTCCATGGCCTTGCAGACCAGGCTCGTTAGGCTAATGAGGTGGTAATTCCCGGGGTCCATGGAGGCTCGCCCTTTGTGGAGTGGGATAACCATCACTGTGCACTATTCAGTGAGCACAAAGCCTGAGGTGAGGCTATGATTGAACATGGTGCTTAAGTGGGGTGCCAGTTAATTCTGTAGTTTATGTAAAACACAGCCTAGGATGTTGCCAGGTCCCATGGATGCTGTGTTCTTGGCTTTGGAGAGTGTGTTTTTACCTGTACAGCTGTGATTACAGGAACTTTGCATTCTTCTGGTATAGAGATGGGCCATTTAGGGAATGATGGGGGTAAAGTTAGCACTGAACCTATCTGCCAGGATGTGGGCAATATCAGTTAGTTCTGTATATTTAGTGCCATTGTGCTGTAAATATTAGCAGATCTGAGTGTTGCCATTGAGATTCTTAGCATGGCTATAGAATGCTTTGTGGCTGTCTTTAGAATCAGTGGCAATTTTGTTTTCGTAGCTAGCGTTGGAGGATTTTATGAGGGATCTCAGCTTCTTACTGAGGCTGACCAGGGAGTTCTTCCAGTCATGGGATTTTACTCTTTTTTGCAACAGTTTCTTTCATCTGTTGTAGAGTTTGTTTATGGCAGCAGACCACCAGATTGGCTTACCTTTTTTTTGAGGATATCATCTGGGTTCTGTTAGGGATAGCATAATCCATGCACTCGTGTAAGTGCTTATAAAGTGCATTTGTGTAGGATTCAGCAGTCGTACCTCTATTGTCGATCTGCATGGGTGCTGCGAACTTTGCCACTTCTGCCTTAAGAAGCGTGAAGTTGGCTTTGGAGAAAATTTTTATGGTGGTTTCCCTAATGGGGTGGGGGTGGGGGCTGGATCTGGATGTCTAGGCTGATTAGCTTGTGGTCAAATTTGACCTAAGAGGAAGTGGCCTCTGGTGTAGAACACCAGTCGCCCATGTTGGTAATGACCAGATCTAGGATATTGATGCCCCTGGTGGGGGTGTGGATAGGTTGATCCAAGACACTGGATATTATGAATTCCAGAAAATGTTGAGCAAAAGAGTTGGTACATGAGTAGCTTTCCCAGTTAATGGTGGGGTAGTTGAAATTGCCCATTATTGGGTGTTGGGTTTTACCCTAATATTTTCCAGTGTATCAAAAAATGAGGAGTGGGAATCCTGGGGCATGGTGGGGGATCTGTAGCAAGTTACAATTTGGATTGTGGTCTTGCCCAGAGTTAGTTGCACTTGGATAATCTCGGATGCATTATGCTGAGCAACTAGCCTGAAGGTGTAGATATCCTTAATGAATATGGACATGCCTCCACCTTTAGTTTTTCAGCCCAGGTTAGGTGGTCGAATGGTGAGGTATGAATTATAGCCTGGTAATGCAGGGGTGCTCTCTGGAGCCTTGAACCAGGTCTGTGTCACTGCACAGATGTCAATGTTCTCCATTTTAAGGAGTGCCTCGAGTGAATGCATTTTTGAGGTTTAGACTTTTAGCACTGAGTAGCATTACCTTCAGATTTTTCTTGCTTGTACTTGTTATGGTGGTGAATTTGTCATTTTAACCTTGCCACTACTCCATTGGGAGGTGGCAAACAGTGTGGTTGGGACACACAGAATAATGGTATACCCACAGAGAACATGATTCTCAAGCACAAAGCACACTTGCCAGTACTGGGATTAGAACCCTACATATCTAGTTACTTGTACTACAGTATTACACAATTACTACATGTGCCACAGAGCTTGCTGAGCTGCTTACACTCTGAGGTAGCTTCTAAACTGAGTGTAATCACACAGCCTTGTAAAGTGGGGAAATGGATACCATATTGTCTTCTACTGGCCCCAAAATGTTATTGTTAAAACACCTATGCAGGAGATATGCTTTTGTCTCTTTCTCTCACACACATACAGTAGTCAGTGCTGAGATTAGATCTCCTACCTATCTAGTTAGCTGTACTTCAGTATTACTCAGTTATTAGATGTGCCGCACAGCTTACTGGGTTACTGAGGGACTGATTTGACTTCTAAGGTGAGTGTCACCAAATGGCACTGTAAAGCTTGGCAATGGCCAGTGTTGGTGTGTCAGCCAAGGTTTCAAGAAACTGTCACCTGCAAACACACACACAACAGTAGGTGATGTCAGACTGCTTAGGCAATGGGACTCCCCTTCATAGAGGGACATGGCAGTGGTAACACAAGGTTTGAAGTTGTCTGCAGCAGGACTACACTCTATATTTTTCAGTGTGTCTGTATCTGTCTATGACTCTGTGTGTGTGTGTGTGTGTGTGTGTGTGTGTGTGTGTGTGTGTGTGTGTGTGTGTGTGTGTGTGTGTGTGTGTGTGTGTGTGTGTGTGTGTGCGTGCGTGTGTCTGTGTGTGTGTGTGTGTGTGTGTGTGTGTGTGTGTGTGTGTGTGTGTATCCCTCTCTCTCTCTCTCTCTCTCTCTCTCTCTCTCTTTCACTGTTTCTCTCTCTCTCCCTCTCCACCTGTCTCTGCCACTGTATGATTGATATATTTGTATGTGTTGCCCATACATATGCAGACCTATGATATAGTGTATCACACTCACCAGTTGCAGTCCTATGATATATGTGCCACCTACAGGTAGCTGACAATATGGCTGTGTGACAGGGGTTGGGAGAGACAAGTAAGCTGTGCATAGCTGTCTGTGTAGAGACATACAGGCACAATACAGTTACGCAAGGTGATCTTGGTTTACACCTGATGATTATCTAGGTGTAGGAGCATGCCCAGTACAACGCTGCATAGTGAGTGTACACATGGGCTGTGTAGGTGCATGCCCAGTGTGACCCTCCATAGTGAGTGTAAACATGGGATGTGATTCTCCAACTGTGGGAACATGGCCAGTGCGACCCTGCATAGTGAGTGTACACATGAGCTGTGTAGGAGCATGCCCAGTATGACGCTGCATAGTGAGTGTACACATGGGCTGTGATTCTCCAACTGTGGGAACATGGCCAGTGTGACCCTGCATAGTGAGTGTACACATGAGCTGTGTAGGAGCATGCCCAGTATGACGCTGCATAGTGAGTGTACACATGGGCTGTGATTCTCCAACTGTGGGAACATGGCCAGTGCGACCCTGCATAGTGAGTGTAAACATGGGATGTGATTCTCCAACTGTGGGAACATGGCTAGTGCGACCCTGCATAGTGAGTGTAAACATGGGATATGATTCTCTAAGTGTAGGAGCATGCCCAGTATGAGCCTCCATACTGAGTGTAAACATGGGATGTGATTCTATAACTGTGGGAACATGGCCAGTGCAAACCTGCATAGTGAGTGTACACATGGGCTGTAATTCTGTAAGCGTAGGAGCATGCCCAGTATGACGCTGCATAGTGAGTGTACACATGGGCTGTGATTCTCCAACTGTGGGAACATGGCCAGTGTGACCCTGCATAGTGAGTGTACACACGGGCTGTAATTCTGTAAGTGTAGGAACATGCCCAGTATGAGCCTCCATACTGAGTATAAACGTGGGCTGTGATTCTCTAACTGTAGGAACATAGCCAGTGTGACCCTGCATAGTGAGTGTACACATGGGCTGTGTAGGAGCATGCCCAGTATGACGCTGCATAGTGAGTGTACACATGGGCTGTGATTCTCCAACTGTGGGAACATGGCCAGTGTGACCCTGCATAGTGAGTGTACACAGGGGCTGTAATTCTGTAAGAGTAGGAGCATGCCCAATATGATCCTCCATACTGAATGTAAACATGGGATATGATTCTCTAACTGTGGGAACATGGCCAGTATGAGCTTCATACTGAGTGTAAACATGGGCTGTGATTCTCTAACTGTGGGAACATGGCCAGTGCGACCCTGCATAGTGAGTGTACACATGGGCTGTGTAGGAGCATGCCCAGTGTGACCCCCAGAGTGAGTGTACACATGGGCTGTAATTCTCTAAGTGTAGATGCATGCCCAGTATAAGCCTCCATACTGAGTGTAAACATGGGATGTGCTTCTGTAACTGTGGGAACATGGCCAGTGCGACCCTGCATAGTGAGTGTACACATGGGCTGTAATTCTCTAAGTGTAGGAGCATGCCCAATATGAGCCTCCATACTGAGTGTAAACATGAGATGTGATTCTCTAACTGTGAGAACATGGCCAGTGTGACCCTGTGGGTCTACCTTATAACACCGACATGCTAAAACACTGACAATGAAATCACTGACACCACAAAACTAAAAGTTCAAAAACACGAAACTTCACATGCCTGATAAACCACAATCCCGACAATCAACAAACAAAACAAATCCCCTGTCCAAAAAGCACACACACAACGCAAGCACACCAAAAACCTTATAAGCCTACACTAAACCTTACATACACAACTATCTATGCACTAACCTTAACCCAAACCCTAACCCTAACTCACTTAACCTGCCCCTAACCCTACAGTCTGTCACTATCACACACTCACCTGATCCGCACCCTAACCCTAACTCTGTTAATCCGCCCTTAACCCTACAGTCCGTCACTATCGCACACTTAACTTAACATGTCAGTGTTCTCAGCACCGGGATTTTCAACTGTCAGTTATCTCCGTTGTCGATCTTTCGTTGTCAGTGTTCTCATCGTCGGCGTTGTGGACTTTTGGCATTATCAGGTATACCCGACCCTGCATAGTGAGTGTACACATGGGCTGTAATTCTGTAAGTGTAGGAGCATGCCCAGTATGAGCCTCCATACTGAGTGTAAACATAGGATGTGATTCTCCAACTGTGGGAACATGGCCATTATGACCCTGAATAGTGAGTGTACACATGGGTTGTAATTCTGTAAGTGTAGGAACATGCCCAGTATGAGCCTCCATACTGAGTGTAAACATGGGCTGTGATTCTCTAACTGTGGGAACATGGCCAGTGTGACCCTGCATAGTGAGTGTACACACGGGCTGTAATTCTGTAAGTGTAGGAACATGCCCAGTATGAGCCTCCATACTGAGTATAAACATGGGCTGTGATTCTCTAACTGTAGGAACATAGCCAGTGTGACCCTGCATAGTGAGTGTACACATGGGCTGTGTAGGAGCATGCCCAGTATGATGCTGCATAGTGAGTGTACACATGGGCTGTGATTCTCCAACTGTGGGAACATGGCCAGTGTGACCCTGCATAGTGAGTGTACACAGGGGCTGTAATTCTGTAAGAGTAGGAGCATGCCCAATATGATCCTCCATACTGAATGTAAACATGGGATATGATTCTCTAACTGTGGGAACATGGCCAGTATGAGCTTCATACTGAGTGTAAACATGGGCTGTGATTCTCTAACTGTGGGAACATGGCCAGTGCGACCCTGCATAGTGAGTGTACACATGGGCTGTGTAGGAGCATGCCCAGTGTGACCCCAGAGTGAGTGTACACATGGGCTGTAATTCTCTAAGTGTAGATGCATGCCCAGTATAAGCCTCCATACTGAGTGTAAACATGGGATGTGCTTCTGTAACTGTGGGAACATGGCCAGTGCGACCCTGCATAGTGAGTGTACACATGGGCTGTAATTCTCTAAGTGTAGGAGCATGCCCAATATGAGCCTCCATACTGAGTGTAAACATGAGATGTGATTCTCTAACTGTGAGAACATGGCCAGTGTGACCCTGTGGGTCTACCTTATAACACTGACATGCTAAAACACTGACAATGAAATCACTGACACCACAAAACTAAAAGTTCAAAAACACGAAACTTCACATGCCTGATAAACCACAATCCCGACAATCAACAAACAAAACAAATCCCCTGTCCAAAAAGCACACACACAACGCAAGCACACCAAAAACCTTATAAACCTACACTAAACCTTACATACACAACTATCTATGCACTAACCTTAACCCAAACCCTAACCCTAACTCACTTAACCTGCCCCTAACCCTACAGTCTGTCACTATTACACACTCACCTGACCCGCACCCTAACCCTAACTCACTTAATCCGCCCTTAACCCTACAGTCCGTCACTATCGCACACTTAACTTAACATGTCAGTGTTCTCAGCACCGGGATTTTCAACTGTCAGTTATCTCCGTTGTCGATCTTTCGTTGTCAGTGTTCTCATCATCGGCGTTGTGGACTTTTGGCATTATCAGGTATACCCGACCCTGCATAGTGAGTGTTAACATGGGCTGTAATTCTGTAAGTGTAGGAGCATGCCCAGTATGAGCCTCCATACTGAGTGTAAACATAGGATGTGATTCTCCAACTGTGGGAACATGGCCATTATGACCCTGAATAGTGAGTGTACACATGGGTTGTAATTCTGTAAGTGTAGGAACATGCCCAGTATGAGCCTCCATACTGAGTGTAAACATGGGCTGTGATTCTCTAACTGTGGGAACATGGCCAGTGTGACCCTGCATAGTGAGTGTACACACGGGCTGTAATTCTGTAAGTGTAGGAACATGCCCAGTATGAGCCTCCATACTGAGTATAAACATGGGCTGTGATTCTCTAACTGTAGGAACATAGCCAGTGTGACCCTGCATAGTGAGTGTACACATGGGCTGTGTAGGAGCATGCCCAGTATGACCCTCCATAGTGAGTGTAAACATGGGATGTGTTTTTTTAACTATGGGGACATGGCCAGTATGACCGTGCACATACCTCTCAACTGTGCAGATTTTCACCAAATGTCCAGAATGTGGCCTCATATTTTTTGATCCATTTCCCATAAGATTGGGGTCTTCTGGGAAATATTGTTAAATCACTAAAGGCTGACGTTCAAATATAATGACAGACATTTGAGTTTCAGACTTCATAACCCTCAGAAAATTCAAGCTAATGCAAAACCTGCTATTCTATCAACTTTCTACATTTGTAAGATAATTAATTCAATATTGTCCCTATTTCTGGGCCTTTGTCCCACTTTTATTTATGGCTTTCTCCAGATTTCTTGGTCTTAGAGGTTGAGTTGTTTGATCCTCCATAGTGAGTGCACACATGGGCTGTGATTTTCTAAGTGTAGGAGCATGACTACTATGTCCCTCCATATTGTTGTTGGACTCCATTCCACAGATACCTGTAGTCCAGTCCAGTATTATGTGTGCTACAACCATACCTCGCAAATGTAAACAGAACTTCCCTACAGGTACTGGGTTTGTTTAAGCAGACATGTTTTCTGATATATGTGAGGTCTGACTCTGCAATGTATTCTGTCATTCCCTACTGTCAGACATCCTGAGATCATTACAGTGCTTTACCAGAGGAATACAAGATGTATTATGCACAAAATAATATTATGAGCCAAACTATGCACATTCTTGCCCAATAAGGCCTGTTTACAGATGTGGTTACGTTTACTTGACTGCTGCAGCTTTATAAACAGTCCAGAAAGTTAGTACTGTACTGGCTAGGCATCCCCTGCTTGTGTGTTATTCTTCCTACCTGACAGGTGATATCCTGCTGTAGGCATACCTCTGAACATTATATTTCTGGTCAGATGGTCCAGGACCCTGTCCAGAACTTTCATGCAGTCTACATAGACTGGTGTTGTTATGGCAAGTTAGTTGCATATACTTGAACACTGACATTACAACCTAACAGCAGACATTACTGTATCAAGGTTCCTCACCTGCAGAGAAATCCTGGGAATGCAAGACACCTGACCCTACCTGCTTCCTCAGTATGTAGGGCAGTATTCATTACACATGCCTATCATGTTGCGTTTTTCCCACTTTCACTTATGACCTTGTCCAGATGTCTTGCTGTCACAGGTTTGTGGGTATGTGTGTGGGTACTGAGTGCAGTCTACTGTGCAGAAATGTCCATCATATGTGTAGTATAAGCAGGATAGCAATGTAACTTACAATATCAGTGGTAGAGCAGTTAAGAGCAATCTGGTGACCCCTGACACACACACATCTGCGTGGTTTGATAGGCCATTATGACATTAGTAGGGTATGGGCCCTTATTGTTAAGAAAACACATTTACCTTGTGCCTGCAGTAGAGGTGAGGACAAGGCTTGAGGGCTGCATATGTTGGATGCACACAGTACACAGCCTAAACCAGGTGGGTAACAGGTTGTGTGGTGTATGTGGCATCCATTTTACTGTGTGTGGGAGTCGGAGAGAGGTGTCAGTCCCTGGGGCCTTACAGTGTCAGTGTGTATGCTATGCATTGTCTCTTTGCCAAGGCCTGGGCATACTGGGCATGCCTCCTTCTGCCTACAAGTGCAGGCTCAGAGGGTTCCTTCTCCAAGTCCCTCTGTGCCTGTGGAGCCAGTGTAAACAATGCTTACTATCATTTGACCCTCCCCTGGCCATGAACATGCTTATCAGTCACACACCCCTGCTGAGCTAAGCTCAGCTCCACACCTCCCTTTGCATGGACCTCCAATGTGCTTACTGGAACCATGACACACCCCCTTTCATGTCTGATACTCCCTGTTCTTACACCATGGGGCTATTGCTCCTACATGGTAAGGTGCAGTGTGGCACTTAGAAGAAATCTGTGATTCAGTGACATTACCCTCATTTACATGCCCCACTGCCTTAGCCCATAGTTACTGCACTACAGAACAGCCTTTCCCCTTAGCAACCAGTCTTGCCTCCTGTTGTTTACATTCTGCATGCCATTGATTATAATGGCCAAATGCAGTATTTTTTTTATTTTAAACTTGTTTTTCTTTTTTTTTTTATTATCAGACCCCTCCCGTTTGCGCAGTGCTGCACTACACTTAAACAGCCGAAATTGGCCACAAAAAAATGTATTTTTAGAATTTTTATTCATATGGCAATGCCAATGGCTATATATTTAGCCACTGGCATGCCTAATTAACTTAATATATTATCTTCTATAAGCTGTCAGACATCCATTTTGCTGTTTGCAGGACTGTATTTGGCTACTAGCCAAATACAGTTCTGCACATTACACTGTTCCTGCACGGAGATCTGCCTGCTTGCAGAGTCACTATTTTACCTCATTTGTATGGTTTTCACCTGCAAATGAGGTAATTATCATTCTGCACAGATCTCCATGCAGGAACAGTGTAGGCAGGCTCATGCACATCAGGAACTAATGCTCCTGGATCACTCAGCTGCCATGTTCCATGCAGGAATGGCTACATTGTTCCTGCATGGACTTTTATGCTTTGTGAATCCCGGGGATAGGTTATTAATCAAAGATAACTATTATTCAGTATATACTCAGTAGTTTAATATTGTACCCATTAATTTGTATGCGACAATTAAGGCAGAAAATAGTTATTTAAATTTTAAATCTCTTTTGACAAGAAAAGATCTTCTAAAAGTATAATTATATGACTGTACGTTATTGGTTAAGGCAAAAAAAAGATCATCTGTATTGTAAGAACTTAAATTGTTTTTATTCTTATATGGTGATTGTGACAATATGAACAAAAATGAGATAGACGTCCTAACTCCAGATGTCTAACCCTGGTGACAAAGAGGTCTTGCCTTGATTTTATCCTCACTGTTCCTGGCTCAATAAATGAGCCTGGGCAGCCGAAGAGCTGGTTGAGCCTTTGGTACTGAATGGCTTTAGGCCTGTCATTCTATCTTGGAGATTGATTGTAGAGGATCACATTGGAAATAGTAGCAGTTGATACAGACAGCAACTGGGGTAATTTGCTCCTTTAATGTCAGATTTAGTCCGTGGTCTATTAAGGTAACTTATGGAAGGGATTCATATTAACTCCAGAAAATGAGTAACATCAAATTGGAAAATAAAGAGAAAAAAATAATGCTATCTATAAAAAATATTATAAAAAGTCTGCACTCTCTGCCACTACATCTCCAAATATGCTAACTCCAAGACTGAGCAACCATGGTGGCAAGGAAAAACACTTAGCCCCCCCCCCCACCACCACCACCACCACTACCACCACCATTCTGCAATCTCATTGAATAATCTGGCAAATCTCTAACAAAGGGTGATTTATGTATTTATTTATTTATTTGCATTTACAAATTCATTTTCTGTTATAAATATGGTAATCAAAGACATGCACCTCATGAGGCAGCGGGGGTCTGGCCAATTTTGTCATTTTTTTTGTGCCCTGCAGCAACTTGAAAAGAAGATAAATATTAACAAAACAATCTTTAATGCTTCCATTATCAGCAGTACTGACCCTGTGGCTTCTCCATGTTCCAAATTATACAGGAGTGTGAAATCACTTGCTCATCCTCTTTACTCTGTCTATAAATGCAGAAGGTGATAGATCTGAAGGTGCCCTTAATTGTCTTTTAAAACAATATTAATTTTGAGCTGCTTTGCTTTATTATATTTTTGAGGCACTATGACTGAGGAAGTGAGATGTAAAAGGCTGTATTATGATTCCCTACAGTTGAAGCTGGCGCCTGCTTGTGATCACATCGCTAGAACATTACAGCAATTTATAAACTTGTACACTGCTGTATATATAAGGCAATGGTAGTTATGGAAACATAGCAATAGACAGCTGTGTATGTGGGAGGGCAAAATATAGCTGACTGATAACAAAATAAGTAAATAGGCCATAGAATGCAAGATCTGGAATATAGCTTATTAACATAGTGTATCTCTGCCCCCCCCTCCCGTCTTTCACACTGGCTCCGACTTTCACAACTCTATACTCCTATATTCCCAGAACCCCCATTATCATGTGGAAGTGTTACTATCCCCAGCCTTCCACAACTTTGTATTACAAAACTTAGCGCATGTAAAGTGACACAGCGATATGAAACAGCATAAGGTGATATACTGTCAAAACCTACTATGTCATGTTTGCTTCAATGATTCTGTACCATTTAAAAGTCAGTGCTAATGCTACATAGTTTCTTACATGTTTAACATTCATTATCCTCACATGAGTTAAAATAGACTAACAAAGGTATGGACGTCAGCAGCTTTGATTAAATATTCCATTTTTGTTTTACAGTTTCAAGGACAGAACATCTTTTACTTCCTTTTGAATAAAATAACCATGCAGTATTTTATAGTAATCTTTATACAATTTGCAATTGCAGTTAAAAAAGATGTTATGAAATAATTAGGATGCAAATGTCAACTAATTCTGCTAATTTTCCTACTTTTTCCCTGTTAATGTTATCAACAATAGGAATTAATACATGTTATTGCACTTTCTACAAGTATTGATGATCCATTGATGTACATGGCATCTAATACACTAATGATAATTGACTTAACATCAGTACTAATTACACGTCTTCTCTGGACAATATGCTGGTGGCCTATATAATTTTAAAGCTATTTTAGATTAATTAGAATGTCAGTGGACTAGACATAAACTCCAAACATTCAATATACAGGTGAAACGAACCATAGGTAGTGCAGGAATCACTTGTGAGGATATGGATTCCCTTGGAACACAGAGAATCAGACCTTCATTGAATGCAACAGGGTGTCTAGCATCTGACTACAATCTGTCTGTAATTGATTCCAAATGTTCCTGAGCCTAGTACATCTGCAGAAAATATAAGGCCACTTACCTAAAATGCATTTAATTCTGGCATATCCAGCAATGCATGCAAACATTAAGAAAGAGCACTGCTAGTCTTTATTGGATCAGGAAGAGTTGATATAGGTATTATCAAGTAATTAAGTATCCTGTGTGAGATTACCTAGTAAAATAGGTAGCTTTTGGGGACAATTGTTAGCTCAGTATCGCTAACAACAGAGCCATTTGTTTGAAAATAATCATTTGGTGCATTTATTTAGTTAGTTGTATTTCTGTTCTAGGGTAGTGGACTTGTCAGTATTGACTGATCTCAGGCTCAGCCTGGGTAAAATGTAAAACATTCCACAAACAAAAAAAAATAACAAATGTAAACAATAACAGTGTAGTTCTGACTCATTATACAGAGGAAAAACTGAATACATAATGTACATTCTAGTGAACATGCACAGTGCGATGTACAGTTATCCCAATCCACAAGGGGGGAATCCACCTTGGATCCCGGAAACTACCGTCCCATCAGTCTGACAAGCCTTATCTGCAAGGCCATGGAGCGTATTATCATGGAACTTATAACCAAAGACATTGGCAACCTTCAAACACTGGACCCCACCCAGTTTGGGTTTGTGAAGGGCCGATCTTGTCTCCTGAACCTGATTGACTTCTTTGAATCAGTCTCCAGAGCCATGGACAAGGGTAAGGTGGTCCACACAGCCTATCTAGACCTTGCCAAGGCCTTTGACACCATCCCCCACTCTAGAATCATAGATAAACTTACTAAGTTGGGTATTAATCCCTATGTCATCCAATGGGTTGCTAAATGGTTTACTGATAGAACCCACACTGTAAAAGTAGCCGACTCCAAATCCAGCTCCAGACAAGTGACAAGTGGAGTACCTCAGGGTTCAGTCCTGGGGCTGCTCTTGTTTGGCATCTACTTCTCTGAAGTACAGGTCAACACTAAGGGACTCTGGCTAACAAAGTTTGCAGATGACTGCAAACTGGGAGCCATTATTGAATCCCCAAATGATGTGGATACTCTACAAAAGGGCCTTACAGAAACAGATGCTTGGTGTCAGAGCCATGGGCTCAAGCTCAATGCCAAGAAATGTATTGTTATCCCCTTTGGGAAAAAACATGTATCCATGAATTACCATATAGGTGGCAGTACACTAAACACAGAAAGTGTGATAAGAGACTTAGGGACACAGGTGGACAGTGGTCTCACCTTCAATAACCAAATCGCCACAACAGTCAGGAAATCCTTCTATGTGCACACCTCATCACGAAGGGCTTTTCATCCAGAAAAAAGGAGGTCATTGTCCCACTGTACTCATCCCTCATTAGACCCATTATAGAATACAACGCCCCATTTGGTATGTACCTCTCAAGACATCTGCAACAACTGGAAAGGCCTCAGAAATACCTCACTAAAAGAATCACAGGCCTAAAGCAGATGCCCTACGCTGACCACCTTAAAAAACTCCAGCTATACTCTGTCGCATATCGTCTACTCAGAGGCGATCCCTGCTTAACATACAAGGCCATGTCAAACCCAGAGCTGTTGGACATGCTACACTTAAAGAAATCCCAATCCCTCAGAGCTACACGCTCCAGGGATCTAAACCTTGTCATCACAATAAACAAAACATGCTGGAGGGATAGGTTCCTGACCCAGAGACTCCCCAGACTCTGGAATAGATTTCCCATACATGTCAAGCAGAGTGCCTCTTTGGACCTCTTCAAGAGGAACCTTGATGTTTGGATGGGAGAAAGGAAATTCACCCCAGGGATCACGTCAGTCACCCTGCTAGACAGGGGTCCAGGAAAGTAAATAATGTGGGAAGAAATAGCCAGGGAATTGTTATGGCTAGGCTTGTATAGGCCCTAGGGCTGATAGCCTAGTACCAACCTATGAACCTATGAACCTATGAATCAAGCAGAGTGCGATGCACAATATATACAGTAGTTTCTAAAGTGGGTCAATATTCAGTGAATCTTGAGAGAGGGGGAGAGACTTGGAAAGATGACAGGTTAGGTGATCTGTCCTGTGCTGACACAGGGGCATTTGGATTAGATGAAGAGGCACTTTTTGAGTTGCATTCTGAATTTGGAATAAGTACTGATATCCTTATTTCGATGTGGAGATCTTCCCAAAGAGTAGGTGCCTGTGGGGACAAACCATGTGCAGTGCCCCGTGTTCGATTCTAGGGATAATGAGAGTTGGTGTGACAGAGCACGTGCAGTGCCCTGTGTTCAATTCTAGGGATAATGAGAGTTGGTGTGACAGAGCACGTGCAGTGCCCTGTGTTCGATTCTAGGGATAATGAGAGTTGGTGTGACAGAGCACGTGCAGTGCCCTGTGTTCGATTCTAGGGATAATGAGAGTTGGTGTGACAGAGCACGTGCAGTGCCCTGTGTTCGATTCTAGGGATAATGAGAGTTGGTGTGACAGAGCACGTGCAGTGCCCTGTGTTTGATTCTAGGGATAATGAGAGTTGGTATAGCTTGTTAGTTGTCCCTCATGTTGTGTGTGGAGGTTTCTTTTCAAATCTAGCTGCAAAGTAAGTAAATGTTTGGTGTTGGAATAGTTTGTATAGTTGGGATCCTAACAGTAGATTAGATCTCATTTATGGGTAGCCATTTGGCTTTTTTAAAGGTAATACAGTAATGGTAGTGCTGACAGACAGGCATTTTGTAATAATTTGGCAGATGCAGTTAGAGATGGTCTGGAGTATGGTGATGTTTTTCTTGAAGCAGACCAAAATTTGGAAGCCCATATTCAAGTTGACAAAGGAAAACTCCTTTGGCAATAGTTGCTCCGGCTAGTTGAAATAGAAAAGGGTATGTCTTATTAGTTCAAAAGAGGAAAGAGTTTATTTTGCCTCTCACTTTGTCTATGTGGAAATGGAAATTTAATAATTGATCAAGCCATAGTCCTGGCTTTTTGAAGGTGGAGGTTGTCTCTATGGAATGGTCTTGTAGGTCAAAGATAGTTGAAGAGTCAGGGGATTGGCAAATTTTCTGTCAAGTTCCAGAAAGCACATTTTGATCTTGGCAGGGTTGAAAAATAGTTTATAGTTTGAGCCATTGGTGGAACTCATATAAATCTGACTGGATTTGTCACTGAATATTGGAATCACAGTGATCTGATCGGTAGTCATCAGCATAGAGAATAAGTGGACGATAGAGAGGGTTACAAGGAAGTTGGCATTGAATCTTGGTGTGAGAGTGGCCTGATCAGTAAATGACCAATAGAGCATAAGTGGGAGATGGGGAAGGTTACAAGGAAGTCCATTAATGAACATGGAGAAGAGGATGGGGGAAAGAAAGGATTCTTGTGGTACACCTTTAGTAATAGGTGCAGATTTTTATTTGGAGGATCCTATTTTAACTGTGAAATGTCTGTCAGTGAGAACATTTTTAAACCAGTGAGTGGTGTATGGACTGAGACCAATTTCAATTAGTCTGTTTTAACAAAGAAAGTGGTCAATGAGGTCAGACGCCTTTGTCAGGTATATAAATAGGGCACCTGTAAGGAGGCCACTATCAGTAAATGTCTTTATCTGAATCATGGAGTACTTGCACTAAAATGAAATAGATGGGGGGGGGGGGGTAAATGTTATTCATATCCACTTTTGCCATCAAGATGTCCTCAACGTACCGAATTAATGAGAAGTTTGTTTTGTTAAATAATAATATAGATGATAATAATAAAGAAGGTTGGAAGAGTCTAGACTAGCTGAACCATGTAAGTCTTCAGTGGAGAATAAAGTTGAGACAATCAACATAGCTAAATATGCAATGAGTCTATTCTTCCATTACTGTATGACAGAGAAAGAGTCTAGAAATTAACAAGTGCATGAAACTGTTTATTGGGAATAAAAGAAAGAACTGCTGACCCTCTGGATCCAGAGCTAAGAGTATAGTTCAGACCACCTTCAAAATAATGTTAGCTTTTGTATTATTTTTTATGATAAATTATGGAACCACTCTAATTACTGAACTACAACATCAGAAAAAAAGAGGAACAAAGGTAAGTGTACATTATGATAGTTAACCTCAGGCTCTGTAGCTCCAATGGTCACATGAGTCTCACTAATAGTAACTGCATGTTCATCCATATTCATGCATCTGTGTCTGAATACCTGCATGTTCATGCATATGCCTACATGGCCACCCATATACAAATATCTTCATTAATATGCATGTAGATTTGCCCATATGCACTCTTGCCTATCAGTATCCATGCATGTTTGGTCATGCACATGCATGCCCATCAGTATTCATGCATGTTTTGTCATGCACATGCATGCCCATCAGCATCCATGCATGTTTGGTCATGTGCATAGGTTCATAGGTAGGTACTAGGCTATCGGCCCAAGGGCCTACGTAAGCTTAGCCAACAAGGTTCCCTGGCTTATGCCACCCAAGAAAGGTATTTTCCTGTGCCACTGTTGAGCAGAGTCACAGAAGTAATCCCTGGGGTGTATTTCCTATTTCCCATCCACTCATCAAGATTTTTCTTGAAGAGTGCTAATGAAGAACTTTGCTTGACATATATGGGTAGCCTGTTCCAGAGTATGGGAAGTCTCTGGGACAGGAATCTATCCCTCCAGCATGTCCTGTTTATTGTGGTGACAAGGTTTAGGTCTCTAGAATGTGTAGCTCGGAGGCATTGGGATTTCTTTAGGTGTAGCATGTCCAACAGCCCTGGGTTTGACATAGCTTTATATGTTAGGCAGAGATCACCTTGGGGTAGGCGATATGCTACGGAGTAAAGCTGGAGTTTTTTGAGACAGTCAGTGTGGGGCATTTGTTTGAGGCCAGTAATCCTCTTTGTGAGGTACTTCTGTGGCCTTTCCAGGTGCTGCAGATGTCTTGTGAGATACATTCCAAAAGGGTCATTGTACTCTATAATGGGTCTAATGAGTGTCGAGTAGATGGGAACAATGACCTCTTTTTTCTTGGATGAGAACCCTTTTATGATGAGGTGTGCCAAGTAGAAGGACTTCCTGACTACTGTGGTGATGTGACTATCAAAGGAGAGACTACTGTCCACCTGGGTCCCAAGGTCTCTTATCACACATTCAGTGTTAAGTAGATTGCTGCCTATGCGGTAGTTCATGGCTACAGAGTTTTTATGAAAGGGGATGACACTGCACTTTTTGGCATTGAGCTTGAGGCCATGGCTCTGACACCAGCATCTGTCTTTGTGAGGCCCTTCGGTAGGATGTCCACATCATTTGGGGACTTGACTATGGCTCCAAGTTTACAGTCATCTGTGAACTTCACTAGTCAGAGGCCTTCTGTGTTAGCTTGTACTTCGGAGAAGTAGATACCAAACAGGAGAGGTCCCAGGACAGAACCATGTGGTACTCCACTTGTCACTGCTTTGAGGTCAGACTTGGAGTCTGCAACTTTTACAGTGTAGTTTCTGTCAGTGAGTCAGTTGGCAACCCATCTTGTGATGTAGGGATTTATACCTAGTTTAGTGAGTTTAGCTATAATTCCAGATTGGGGGATGGTGTCGAAAGCCTTGGCGAGGTCAAGATAGGCTGTGTGAACCACCTTACCCTCATCTACGGCTTTGGTGACTGCCTCAAAGAAGTCGATCAGGTTTAAGATGCATGATCTGCCTTCCACAAACCAGAACTGGGTGGGATCCAGAGTTTGGAGATTACCAATGTCTTTGTTTATGAGTTCCATGATGATACGTTCCATGGTCTTGCAGACCAGGCTCATCAGGCTAATAGGTCGATAGTTCCTGGGATCAGTGGTGGCTCCCCCTTTGTGGAGTGGGATAACTGTTGCTGTGCGTCATTCAGTGGGTAGAAAGCCTGATGCGAGGCTATTATTGAACATAGTGCTTAAGTGGGGAGCCAGTTCATTCTGAAGTTTGTGAAAACGCAGCCTGGGATGTTGTCCAGTCCCATGGATGCTGTGTTTTTGGCTTTAGAGAGTGTAGCTTTTACCTGCATAGTTGTGATTACAGGGACTCTGCATTCTTCCTGTATAGATATGGGCCCTTTAGGGGGTAAAGGGGGGGTAAAGTTAGCACTGAACCTATCTGCCAGGATGTTGGCAATATCATTTGGTTCTGTAATTTTCATGCCATTGTGCTGTAACTCAGAGCAGATCTGGGTGTTGCTATCGAGATTCTTGACATAGCTATAGAATGCTTTGTGGTTGTCCTTAGAATTAGTGGCAATTTTGTTTTTGTAGCTAGCTTTGGAGGATCTTATAAGGGATCTCAGCTTCTTACTGAAGCTGACCAGGAAGCTCCTCCACTCATGGGATTTTACTCTCTTTCACAACAGTTTCTTCCTTCTTTTGTACAGTTTATTTATGGAAGGGGACCACCAGATTGGCTTCCTTTTTTTGGAGGATAGCATCTTGGTTCTATTTGGGCTAGCACGATCCATGCACTCGTGTAAGTGCTTATAGAGTGCATTTGTGTAGGATTCAGCAGTTGTAACTGTATTATCCATCTGCATGGGTGTCATGAAGTTCACCTCTTCTGTCTTAAGAAACATGATGTTGGCTTTGGAGAAATTTTTTACCATGGTTTCCTTAATGGGGGGTGAGGGCGGGATGTGGATATCAAGGGTAATTAGCTTATGGTCAGATCGGACCAACGAGGAGTTGACCTCAGGTGTGGAACACCGGTCACTCATGTTGGTAATGACTAGGTCTAGGATATTGTTGCCCCTGGTGGGGGTGTGAATAAGTTGATCCAGGGCATTGGAGTTTATAAATTCCAGAAAGCGTTGAGCTAAGGAGTTGGTACACGAGTAGCTTTCCCAGTTAATGGTGGGGTAGTTGAAGTCGCCCATTATTAGGGTGTTTGGTTGAACCCTAATATTTTCCAGTACATCAAGAAAAGAGGAGTAGGAATCCTGGGACATGGTGGGGGATCTGTAGCAAGCTACAATTTGGATTTCAGTTTTGCCCAGAGTTAGTTGCACTTGGACAACCTCGGATGCATTATGCTGAGCAACTAGCCTGGAGGTGTGGATATCCTTAATGAATATGGGCACACTTCCGACTTTGATGTTTCTGTCCAGGTTACATGGCCAAAAAGTGAGGTATGAGTTATAGCCTGGTAGTGCAGGGGTGCTCTCTGGACCCTTGAACCAGGTCTCAGTCACTGCACAAATATCGATGTTCTCCATTTTAAGGAGTGCCTCGAGTGAGTGCATTTTGCGATTTAGACTTCCAGCATTGAGTAGCATTACCCTCAGTTTTTGCTTGCCTGTTCCTGTTACATTGGTGAATTTATTATTTGAACCTTGCCTAAAAAAGGCACTATAGGAACAGCAAGAGCCTTAGCCAGTATCCGGAATCCCAGGGGCGACAGGTGCAGGCCATCTGTGGCAAAGCATTGTGGTCTGTCGACCATGTCATCCCAAGCAGACAGATACTGGATCACCTTAGAATGACACCAGAAGCTTAGCCAATTGCTGAAGTCAATCATTTTGTACTTGTACTGCAGTATCATTCTGGGCGGTGGCAGAATGCTTCTCAGGGATAGGGTCATACCTGCCTGGGCTACAAGAATGGAGAGCTCTTCCGTGTCTCTTTTCATGTAGTCCAGGGAGGTATGTCTCAGGTCATTCACATCAACATGGACAATGACAGAGTCATATTTGTACTTGTTGTGGCGTGACCTGAGTGCGTGGGTTATGTGGCGGATCCTGGCACCCAACAGGCAGCTGACAGTAACATTCTCCTTGTTTAGCCTGGTGAGTGGGACATCAGTATTCCTGACTATAGAGTCACCTATGACTGGTGTGTTGGGTACATTGTTTTGCCTTATTGGCTGTGGTTGAGTAGCACACTGAGTCTGTGGGCTATGTGTCATTTGGGTTGTGTTGGGGGATGGAGGTTGCTTGCGTTTCTGCTTTGGAGGTCTCTGTTGCTTAGACAGATTATTATTGAGAGCCTCCACAAATGTTTTTGTGTTACTATGTGTGGATTTGGGTGGTGTAGATTTAATGAGACTATGTGATGAGTGTGGTGTGGTGCAAATGTTTACCTTCTCCTCATGACTGTCAAGTTCAGTCTTGGTTGGAGAGAGCTTTACCTCCAGTTTGGCTAGATAAGTGCATCTTTCACAGGTTGTAATGTTGGGTGGTAGGAGGAGAGGGTTGTCTGTGTACATGAGGCAATTTCTACATTGCCTCAAGATGCCCAGATTCTTCAGATAGACAGGATAGAACACTGGGAACTGACCCTTGGACATGCCTGAATAAAAAACTATTTTCCTCTAGATAAGTGAGGAAAGTGAGTTCAAGAGCTATTTTTCTCTAAGCAAGTGAGAAAAGTAAGTACAAAAACTGTTTTCCTCTAGGTAATGAGGAAGGTTGAGTGCTATAGTAATTAGTAAGTGCTTACAAGTTCTGAACAAGTGCTGAGCACCAATAAGCAAATTTAAGTGCTAAAACTAAGAATCTGTATCTGCACTAGACGAGTTACAGGACAGAAACAAGTGCAAATGCAGGCTTTCAAATCAGAAAGTTGAGAGAGATGGAAGAGATTGCCCAAACAGCCAAAAACTACAATATCTGGGCCAGAACCACTCCTTATGTGGTAGACAGGTTACCTAGTGCTTACCACTCCCACTGATAAGCAAGAAGGCTTCCCACCAACACAGATAGGCTTGGGGGGCTCAGAAGCTTACAAATAGTCCTGGATACAGCAAATCTGTATCTGGAATACGAGTTACAAGAAAAGGTAGGAAACAAGCTTAAAGTTTTTTTTTTTTTTTTTTTTTTACAGAGAAGTAGCAAAAACAGTAGTAAAAACAATTCACATGCAGTGCAAGCCAGCACACTTGAGTATGTAGCAATATTAGACCAAACACAGTTTAAAAATGCAATTAAATTAAAAAGGACTAAAAGCAAGTGCAGAAAGAGTTTATTAAGTAGAATGTGGTAAAGAGATAGGACTGGGGGAGTGTCCCAGATCAAATCTACAGTGGGGCGGGCAACTGCAAAAGCCACCAAATTTAAACTACAAGCCAAAAATAGGGCGGATGAGTGGGAAGACCTAACAGTACAAACTCTAAAAACAAAAAAATATACTCAGCTCTGTATATTTGCAGATAGATTGGAAAGCAGTCTCTCATAACACAGGTTCCAGCAATTAAATGCAGGCTGTTACTAACAGGTCTAATTTTATGCAAGTGATCCTTGAGTTAGATAACACACAAGCTGTAAAAACCAATTATACCAACTGAAGATACGGCAGAAAATAGGGGTGGGGTGGGGAAAACAGTTTCAACAGAGATCTGAGCAACAACTAACAGTACAAACTCTAAAATCAAAAAAATATACTCAGCTCTGTATATTTGCAGATAGATTGGAAAGCAGTTTCTCAGAACAGGGAGACAACAGCTTCAACAGAGATCTAAGCAACAATTAAAAAACTCTACAACCAAAAAAATATACTCAGCTCTGTATATTTGCAGATAGATTGGAAAGCAGTCTCTCAGAAGAGGGAGACAACAGTTTCAACAGAGATCTAAGCAACAATTAACAAACTCTAAAACCAAAAAAATATATATACTCTTCTCTGTATATTTGCAGATAGATTGGAAAGCAGTCTCTCAGAACACAGGTTCCAGCAATTAAATGCAGGCTGTTACTAACAGGTCTAATTTTATGCAAGTAATCCTTGAGTTAGATAACACACAAGCTGTAAAAAACAGTTATACCAACTGAAGACATGGCAGAAAATAGGGGTGGGGTGGGGAATACAGTTTCAACAGAGATCTAAGCAACAACTAACAGTACAAACTCTAAAACCAAAAAAATATACTCAGCTCTGTATATTTGCAGATAGATTGGAAAGCAGTCTCTCAGAACACAGCTTCCAGCAATTAAAAAAAATGATATGCCCATCAGCATCCTGCGCATGTATACCCATCGGCATCCATGCATGTTTGGCCATGCGCGTGCATGCCCATCAGCATCCATGCATGTTTGGTCATGCGCATGCACGCCCATCCGCAGCCATGCATGTTTGGTCATGCGCATGCATGCCCATCAGCATTCATGCATGTTTGGTCATGCGCATGCATGACCATCAGCATCCATGCATGTTTGGTCATGCGCATGCATGACCATCAGCATCCACGAATGCTTGTCCATATGCTGATTACTGATGCTGTACTTAAATCATGTTGCTGCAACTTTGCAGTGCAAAACTCTGAATGTTTTTTACTCAAACTGATTTTTTTTAAATAGCAAGATATTTAATAATACATATTTGAACTTAAAAAGTAATAAACACAAAATGAGAAGAACTTAACTATATACATTATGTACAATGGTATGAAAGAAACAATAAAAAAATTAAAAAATTCTAGTTTCTCAATAAATGAATAAATAATGTGAAGATAACTTCCAGTTATTTCATTGAGGAATGATAGAAACCATTCATAAAGTGTCAATAAGATATATGACTTTTTTCAGGGATTGTTGGTAAAAGACGTAGCATAAATTCGAAATACTTTAACTTTAGTTTCTTTCCTCATAATTTCTCTCATATGGGATAAAAATCTTCAATGAGTGGAGGAGAAGTTGAATTCCATTTCCTTGTAATGCTTTTTCTGGTAATCACACAAATTGTCCATAATAAAATCGATTATCTTTATTGAAATGAAAGCCTTCATTAACATTAAATAAAATGCACGTTTTACTGAGTGAGAAGGAATCAAAAAATAAAGTTTTTAGAACATCATCTATATCATTCCAATTTTTTTTAACTTAGGGCAATCATAAAATACATCAAAGCACTTTTAACGTTTTGGTACTACCTAGGACATGTAAGACCCTATCATATGCCCATGTTAAAACATATGAACTTGTTTTTTACTTGGCAGATTGTTTAAATATATTCAGCTTATGATGATAGCAGCAAAGTTTTCCAACAGCAGACTAGTCTAATGTAAATCACTGTTCATTCCTAAAATCATCTCAGCATTTTATTCTGCTCATAATATAACAGGTTAAATCACTTCAAAGCTATTTTTTTGAATCTCTGCAGCATCTATGCTGTATAACTTACAGGGTCTGGATCATTTCTGGTAACTCCTGAAGAAGCTAATAATTTGGGGATGCAAAGTAACTCATTCCAGATGTGCATTTAAGGCAAACAATGATCTGCTACATTACATGGTCAACTATTGATGGAAAACACAGAAATAACATTTTGTAAAGGAATGATTGGCTAACTCCCTGAATAAGTTTGTTCCATCCACCTGAATACGTACTAGTCCCAAAAAAAAAAAAAAAAAAAAAACAGAAGTAGAGAACATGCAATGCAATTTTTTACGAGTTATATAGAAAACTATATGTGGCCACTGCAGGATACGTCAGCCATTCAATACGGAAGGGAAATAAAAGATTAAAGTAATCCACGCAGGAATATCAAAACCTATATTTCTGTGTACGCAATTGTGTATTGAGGAATTAGTATTATAAGACTATAAATATATTATCTGGATTTTTGAAAGCTCTGCAAGAACTACATCACACAATAATTTAAGTGATATATGTGGAGAGAGAGAATTTCTATGTGGACAGACTAGTATCTAGTCTAGTGTGAGGGTTACACAGTATAATGCTATTAAAGTATGAATATTTTGGACAGATTGTCACTAGATAAAAAAATAGAAGATTTTTTTTTCAGTGGTAGAAGCAAAGTAGAGTTAAAATGTGTGATTACAGAAGTGTTAGATGCGATATTATGCCCAAGAGTTAGTTAATATCAACAAAAGCAAGTTAGACTTCTGTCCAAAACAGGAACAGCAAAAATCACTATATACATTGCTTTCAGCATGAAGGATCAGAACAGGAGAAGGACATTAGTAAGATGGAATATCTTCAGATACTGTGGAAATGTTCCACAATATCAATAAAAATGCTTTACACAGAAATTAGAATGGTATCTCAGTTGCATTTTTATTAATAAAAGTAAAATTCTGTGTTCTGGCTACAAATGTTTATTATGTTTAAAGTTATTTGTTAATATAATAAGTAAATTGGTCCAGTGTGGACCTTGTCAGCAACAACTTACAATTTAATCACACCCAATAAATGTGCAGCACATTTTACTCTGCACAACCAGCATGCACATTTGTACAAGTTTTTATTTTGCATTATACCTTCAGGTTTTTTAGTTTGTATGACAGTATCATGTTGGATTATAACTGCATGCTTTAAGTGTATTTTGTTTTCTACTGGGGATATAGGGTGGATCAGCGGTGGTGCTGCGGTAGCATTGTCGCCTCATAGTAAGACGCTGTCTGGGACCGGGGTTCCGCTGTGGTGACCCCTAACAGGGAAAAGCCGAAAGACACTAACAAACTGGGGATATAGGGTGGACTTGTAATTGTATATATGCTGTTATATTTTTTTTCTTTTGTTTCTTCCAAGCTGCACCTAAAATTGATCCATTATGATCAGTGTTCTATCCCATCCAACAAATACAAATAATTAAAAACAATAACAGCAATAACAACAGTAATAATAATAATAATAATAATAATAATTACAATAACAATAATAATAACAATAATAATAATAATATTTGACAGTTTGTTTTATTGTAGAGTTTTTACAAGATTTTAACAATAATAAGCATGTTCAAATTTGAAATGGGTGCAGCCCTTGCATGAAGCCTCTTTGAATTGTCATTTCTAATTTGTGTGACTCTGGGATTCCTGAGTCAGCATGACTGTGAAAGATATCCCCTCCACCTTCCTATAACTACATGCTGGGTGGGTCATTTCTGCAAGGAATATTTTATTTTTTCACCGTTAACACGTGAATATTTAAAGTAAAATATATTAATACCAACATGTTTTTCAGATTCTACTGCTTTCACTGTCTTCTCCATTCACTAACTATGCATCCATCTGGTTTAGAATAATAAGTCAGATAACCTGCATACTCCTAAGAGCAAATCACCAATCCAAAACCTCAAATGTGTGCTAAGCATTAAGTAAAGTTATTTATCCAACAGATATACATGCAGAAGGATGTTAGTCTGTGCTCTGATGAAGTCCACATGCTTTGTATCATTATTTTATGAGAACACCCCATGACAGACCAACAAAATTCTTCTGTTTCCAAAGAGAGAGCAGGAATAGAATCATGCCATGAAGCAGTTAGGTAGCTCTGTGATAGTGTGATAGTGTGAGCAATAAATAAATTGTCTTGAATTAAACAGAGAGATACTTTTTACAAACAAATACAGTAGTGAAGCTGCTAAAATAAACTAGTTACCTTTGTGTCTCAATTCTGGCCGATTACTTCTCTAAAGACATCAAGGGTTTGTAATACTAATATTAATTTAATAATATTATAAACTGTTCCCGGCTGGAGTGCCTTCTATGTGGAGTCTGCATGTCCTTCCTACATTCGTGTGGGTTTCTTCCGGGTGCTTCGGTTTCCTCCCACATTACAAAGACATGCTTCTGGAGCATTTCTCCCTGGGCCTCTGCTAAAAATTGGCTTCATTCCAAGTCAGACTTTCCCGATAAACAAATGTTAAATCTTCTTCTTCTTTCGGCTGCTCCCGTTAGGGGTCCCCACAGCAGATCACCTGTTTCCATTTCTTCCTGTCTTCTGCATCTTGCTCTGTCACACCAACCACCTGCATGTCCTCTTTCACCACATCCATAAACCTTATCTTAGGCCTTCCTCTTTTCCTGTTACCTGGCAGCTTCATCCTTAGCATCTTTTTCCCAATATACTCTGCATCCCTCCTCAGCACATGTCCAAACCAACGTAATCTTGCCTCTCTGGCTTTGTCTCCAAATCTTCCAACCTGGGCTGACCCTCTAATATACTTATTCCTAATCCTGTCCATCCTCGTCACACCCAGTGCAAATCTTAACATCTTCAACTCTGCCACGTCAAGCTCTGACTCCTGCCTTTTTGTCAGTGCCACTGCCAACCCATATAACATAGCTGGTCTCACTACCCTCTTGTAGATGTTCCCTTTCACTGTTACTGGTACCCGTCAGTCACAAATCACTCCTGACACTCTTCTCCACCCACTCCATCCTGCCTGTACTCTCTTCTTGACTTCTCTTCCATACTCACCATTACTCTGAACTGTTGATCCCAAGTATTTAAACTCATCCATCTTCACCACCTCTACTCCCTGCATCCTCACCATTCCTCTATCCTCCCTCTCATTCACACACATATATTCTGTCTTAGTCCTGCTGATCTTCATTCCCCTTCTCTCTAGAGCATATCTCCACATCTCCAGGGACTCCTCCACCTGTTCCCCACTCTCACTACAGATCACAATGTCATCTGCAAACATCATAGTCCACGGGGACTTCTGTCTGATCTCGTCTGTCAGCCTGTCCATTACCATTGTAAATGTTAAATAAAAAATATAAAATAAAAAATATAGACTATACTCTGTAATGTATACAGTAGCAGTTGGAGAGGTGGGGGATGTAGAAGGTGTAAGGGCACGATAAGAGATGCTATTAGAGGTAAGGAAGCATGGGGTTAAAGTTATTTTTTAATGCCTTCAAGAAAGTGCACCTGATGCATGTGATGCCCCAAGTTTATTCCTTTTGGCTCCCATTATATCTACTGTGTTTTGTGAATCTGCTTTGCTACTCTAACTTTACTAAATAGAAATAATTTGTACACCGTCTAAACGCACTGTAATGAAAGCAGTAATCCCTTAATATTTGGTTAACTTGCTTAAAGCCATTCAATAAAGTGTAACAATAAGTGACTTCATCTTTATAAATTAGAATGAAATTCTGATTTATCATCCTCAACAAAATAATTGCAAACACATTTTAAATTAATAAGTATTTATCTTCAGATAATTATGATTGTAAAAATAAAAAGTAATCATAAGAACTCTTAAGTCCATTTAACATAAAGGAAATGAGTCAGTGCAGAAAGAAATAATTCAAAAGTGTTTCCTTTAACTCCTTGGAAGATCTCCAAAGCACGTTACATTTCTCATTAATAAAAAATGAACATACCTGTAACAGTTCTAAGACATGGATAACGCAAGTAATTTCCTTATGAATCTTAAAATTACTTACTAATGTTTAGAGACTAAGCAGATTTAGTAAAGACACAATGCACAATAATATTTCTTATGAAACTACACAGTTTATTAGTATAGCTAGATGATAATGTAGACTGTCATACATTTCTGACTATGATGATATCTTAGCAAAGTTTTGTGTTTTATATGCATTCATAGCATTTCTTTTCACATGCAGAAAACACTCACAAAGAAATAACCAAGTAGGTACACCATCAAGTTTAGCTAACATTTCACATGTTCTCATAATCATTAATTCATGCAAATTACCCACAAACCTATCAAGCAAAATTTTTATTTAACATTTGTTGACTGGGAAAGTCCGACTAGGTTCCACAGATCCTGTTTTCAGCTGAGGCCCGGGGAGAAATGCTCCAGAAGCTTGTCTTTAGAATGTGGGAGGAAACCGGAGTACCCGGAAAAAACCCACACGAATGCAAGGAGAGCATGCAAACTCCACACAACAGGCACCCCAGCCAAGAATCGAACCGGAGGACTTCTTGCTGTGAGGTGACAGCATTAACCGCTGCACCACTGCGCCGCCCATTTTCTTAAATTTTCTGAAATGTTCTCACATTAAAAAATACCACTCCAGGGGTGTTTAGGCCACATGGATCCTTCTGTTCATGCTTAAAATGTCCCCTCCCCCACTTTATCCTAACAGCCATTTTGTCTTTCCACCCTTGGGCTTTCAGAAGATTGACCTACCTAGAAGAAAACCTATCTCACATCTTGACCAACATTATTTGCTCCCTTTTACAGAAGTATGAGCTTCCATTTCTATGGATTTTCTTAAAAAAAAAAAAGCTTCCCATTTTCTGATTTCCACACTAGCCAGCCATACGAGTCATCCCAATTTGGCCCTTTTCAGTAGGGAACTGTGGTGGTGCTGCTGCGGTAGTGTTGTCACCTCACAGTAAGATGGTATCCTCTTCGATTCTCAGCTAAAGTGTCTTCTGTGCGGAGATATGCGTGAATGGGCATACCTTCATTGAAGGTTGTGTGTCAGAGCTGGCAGCTGGGTATGTAAAAATCTACTGCCAATTAGTAGTGGACTGGAGTTCCGCTGCGGCAACCCCTAACCAGGAAAAGCCGAAAGATACAACAACAGACCTTTATTAGGGAATGATTTATTACTTATACTGGTTAGGATGCTGAAACTTTAAGGAAACTGTTGCTTCATAGATTTCACCAAAGTTGTTGTGAAGGACAAATTTTACTTTCTTGTGCCCTTAAAGTGTCCAGAAATGCTAATCAAACTGGGGTTGGTAAACATTCTTTTACTCAAAGGGTAATGCACAGAGAAAAAGGTGATATTTTATATATATGTATATATATATATATATATATATATATATATATATATATATATATACATATATATGTGTATACACACACACATACACATACATTATATATATATATATATAATATATGTGTATGTATGTATATATATATATATATATATATATATATATATAAAATATATATATATATATATATATATATATATATATATAGATAATATGTAAATATATATATATATATATATATATATATATATATATATATATATATATATATATATATATATATATATACACACATACTGAATGATCAAATAATATATGTTTCCAGTCTAATTGCTCATCTGAATTAAATCTCTAGCATTTAAAATTATTAACATTAGTAATTTTATTCAACTTCTTTGGAGCAAAAAAATGTGCTTCACTTCTAATAAGATCAAATTCATCTAAAGCACAATCCAGTGACAAAAAGTTGAGTCTTCGTATAGATTATACCCACCAATAAATCCTTTGATTTTTACATTCATTTATTCTAACCACACTAGTGATCTTCCAAAAGATCTTTGGTTGAACAAATGGGAAATATCAGACAAATCCAGTTTTTAATATTCAAGTGCTTCAATACAAAATGTCTAATACATTTAAAAATGTTATTTAAATAATACACATCAGTAGGGTTGCAAATATTGTTCTCTAGAAAATTACCAAGGATTATCCAATATCCATTATTAGACATCCTCCAAAAGGGTCTCACTGAGAAGATACCTGGTGTCAAAACCATGGCCTCAAGCTAAATGCCAAAAAGTGCATAGTCATCCCCTTTGAAAAAAAACAAAGTACCCACAAACTACCTCATAGGTGGTAGCTCCCTAAATATGGAAGATGTCATAAGGGATCTGGTGACCCAAGTAGATAGTAATCTCTCCTTTGATAAACACATTGCCAAAGTGGTTATTGTGCTCCTCTACGCATCACTCATCAGACCCATCATAGAGTACAATGAGTACATACCCATCATAGAGTACAATGCCCCATTTGGGATGTACCTTACAAGACACCTGCAACAGCTGGAAAGTCCACAGAAGTACCTCACCAAGAGGATCACTAGCTTCAAACAGATGCCCTATGCAGCTCGAATGAAGAAATTCCAACTGTACTCTGTTGCATACCACCTACTCAGAGGTGATCTATGTCTGACATGCAAGGCCATGTCCAACCTAGAATTGATGGACATGCTCCACCTAAAGAAAACCATATCCCTTCGAGCCACACGCTCTAGGGATCTAAACCTCACCACAACGATAAATAGGACATGCTGGAGGGATAGATTCCTGTCCCTGAGACTTCCCATGCTCTGGAACAAGATTTCACTCTACATTAGACAGGGCTCCTCACTAACACTCTTCAAGAGAAACCTTGACGAGTGGATGGGAAATAGAAAGTTTACCCCGGGGATCACTTCAATGGCTCTGCTGGACAGAGGCACAGGGAACTAATCTAAGGGGGCGGCAAAAGCCAACACAATTCCAGCTAGGCTTGTAAATGCCTTTGGGCAGATAGCTTAGTACCTACCTATGAACCTATAAACCTAGTAATTTCTACAGATTCTCCAAAAGTTTAATTTATTTTTGTTTATTAATGCTAAATATAACTCTTTGCAATGTGGCCTATATGAAATATAAAATCAGTTGATGCTCATTTTAAGAATGGAGACCAGTGTATAAGTTTCAGTGTCTAATATGGTAGATATGAGCAACTCTATTTTTTTTTTGCCGAACCATCATAATTGTAACAATTAATTTTTCAGTGAGGTTAATTAACTATTGTCAGATGCAATAACAGTAGTAATCTGGACTATATAAAGCAATTCAGGAAGAAGTATTATATTAATCAGAAATAATCTTTCAAAAGAAAAAAAAATATTTAGACTAGTAATGAGCAATTTGATAGCAATGTCTTTACAGTTTGAAACTCCGATGTCTTTTATATTAGCTTTTATTAATATTCCCAAATATTTGAACTTATTTTTGTCTTTACTTTTTCATTGAGTTTTATATCCAGATTATTCCTAGAGGCTGATAATAGCTTAAGGAAGTCATTTTTGACAATAGCTAATTTGAAAGCAGGTTACTTTAGCTGTGAGCGACTATGTGCCTAGAGACTATGTGCACTAAATCTTATTTGAAACAGTTTTTTAGGGGTCTATATTGGAACTGCGAAAGCCCTAGTCATCAAATACATAAACACTGACACATATTCCATGAACCATGAATACACCGAATGCTCTAAACTATGAAATTCAAAAACTTGAACCATCATAGTTGACCCACCCCACCGCTCGCTACATACTACCTACCCAAATAAACTAAATACACCACATACATACACTAACCAAAACCCTACTTCTAAACCTAAACTAAACCCTACTTCTAACCCTAAACTAAATCTTGCATATACCACCATGTATACACTTACCTTAACCCGCACCCTAACCCTAAGGTCCATAACTATCGCACACTTAACTTAAGAGGCTAGACCCAAAGAAAATAAATAATCCACACACATACACTTAACAAAACCCTACTTCTAACCTTACACTAAATCTCACATACATTACCATCGATGCACTTACCTTAACCCGCACCCTAACCCTAAGGTCCGTAAGTATCGCACACTTGCCTTACGGAGCTATACCGCAGAAGGGTCAGCCATGATGATTTGACATTTCAGATATCGCGCTTCAGAATGATCGATGTTTTTGTGGTTCGATGAAGACGTGTCAGTGTTTACGTATTCGGGTAAGTGCACCTTCGAGGTTCTAATATGGAACCATTTTTTAGATGGGGAGGCAATAATTTTCATTTCACAATTTATAAAAAATATGTTGTGGACCATGATAGACATAGCAGTAATGGCCAACCACATGGTTTACTTTATTTTGAAAGAATTATATTAATTCCACAAAAATAAGTTGATGAATCTATGGATACTGTTTTCAGTCACTTGCTGAATAGCAGTGTTATGGGGTGAGACCAAGGCAATTGAGGCCAGAGTATATTCAAGCCTTGGCATCAATACATTGATTCCTATATCTTGCTTACCATTCAAAGTAAGTAAATGGGATAGTTTGTATGCCACATTCAATTGGTTCATGACCTGGGTATACTGTGCCTCATTGTGTAGCTGAAATGATAATGCTTGTTTGATTCATCAGTGAGGAAAACACCTGGCAAGGGAGGCTGTCACACAGGCAGTCTTGGAGGTAGTTTGCAACCTCACTGTCATACTAACAATGAAGAAGTATTTATTACAGGCCCTAAGTCCATTGATGACTGGGAACAAGTGACCAGCAACACCATGAGAGACCCAATGCCCACCCTGTGTGAGTACTGCCTTCCATGCACCCAAGCACCCATGATAATGGCTAATAGCATGCCTGGGAAAGAAGTGACCAGCATCGCCATGAGAGACTCAGTGCCCTCCCCATGTGAGCACTGTCTCCCATGCACCCTTGCACCCATGATGATGGCTAATACTATTGTGGTTGAATGGCAGAATATCTAGCCCTATTCTCCTGACAAGGGTTTGTGACATTGGATGGCTCTATTCCTCCTCTTTCTCTGATCATAAACATATCCAAACTCTGAACCAGCTCCATGAGGTTCCTGTGCTGCTAACTGAAGGTGAGTCACCTGGTAGTAGGCAGAGTATTATCCATGTGCAATGGAGGGCTGCCTTTGGGGTGAGGAATACTCAGGTAGTATTTAGGTTTGTGAAGCAATAGCACTCAAAGCCTTTTCTTCGAAGATTGCATTGTCAAAAGTGCAAGTCCTAATGACATCAGCTCCCAACACTTCAAAATTAAAAACAATGATCCTGACAAAAAAAAATAATAATAAACAAATTTCACAAGTTTTAAGACCTGCATCTGCCAACATAAGAAATGGTGCCCACTGCAACATTACTTCTTATATACATATGTACATGCGTGTGTGTGTGTGTGTGTGTGTGTGTGTGTGTGTGTGTGTGTGTGTGTGTGTGTGTGTGAGTGTGTGTGTGTGTGTGTGTGTGTGTGTGTGTGTTTGTATATGTGTGTGTATATGTGTATGTGTATATATATATATATATATATATATATATATATATATATATATATATATATATATATATATATATATATATATATATATATATATATATATATATGGGTCTACCTGATAACGCCAAAAGCTGAAAATGCCGACAACGAGAACATCGACACCAGAAGATCGACAACGGAGATGACCGACAGTTGAAAACCCCAACGCTGGGAACACCGACATGTTAAGGTAAGTGTGCGATAGTGACAGACTTTAGGGTTAGGGGCAGGTTAAGTAAGTGAGGGTTAGGGTGCGGGTTAGGTGAGTGTGCGATAGTGTTTCAGACCTTAGGGTTAGGGTTTGGGTTAAGGTTAGTGCATAGATAGTTGTGTATGTAAGGCTTAGTGTAGGTTTGTAAGGTTTTTGGTTTGTTTGTGTGTGTGTTTTTCGGAAAAAGTATTTGTTTTGTTGATTGTCAGGATTGTAGTTTGTCAGGCATGTGAAATTTCACACTTTTGAACTGTTGGTTTTGTGGTGTTGGTTATCTCATTGTCAGTGTTTTGGCGTGTCGATGTTTTCAGGTAGACCCATATATATATATATATATATATATATATATATATATATATATATATATTTATTTAGATAGATAGATATAGATATAGATGGAATTCAATGTAGCTCAGAGTAGGACAGACCTTTGCTGAACAACTATGATTAGTCACATTCTACCATTTAGTAGACTAAAACGTCAAGGACTAAATTCCTCATAGCCTTGGAGACCCCTAAGAGTAGGCAAAAAGCATTCTATGTTTTTGAGGCTTGTGGTTATTCTTTTTTTTGGGGGGTGGGTTGCCTTAAGACAATGCTGTCAAGGGTATGACCCAAGATTGTACTGGTGATGGTCTAAGAGAGCCTACTTGCCAGATAAGGAAAGGAGTCCAGTTGTAAACGTTTAAACAAAAAGGAATGGGAAAATTCATCTGAATGTTCTTTAACTTGAAAACATTTTTTTTTCTTTTTGGTAAAACTTTGCAATAATCCTCATCATACTGGACAGAAGACATGAACATGCAGATTTTGTTTGTTATCCTCTACTGTGATTTTTGAGAGAAGCATGGGTAATTATGAAGAGTAAAACTGTACCTGTACCAAAAGAATATCTTTACCAATGTGAGCACAACCTTGAGAAAAGATGAGGTAGAGAATATTTCATGCTAATGAACTAGGCTACAATTTTATATTCTTTAGCTGGGTGCATGCTTCTGCATTTTTTTATGCTAGGTTAGAAGTAGAAATAGGGAAGGGTTAGTTCTTGTGAAAGCAAGTGCTGTTAATTTATATTTTATGTCAGTAAATTGTGGAAAATTTAAAGAATTAGAAGAGGATTCAGTTTGTGAAGCCCTTTTTCATTACAAATGACAATGTGCTCATTGTTGGGATGATTTGGGGTTCTGTCTTTAAGAAAAGAAAAACTGTTATGTAGATCTTCTCCACTGGCATGTATTAGAGTTCAGAATTTATTTCTCTCAATAAAAAGTTGGATTTAATTATTAGGACTGCTTTTTTGATCTGACATGACATTTTGTCATCTTGCTTTATCTTTTGCTGACTTTCTCAGAAATATGACTTTTAATGAGTGGATGGGTGATGCCCCACCACTGAACCAGTAATCAAGGAGCCTCAATCTTCACCACTGGAACCAGTTGAGGATGTTCACTGGGAAGGTGACAGGTACATACACAGTATTTCTAGATGCAGCTCTCCGCATAAAGTGCAATTTCCCTTAAGAGCACACAGAGACCACAGTCACCCCAGACTGTTTTTCATTCTTTCTCCAGATCCCCAATAATACTCCTCACTGGCACAGCTATAGCATTGAGATCTCATCTGAATGACCAAGCTAAGACCTCCAGCACCCTCTCTGTCCAAACAGTGCTTTGTGTGCATGCCCAAGTAGCTGACATGCATACTCTTTGAGGTGTGATTTATGCAAACACACACACACATCTGGGAAAGGTTGTCACAGGTTTACTAGCTATGCCCCCTTCTGCCCAGACTATAAGGTAGTTTTTCTGCCACCAGTCACTCTTGCCAGCTACCTTAAGGCCCTTAACAAAGGGTGTCCAATCTTACTGTGTAATATTAATATTAATATTAACACAAATGGTAGTTTGACCAAGAGCAAGGCTATTAGGAGTGACCCACACAGTGTCACCAAATAAATATACAAGTACTTTCAAAACTTAAATATCTGTACACAGATCAGCCTCAATAGAAGGTTTAAATATATTTAATAATAAATAATAAAAGAACAATATGATACTAAATATATCTTCACACTGACATCAGAGTTTAAAACCACAGGAAATATTTAAAACAACATTGCAGGACAGTCTCAAATAAATAAAGAAAAATATCAAAATTTCATTGTATTCCTGACTGTATCTAAGAGAATTACTATAATCTAAGAACTTATAGAGCAAGGAAGATGTGGTGAATGGATCTTCTAGTTGTTGTCAGGTCCAAGACAGAATGTAGAATGCCCTGTCTCACTAACAGATTTTTCAAATGAATATCTCAGATATTACTGATGGGATAACTTGCAGAATTACATAATTTTTTTGTCATCTGACTGCTAGTTCCCAAGCCAAACAACCACTGATGAAGCATTTACCTGTAAAAATATACAGACAAGGGCTTCTCCTCAGATCTTTGACAGATGCTGGAAGTCATAAAGCAATTGCATTCCTTCATGCTTTCAAGACTAGTAATTACTTCACCCTAAAGACAATACAGAAACCTTCTCAGCACAGACTCTGTCTCTCTAGCTACCTTGAAAAACTGAAATATACCATATTTTATTGCATAGCCAATAAAGTAATTTAATTTCAGCTATTTTCCTAAAATTTGCTGGACTGAAGTTAACCTCATATATTCCAGTTTCCACTGTTAAAATATATACATTTAAATAGTTACAATAGTGCATGTGCATTTCTGTTCTCTTCCAGCAGGGCACATTGTGGTTACATTTCAAACAGAAACACTTTATAAAATATCTTTTTAACACACATCTGTACAAACCTAGTTTGATATACACGACATACAGTTCTAATACAGTTGTAACACAATTATCGTATATAAATCATGTTGATATTTATAAATAACATATCATTATTTACAAAATTCCAGCTAGCTGTTCTGGCAGCATCTCCTTTTGTGACAGGGTGTTCTGTTGTGTCCACTGTAACTAAGCTTTGTTTCTTATTTTCATTATTTTCTTTAAGCTCCTTGAAGGTTGGTTAAGGCAATGCTGTAAATAATTACTTTCTAGATTTATGTCCTCACTGTTGAATTAAGACATTATTGTGCATGTATATTTGCAAGATTTGCATTTTCACTATTGAATAGAAGAAATAATTTGAAAGAGGTAAAGGACTTTTGTAACAAGTAGGGCTTTCTGTGATGTAGGTTTGAAGGTGGAGAGAATCATTGATGGTTTACTGTAACCTTGGTGAAGGGAAGAGGGTTGGGTAAAGGAAGAGGGTAACAGAAAAGCAACTGTTAAGGATGGGGAGTTTGGGAGTGGTAATTTCATGAAATGATAGTTATAGAAAGATTTGGTAGGGTGATTTCTCACTAGTGAGGTGGGTCTACCAGATTATTTTACAAAACCGAGTACAGAAAAAAACACAGCAGTCACAGTTCAAAATATCCAAAGGTTAAATTAGCAGCAAACAGCAGGCAGTAGATAAAATAAATCCAAGTTTAATACATATGCAAACTGGTAAGCACTTTTGCTATGGAATCATAGCTTCTTCAGACCTTACCTTCAGACTTTAACTTTCCTGCTTAGACACCTAATCTTCCCCTCAACGTTTGTAGAGCTTTTGAAGAGGTTGTACAACATAAGGACATCTGCTAAAATTAAGGTGGGCTCCTGACTGTTGCCCATGATAGTCCTATCAAGGGGCACAACAGGTGTGTCCTTTGTGACCTTTGTTGCTCACCCTGTATTTAGTAGTAAGATTCAGACATATCTGAATAGATGGATATAGACTTTTTGGCATGAATGCAAAGTTATGCTGTACACAGATGACCTTTTATTGTATTTAACAGAATCAGAGTGAAATCTTTCAGAGCTGTATTCTGTCTTGCAAACTTTTGTGCATTTTTCAGCATAGAAAGTTATTATCCAGAAGACAGATGCTTTCAGAGTAAATTACCCATTCACTAAGGCTAAAGTACCAAGTCCTTAGATAACGGTACTAAGCTGAGGAATGAGAAAGAGGAAGCTACCATGTATCGGTGCTTGGGCTGGAAATTGACCTTTTTTAATCAACCATACTCAGTGTTAGACTGCAATATAATGGCCTCAGCTGAATCTGCACAGAGTGTAACTTAACTGTATTGTATTTGTGTTAAAGAATCAATTTTCAGTTAATCTTTATATAACTGTTTAAAAAAATTGAAATTGAAGCAAAATGTCAGTACCCAGTCTTTAATTTGGGCTGATCTAACCCTTAAAATATCTGTGTCTCTGCTGGCAGGCATGTTTGAAAAGCGCATAAGTGTCTTTTTCTATATTATTGTAGAGATATGCCACAGAAATATCAACTACAGAAAGTTTTGTTGAGTAACTAAGATAAAAGCCAAAATAGTGTCACTTTATTTCTTCAAGGGCTTCAGAATTTCACACCCCTGTTCAGAAGTACCTATCCAGAGTTCATTTCCAGAGAAATACAGAATCTTAATTAATCTGCTCTAAGATTGTGACTCTTCTGCACTCTTACCCAAGGATATTAGGATTTTCATATTCTGAGACACCAACACTGTATCCACATGAGCATATATTTTGGCTATGATACAAAATACAAAAATAATATAGAAATACATTTTTGCAATACTGTATTATAAAATATCATGCTACCTTATTGAATATACACAGAAATGTATACCAACATTTACAAGAAAATAAAAATGCACTAAAATAATATTTTGTGGTGGACATTGTCCCCCAGCTTCTTTATTTATCCATGATACTACAATATTACTTGTCTGCACATTAAAACATCTACGCTTCAGTCTCCAAAACATCAGAAATAGCATTTATTATGGGGAAAAAAACACCTCACAGAAACAGATTTCTATTGCAATCCATGATAATGTTAATTTAATTTTCTGCAGTGGAGTAAAATGTGAAAAACAACAAAAACGTAATCTTCAATATTATGCTTAAAAAAGGAATTATGTATTTGATGGATAAAAGAAACACTTTTTATGGATTAGTTGTAGAAAAAAGTCAATATCTAGGTCAATAAGAAATCAAGTGACAGATGAAAGGTGTCCCTTTTGGTAATGGAAACAGCACTATTTAGAGATCTTTTCGGCAAACAAGATGATGCATCAGAAATGTATTACAGTGGCATATCAAATCAATAAATAACACAGATTGAAGCAAAATCCCAATGAGAAGATGGAATCTGTATGTTAGTACTGAACTTATAATCTTTTGGGAGGCAATGCTATGCCAGCCAGGTGTCACATACTGACCTTGGTATAATTAGCAGAAGCAGCAGCTGAACCTTTCTTCTTATCATATTGTTCTCAGACAGAAATAAATGTGTTACTTTAATGACTGTTTGTGCCTTTATCGCTAAGCTTCCCAATCCTTGCTTCAAGTGACATGTCAGATAAAGCAAATGTTGTCACTCAGCAAGACAGTTTTCAATGTTTCTCACATTCTTTGCTTTGATTGTGCTTTGTCAAAACAGTAGCTCTACTTTGCCACTAGAAGTGCTAAAAGGCAACAGAAACTGTGCGGATGACAGCTATTCCCACCACCTCAGCATGGAATTTTCTGTTGTCTTTGATTGTGAGTATCTCAGACTATGAGAAACATTTTCTGATTTGTAAGTGACAAGATGTATTACTTATCTTCATCAGCTGAGGATGGGAACATTTATACAGTGTTTCCATACTAGAAAGAAAAAGGACAACCCAAAGGCAGAACGTGACAGTCACATACCTGAAAGCTGCAGCCAACTGTACTAAGTAAATATGAAAACTAATTAGTAGTGAGTTATTAATCCACTGAGCTTTCATGCAGCAAAGGTGGGAAACTCTGTAATTACAGTAATAACATCCTTATGGAACTTTCATAAGCATGTTAGCTTTAAAAGAATAATTGATAAATAAAAGAATATTCTGTAAAATTGCAGATTTCTAAATGGATAGAGGCAGGCATGATAGTACCTAAGAAAACAGTCTGGTAAGACTAAAAGTGGACTAGATCTTGAATGGACACTGCCATGCAACATAACTAGGATGAGCAACTTAGGGAGCAGAGCCAATTATTTCCTTTATACCAGTATTTAGAAATGTGTTGAATAATACAGTGCGCAGACAGTATTTAACCTTTACTTACTAATATTTGAACATCATTCAAAAAGACTGACTTTGAAAACTTCGCTATTCTCCATATTTAGTGCACAGTTTTACTGCAATGATGTATTACTTGTTATTATGACCTCGTAAAGATACATTTCTTTGTATTTGCTCTTACAAGGTATTAGACACATATTAACAAATAATAAAAAAGAGAAAAAGTAAACAGAATGTAAGAGAAAAAAGATGCTTAATGTGTTTTATAAACATGCTAATTTTGCTAATTTTATATTCGCTTCCGAGCTCTGTATGGAAAAATTGATTCAACATAGTTTGTTTTTAATATAGAGGTTTATGAGTGGGTCACTGATCGAAACCTGCTTTTTATGTGTTTGAGACAGGGATGTCAAGAAAGTCACTTTGAGAGTGAACCCTTTCTGTATTGTCTTATTTCACTTGTCCAATTCCTATTTTGTAGGATCTAGTGTAACAAAGTTAATTTTGTCCCCCCTCTCTCAGAAGTCCTTCATTTTCAAAATATATCTCAAAGTGGTTTTGAGCTGGGACCATATCTTTAAAAATGCTCTGACACAATGCTACACTTATCCAGTACTGCAATCACTATTTGAGCTAAGCAGAAAAAGCATTGTCTTTTTCCCACTTAAAACTTTCCAGAAATAATTAATAGTGGTTCATCTCTTTCTTCCCCATGCCACTTTTTTTTTGCAAAAACAACAATTTACTAACATGCAATAAAAATCACAATAAAAAAATCAGTTGAATACATACTGTACATCAAAGAAGCGTGCAAATGCATTTGACTCTAACATTCAAGTATGGAAAGTAACTAATGTAAGATAAATGTTAAGTATTTTAACACAAAAAGAGGGAGCAACTCTGCAACCTTTTCTAAGAGTTGAGTGATTTGATTAAAGCTTCAGCATGTATTTATACCACCATAAGGCAATCATGTTTTTGCTAGGAAAGCCCTGTCCATACCTAACACCTAGTCTGCATTTTGGCTCTGACCCGATGATGCTGAATTACAGTTTTATGGTTCCAAATATCATTTACTAATAAACTCAGATCAGCAACAACTATTAATCCTGAGATTTTCCATGCCTTGGAAATTGTTTTTTCTAGCTATCATATGTAACTGAAGAAGGGTGCAGTAATGTAATGAAAGGGGCAACTGGGGCCATAACCAATAAGAAAAAGAGGCACATTTAGAGTTAGGGTTATGAGACTCAACTATATAGTGTCACAGATCCTTTGAATTTCCCTATCCATTGTGATCAATTCACTACAATCCTAAAAAATATGACTCAAGGTGCCAACCACATCTGCGTTACAATGTCAATATTTAGCAGAAACTTTGGGATACATGAAGTTAAGCCTTTGGGGCATATAAAGTATTTGTATAAATACTGCCAAACAGAAAAAAAAAATTAAATCTGTGTGATTTTGTAGCATATCTTTCGGCTGTAATGTAATGTAAATCCTCAGACCACTATACATGTTGGCCTGAATTTTTGTGTGATATGAGATATACAACCTAAGACATTTTGTAAACCTTGGAAATGAGACATTTTATGCTCTAATTACCTATTTTTAACTTCAGCCAATATTCTATCCATTTGGGCCATTTACCCCTTTTTGCTGTTCCCACATTGAACTAGTATATATATATATATATATATATATATATATATATATATATATATATATATATATATATATATATATGTCTACATTAGATGACTGAAATCCTATAAAGTTGAAGATTATTTTGCTGTAACAAAAATAACAAAACTGAAAATGCTGAATCGCATTGTTTTTCGCAGGGCATGTAAATACTTGCCCAACATGGGGAAATATGCCTTTTTCCCCACTGTAGTGCAGTCCCAGAGTTAGTACATATAGTTGGAGGGGGGTTGGGGGATGTAACCCCCCCCCCACCTAGGTGGGTTTCAAATAGTACGGTGTATTTTAGTCTCTGCAAAATTATGGGCTTTTGGTCATCTAACATAGAGCCACATTATATATGTACATATATATATATATATATATATATATATATATATATATATATAGAACAAACAAACCAAGGCCCTTAGAGTCAGTGATGTAAGCGAACAATAACCCAAGACTTCACTGATGGATGAAAAGGCAGCAAAGCACCAAAGCACAAATAAAATCCAAGATAAACTTTATTCCAAGTTTCCAAATTTCCACGTAAGCGCTTTCACGGTGTAATACCGCTTCCTCACGTCTGAGGAAGCGGTATTACACCGTGAAAGCGCTTACGTGGAAATTTGGAAACTTGGAATAAAGTTTATCTTGGATTTTATTTGTGCTTTGGTGCTTTGCTGCCTTTTCATCCATCAGTGAAGTCTTGGGTTATTGTTCGCTTATATATATATATATATATATATATATATATATATATATATATATATATATGGTGATCGTTCATCTTCATCCTTCAAATTAAACATTTTCACAGAACCTAGGCCTGATTAGTTTCAGCTTAATGGACTGATTAAACAAGTTCCATCAAGAACTCATTAGAATTCTTACTCCAGTCTTTGGTGTTAGTATAATCAAGTGCCTATTTCCATTTTGTAATTAAATTGCATATATATGGATGAAATATTTAATTCATCCTTAACCTTTTTTCTGTAAGATTCGATGAAATAGGATAGGTCCCCCATTTTCTTTGTCAAAATTAATTTCCAAATTGAGGAAATATCAGGAGCTATAATCAGCCTATCGGTCTCATGGTTCCTGGTTCAATGACAGCGTCAATAGATCCCAGGCCAATCTAAATTTTTGACCTTGCCATAAGAAGAAGTGTTAATCTTCCTAAAGTGGGTTAAAATGTTACTAACAGTCTAAGAGCCTAATGCTACCATTTGAAAAAGTGTATTTTAACCTTTTATGTCAGCTTTTGTTGAATTTGTATTTGGGGCAACTTCTCTAAAGAATCATCAGTTTATTCTGGAATTGAAAATATGGCTGTGCAATTCTTCAGAAGAATCTGAAAAGTTGTCTAGCCTGGATACACATTTGTCCTCACCCTATATGTAATGAAACAAATGGCTTCCTTTTGAAAAACAAGGCAGTACCAGAATCAGAAATAAAGTTCACATTACAGTCACTCAGAGCTTGGGTACAACTCTGCCTTTTTCCACATAACATGGCCTCTTTCATCATAGTTCAAGCATTTGAAAATAAATTCTGTCAGAACATTCTGGTTGTGAGAAGAAGGCTTCACCTGACATGTTGTCTCAATAATTGGTTCTATGGATTTGTAAATTAGCTCTCCAGGAGCTTCTATAAAAACTTGTACTACATTTTTGCTCTTCATATTTTCTTTTAAAATAAGCATCTGCAAATTGTTTCATGTCACTTAGTTTTCAAGACCATTGATTTTGCTCTATTACTTAGGCCATAAGTAATGTTGTTTATTTATCCTTCTTGTATGGTTTGCAATAATTATTATTTGGGCTGCTTGCTACTTCTGCTGCATTTTTATGTACCTCCTCTAAGTTGTACTTGTGTTGAACAGTTACCTGTATATCCACCAACACATTTTACATCCTGAAACTCATAGTTGGTCCTCAAGGTGTGAAAGATAACAATGGCATCCTTATTACTCAGCGAAACATCTGCTGCCATCTTGGATTAAAGTAGTTGAGAAGCCCATACTAGTAATGTTAAAATATTTCAACCAATAATTCCATACTTTTAAAGTCCAAACATACATCAGCATTTATACTTTATCAGCAGCTATGTTGAACTTCATATTATGGGCTGAATGAGAGGTGTAGTTTTAGTTGTGATATCTCCAGTGGTGCAGTGGTTAACGTTGTCACCTCACAGCAAGAGGTTCTCTGGTTTGATTCTTAGCTGGGGTGCCTTTTGTGTGGAGTTTGCATGTTTTCCCTGCATTCACTTGGGTTTCCTCCGGGTACTCTGGTTTCCTCCCACATTCTAAAGACATGCGTCTGGAGTATTTCTCCCTGGGTCTTCTCTAAAAATAGGCTCTGTCCTAGTCGAACTTTCCCGGTCAACAAATGATAAATAAATAAATAAACTGCATGTTCCTCTACAACCTGTTATATTGTATTAAATAAGACAACTTAACGCCCAGCTGTATGCATGCAGGCTGTATACAGCTGGTTATGTAACTGAATCGAAAACTTGTAAATATGTAAAACTAACAAATTTTATTTTCAATAAGCTTTTATTTCAGACAGGTATTGTTAATTTCTCAAAATCAAAAGCAACAAGAAATAACGTGAGTTTAAATAATTATGTGACTGATTTGATGAAGCTAGGGAAAAAGCATGTGACCGACAGCCAGCATCACCAAAAAAAAAAAAAAAAAAAGGCAGCAAGGAAATATATGCCTGGCATTATGGGATGGTTATAAACTAATACAATTATAATGCCATCCCTCTGGCTTCTGGTACATCTGTAGCTTCATCTAGCTATTTGCACTGGTAAAATATATTTTTACATCAAAGCAATTATTTTATTTATTTTATTTATTTATTTTATTTTGCATTTTTTTAACCGGGAGAGTCCAACTGGATATATGTCCATTTTCAGTGGAGGCCCAGGGAGAAAAGCTCCAAAGCAGTTTAATTGTTAACATAACAAGTATAACAAAAAGGCACATTTGCCAACTTTCACAAGACACATTTTTTATACACCTTAGAAAAATATCAGTCAGCAAGTGTAAAAAGAAGACAGATTTCATAACTTACATAAGACATCTTATGGGGGACATTACAGCATGAGTTATCATATTATACTAAAAAATATAATGTTGTATCTGGTAATAAAGCAGTCAGTTGTTAAGGTTTCCGCCTTTCTGTTTTAGTGTACTGGGTTCAGTCCTGGGCGCTGGCAATGTATATTTGAGGTCTGCATGTTCCCTAAGCATCACTGAGGGAATTTAAAAGATACTCTGGTATCTTTCCCCCTCTCAAAATGTAGTGATATCTAATATAAAATGTCCAGGTATGTTATATTTAACTTCGCCCTCGTGATACAACTTGTAAACAAAAAAGGGCCTATGGAAGACATAATTATAATGGATAAGAAATCAATAAACTAAATTGAAGTGAAACAGGAATAAATATATCTGTGACAAGCTGTATAAAAGAAAATATAAATAAAGGTAACATGACTATGTATTCCTGCTAGAATGATTGTGGGGACTTATACATGTTGCGTCTTTCGGCTTTTCCCGGTTAGGAGTCGCCACAGTGGAACTCCAGTCCGCTAATGATTGGCAAATAGATTTTTATGTGCCGAGTTGCCAGCCCTGACACACAACCTTCAATGAAGGTACGCCCATTCACGCATGTCTCAACGCAGAAGACGCTCTAACTGAGAATCGAACCGGACAGCGTCTTACTGTGAGGTGACAACTCTACCACAGCACCACCACAGCAGTTGCGTGGGGACTTATACATGATTATAGATAAAAGTTCTCTGCAAGTATAATTTGTTTGTTATGATGTTAGCCATATGCATTCATCATTGTGTTAAAGGATGAATAACTCATTTCCTTCATCCAGTTCAACTATTTTCCAGTCCTAAGGCATTCCAGGCATACTTCAGAAAAATATTGGCAAACGCCGCTGCATCATTTAACATCTCTTTACTATATTTTATGAAGGAACACTGACATGTTCTTGCTTTCAAGTGACTGAATTTGAGACTCTACTGAAAAAAAAATCATTTCTTTAAGTACAAGAATGAAGTTCGCAGATTGCCTGTACTACATATCATCCAATACTCTATAAATTATTTGTCCATTTGCCACAGTCTTGACCTTCTGACAGCTCTTGGTCTCATAACACAGATATCATCCAAATTATAAAACAAAAATGAGGTGGTACTTTCCTCCCCCTAGACATAGTATTCCCACATGATCCTCTTGGGTACTAACACATTAATGTCATGATAGCAAGGTTTAAAAGTTTGTTGTGGGGACTAGAGAAAGACCTTTGTTATCAACTTTGTATGTCTATGTAACTCTGTATATATCTGCAGTCCTTCTTATGGATGGCCTAAAAACTGTAAATGTTTTCACTGGACTACATCCTGAAACAAAAACTGCGCTGATCACATATGCATTTTTTTGTTTTCCTTTGAACAACATTAAGTTTAATTTGCTGGCCAGACAGACTTTGGGAAAAAAGTAGGCCTCAGAGCCTTGGAGACTCAGCCACAAGAAAACATTTGGTTAATACAACAGTAAGTCATTTTGAGATTACTGCCTTGGGTATGAGTTTGAAATAGAAATGAGAAATTATACTATATGTTATTAGAGAGGTCTTGACTTGCAATCAATTTGCCTGTATTACTGATGGTATAGTGACATTACTGTGCCAAAAATAAGTTATGAACAATATAAAAATCTATTTTTTATCTTGCAGAAACAAGCAGCCATATGCTTTTTAAAAGACAAAACTTTACAGTTGTCTGACGTAAGTGACATTCCAATTAAGAAACCAGAGATGTTTAGCCAGATCATACAAAACCACTTTGAAAATCTTCCATTTGAATAATATAAGACAAATATCATTTAACATTTTAGTTTCAGAGCTGCTTTCAGGCTGCTGTCACATAAGGAGGGGATGACCCATGATACAGTTTAATTAATACTTACATTTCATAGGCTTTTGACAACACAGCTTGTTACTAGGGCTATATTGTGGTAATAAAGGTATTATCAGATCAGATAAATTAGTCAAACCTTGCAAGGGTTTACAATTGATCAGTACTTTTCAACAATGACATCAGTAGCACAGAAAGCCTGAGAGGCAATCTATTACAGATGAGTAAAGCTCTTTGAAAAGCATCAGTCTTCTATAACATCTACTACACATAACATTGGATACCAAAACCTCAATCCCAAAACAACTACCCATAGCAAAGCTGCCAAACAAAAATAAATAACTGAAAACAATTCAGTCCCATAGCTTGTAAAAAACATCACTGCATAAGTACTTTTGTTGGGGTACAAGTCCTGAGTGCTCCTCACACACCCCTCCAACTCCAACATTGCACTACAGTGGGGAAAGTAAAAATGTCCCATAAACTCATCAGTCAAGAGCACATCTGAAAATATATTCCTAGAATATAACAATTCTTAGACTATTTTTTATTTTAAAAGGCAAATTGTAGGCACGTGTTTTTGCAGGAGAAGCTGCAACCCCTTAATTATATCTACTAACTCTAGGGTCACGCAACACGGGAGAACTGGACACAGCTTTTTCAGGTTATTTACTTTCAATCCCATTATCTAAACCCCTACACACCCCTACAACTAACAGACAGACAGACAGACGACACACACGCACACACACACACACACACACACACACACACACACACACACACACACACACAGACACACACACACACACACACACACACACACACACACACACACACACACACAGACACACACACACACACACACGCACGCACACACACACACACACACACACACACACACACACACACACACACACACACACATACACACACACACACACACACACACACACACACACACACACACACACACACACACACACACACACACACACACACACACACACATACACACACACACACACACACACACACACACACACACACACACACACACACACACACACACACACACACACACACACACACACACACACACACACACACACACACACACACACACACACACACACACACACACACACACACACACACACACACACACACACACACACACACACACACACACACACACACACACACACACACACACACACACACACACACACACACACACATACACACACACACACACACACACACACACACACACACACACACACACACACACACACACACACACACACACACACACACACACACACACACACACACACACACACACACACACACACACACACACACACACACACACACACACACACACACACACACACACACACACACACACACACACACACACACACACACACACACACACACAGACACACACACACACACACACACACGCACACACACACACACACACACACACACACACACACACACACACACACACACACACACACACACACACACACACACACACACACACACACACACACACATTCCACTGCAATAGCCTGGATGTGAGTACAGAGTAAGTGACATAAACAGACTATGCTTCAAGTCTCACCATAAACAAATATATTTTTGAAAATTAACTTATATTTTTAATATCGAGTTTATTGTTTTTAGATATTTTCACTTTAGTTATTATTTTTATAGCAAAATGCTTTAGGTATGTTTGATGCTGCGTAACGTTACATGCAGGCACAATGACACAGGGGATATGGACGTTAGATGATGACCTGCTAAAGATGAATAATATTTTAGATAATAACAAGTGGGGGTAGAATATGAAGAAATACATGGTCATATAAACAGGATGGCATTGTACAAGGAGACTGTAGGGACTAGTAGGGCAATGTTAAAGGAATTGCCAGTAGCCATTACTGTTAACCATATCAGGAAAGAAACATAAGGGCAAGTGGAACTAACATTCTGTTGCGAAGAATTCATAAGCCAGAGAAGCCATGCTAAATCTTCGCTGTCAGAACTGTTGCTGAGTCTGTCATTGCAGCAGACACATGGCTCCTCTACAAATGTTTGAAGAGGAATTGCTTGAGTGTCAGTAGTGCAAAGGAGAATAAAGAATAATGCCAAATGCTGTTCCCCAGAGGAAAGAATTGCTGGTGTCCTCTAAGTGTGTGATGAGAATGACTCATTTGTTTAGGGGGATTTGTTCCCTTCTTTGAGTTTAAGCAGTTATGGAGTTGGTTATAAAAGTTTAGAGGGAAGGAAAGTGCAGAGGCACTTGATTCCCTAACTCACCAACAAAAAAAAGAGAACATGATTTTTTTTTATCCTTTCAGCATATCAATTTTAAGGAAGTCAGTGTTTCATAGTACAAGGAAGTCAGTGTTTCATAGTACAACCTAGACATGCAAATCTAAAATCTCTGCTGAAGAAATATGGGTCATTTACAAAGTGGTTGATGAAAATAATACCAGGTGAAATGGATGGGTATCTGAGAACAGACTTGTTGAACAACTATGCAGTACAAATTAATTACGAATGTAGAAACGCGACTGAGACAGTTAAATGGATTTATTGTTTGACAAAGAATGGTAAAGAAGGTGGCTCCCACGAGACTGAAAAAATGCAAATGAGTGCACTGTATTTTGCTGGAGCTTGTATGTTCAAAAAAGACTGTAGTAGTGTTTTTGTCTGCAAGCATCACATATCTTGCCTTTGCAACTTCCCAAGTGTTTGTTGATCCAAATGTCTCACTGATGTTATATGTAGCACTACCCAGAATTACCCTGTTAGGGTTTTCTGACCTTTCTGGGTGGCATTATCCTATCTGTGACCACATTTACTATCGGATTAGTAAGAGGTGAAAGCAAGCGGCAGGTGGTAGTCATTTACACCTTTAATGATTTCTTATTTTCTCTTCATCTCCCTAGGATGTTACGTCTTGTTGCATGCATATTGTCTTCTTTAGTTCTAAATTCTTAGAGACATCTTAAAAATCTGGTATCTACTAGCAGATTCTGGTAACACTTATAATTTCAGTGGCACCAAGCCTTCTGATCTGTACTATGTGATGTTTATGTGGCAGAACCCCTTCTTCCATACCTTAGAGTTAGAAGTGGAGACATTTGGGTGCTATGTCTTCCCTATCTGAGGTAGTTTCTCACATGATGGATGCTACATTGATCCTGGTTTCATATTTTATAGTAAGGATTACAACCTTTATACAAAAGAAGATGACATGATAGACAAGGGTTTAGCTATCCAGCTGAGCTGGGCCCCTCTTCCATGTCAGATGATCATTAAGGTAATATTTTTGGTACCAACAACAGCATAAGAAAGAGCAAAAGAAAATGAGAGACCTAGCGGTACAGAGACCCTACATGTGCAACTTCTGGAACTGGAGCACACCAAGCAAGCTTATGTAATATGCAGCATAGATATAGATATATATATATATATATATATATATATATATATATATATATATATATATATATATATATATATATATATATATATATATATATACATACATAGGTATATATGTGTGTGTGTGTGTGTGTATATATATATATATATATATATATATATATATATATATATATATATATATATATATATATGTATTCAGTTCAGAAGCTCAATTTACAAAATCTCGAACTTCAAATAACCGAAACCAAAACATCGAGTTTTGTAAACTCGAACTTCTAAAATGAAACCAAAAAAAAAAAAAAGACAAACTTCGCTTTTGCAGGGGGTCTTCGCCCCTGCACCCCCCCTACTTAAATATACCAACTCCAAGATCGCACTACAGTGGGGAAATGGAAATCTCCGTCTTGCGCTGTATGCGAAGCGCAAACGGAGATTTCTCATTTCCTGTCAACACCACACAAAAAAATAAAACATTACGTACACACAGAGTGCACAAGAATCCTTGCCTCTGTGTGTACGCAATGTATTAAGGTAAGTAAACTTTTATTTTTCAACACTACACATATTCGATTTACTGAAATCTCGATCATATGGTCTCGACCATACGAAATTCAGATTTCAGTAATTCGATATGTGAAGTGTACCCATATATATATATTTATATATATATATATATATATATATATATATATATATATATATATATATATATAAATATATACATACATACATATATATATATGTGTGTGTGTGTGTGTGTGTGTGTGTGTGTGTGTGTGTGTGTGTGTGTGTGCGTGTGTGTGTCTGTGTGTGTGTGTATGCATATCAATATATATATTTATATATATATATATATATATATATATATATATATATATATATATCTATGCTGCGTATTAAATAAGCTTGCTTATTGTGCTTCAGTTCAAGAAGTTGCACATGTAGGGTCTCTGTACTGCTAGGTCTCTCATTTTATTTTGCTCTTCCTTTCTCAAATGTGTTCAGTGAAGAAATTAAATCATAGGTGAAATGGTTTACACATGGCATGAAAATGTAATTATCTAATGAAAATGAACAGTAAAGCTGAATATTTGCATGTCTTATAAAACATGACAATATTCAGTGTTTAATGGAGCTGGAGTTTAAATTGCAATATGTTTTAAATACTTAATATGGGCAATGAGCCGTGGCATATTTAAATTAAAAACACAGAAGCAGAGAATAATTCCTGTAATAGTATGATATGGTGGTTAGAACAATGTTAGTACTGTTACAATTAATGAACCGAGCTAGCTAAGATATTTCATGCTTTATAATGAAGTCATCTGTTTTAAACTACAATATTTATGGGAGCCTGAATTTAAAAGTCTGCTATCCAAAGATGCATTAGATCTGTGCAGCTGAAAAAGCAATTAGTAATGGAGGGGAGGAGGCAAACAATGTTGTTAATTACATTCATTTTAAGCAAAGTTTAAATTTCATTTTAATTCAACTATCTTATTCAACACTATAGATGAGGAAACTGAATATTCTCTTTATTGTCTTTGATAAACTGCTCTGGGTCCTTCATTTTAACATTAGCTGTATAATGGAAAGAAAAACAGAACATAATAGTGCCATTTTTATAATAATATTGCAGCATATGTATATATGTGTGTATATATATATATATATATATATATATATATATATATATATATATATATATGGGTTTACTATCATAATGTCAATGATCAGTTCTATTTTGAACTAAAACATTGACATGTTTTCTTGAAATTTGACATTTATGAAAATGTAAATGACAAATCATCACCCACTAAAGTCGATTCGACATGAATAGACATACCATTTCCTCTGCAGCTAACACAAAAGGAACACCAGTACTTGTCAGCAGTATGAATGCACTGCACAACATTAAACTTTAGGTTCTTGCAGGGGGAGCAAGCTCCCCTGCACACCCCATGGCAAATTATATCTTACAAACTCCAACATCGCACTACAGTGAGGAAAGGGATGAATTACCCTAACCGCACTGTACCGCGATCTCTGACAGTACTTTGCGTTCATAGCAGCAAATACAAAGTGCATTTGCTGATATGAATGTTCGATACAGAGATGTTCAGCAAGATGAACATTCGAAAATCCTAATTTCGAGTGCTCAATCTGCAGGCATCTCAACTCACAATTTTAATAATAAACCATATACATGATTGTAATATCTTTCAGAGTTTATACGTCTAAAATGGCGTATCTATATGATGTAACAGTCCTATTTTACAGAACAGTCTGGCATAGCATTTTAGGGGTCTATGCCATAAGACCGAAAATTCAAAAGACTGAAAGTTAAAAACTCTAAAATGGGAGCTATCTAACATGGGAATTTGCCCCTTCTCCACTGCTGTGCGACCTCGGAGTTGGTATATAACTAACTGGAGGGGGCAGCCTCCCACATGAGGGGTGCAGGAGGCTTTGCCCCCTGCATTAAAAGTACTTTCAATATTTTGCATTTTAGACATTTTGGTTTTCAATCTTTTAAATTTTTGAACTTATTGCATAGTCCCTATTTTAGATATTTGTTTTTCTTTGAACAAGATTTAAGCTTAACATGAGGGGTATAATGCATAGCACAGTGTCTTATTAATGTTCCGATAAAGCTGGTTGACTTGTCCAGGCAGTTGATGCCATTGTACTAAACTGTATAACTGCTTACTTGCCAGTTCTTGTACTTCTGTGTGGTTACTTGTAAGCTTTAGGTGTCGACAAAGTAAATCTAGCCTTCATCTCAAAAGACAAGAACCTTTGAGTAGTTGTAGTGGCCTGGTTACTGGTGATTCCCCTTCCAGGTACCCAGTTTGGTACTCCTGTGGAAAAACTCCCTTCTGGTGTTAGTTATTAACTACCACAGACAGAGTGAGGTAAAGGCAAAGTTAGTTATTACCTACTGTGGTGGAATTAAAATGCATGAAAGTTAGTTATCACCTATAGTGGTGGAATTAAAATGTATGAAAGTTAGTTATCACCTACAGTTGTGGAATTAAAATGTATGAAAGTTAGTTATTATCTATAGTGGTGGAATTGAAATGTATGAAAGTTAGTTATCACCTATAGTGGTGGAATTAAAATGTATGAAAGTTAGTTATCACCTACAGTGGTGGAATTAAAAGGTATGATAGTTAGTTATTACCTATAGTGGTAGAATTAAAATGTATGAAAATTAGTTATCACCTACAGTGGTGGAATTAAAATGTATGAAAGTTAGTTATCACCTATAGTGGTGGAATTAAAATGTAAGAAAGTTAGTTATCACCTACAGTGGTGGAATTAAAATGTATGATAGTTTAGTTATCACCTACAGTAGTGGAATTAAAATGTACGAAAGTTAGTTATTACCTACAGTAGTGGAATTAAAATGTAAGAAAGTTATTACCTACAGTAGTGGAATTAAAATGTATGAAAGTTAGTCATTACCTATATTGGTGGAATTAAAATGTATGAAAATGAGTTATTACCTACAGTGGTGGAATTAAAATGTATGATCATTATCAACTACAGTAGTGGAATTAAAATGCATGATAGTTATCACGTACAGTAGTGGAATTAAAATGTATGAAAGTTAGTTATTACCTATAGTGATGGAATTAAAATATATGAAAATTAGTTATCACCTACAGTGTTGGAATTAAAATGGAAGAAAGTTAGTTATTACCTATAGTGGTGGAATTAAGATGTATGAAAATTAGTTATCACCTACAGTGGTGGAATTAAAATATATGAAAGTTAGTTATCACGTACAGTAGTGTAATTAAAATGGATGAAAGTTAGTTATTACCTATAGTGGTAGAATTAAAATGTATGAAAGTTAGTTATCACCTATAGTGGAAGAATTAAAATGTATGAAAATTAGGTATCACCTACAGTTGTGGAATTAAAATGTATGCAAGTTAGTTATTACCTATAGTGGTGGAGTTAAAATGTATGAAAATTAGTTATCACCTACAGTGGTGGAATTAAAATGTATGATAGTTTGTTATCACCTACAGTAGTGGAATTAAAATGTATGAAAGTTAGTTATTACCTACAGTAGTGGAATTAAAATGTAAGAAAGTTAGTTATTACCTACAGTAGTGGAATTAAAATGTATGAAAGTTAGTTATTATCTACAGTAGTGGAATTAAAATGTATGAAAGTTAGTTATCACCTACAGTAGTGGAATTAAAATGTATGAAAGTTAGTTATTATCTACAGTAGTGGAATTAAAATGTATGAAAGTTAGTTATTACCTACAATGGTGGAATTAAAATGTATGATAGTTAGTTATCATCCACAACGGTGGAATTAAAATGTATGAAAGTTAGTTATTACCTATAGTGGTGGAATTAAAATATATGAAAATTAGTTATCAACTACAGTGGTGGAATTAAAATGTATGATAGTTATCACCTACAGTAGTGGAATTAAAATGTATGAAAGTTAGTTATTACTTACAGTGGTGGAATTAAAATGCATGAAAGTTAGTTATCACCTATAGTGGTGGAATTAAAATGTATGAAAGTTAGTTATTACCTACAGTAGTGGAATTAAAATGTATGAAAGTTAGTTATTACCTATAGTGGTGGAATTAAAATATATGAAAATTAGTTATCACCTACAGTGGTGGAATTAAAATGTATGAGTTACTTATCACCTACAGCAGTGGCATTAAAATGTATGATAGTAAGCTATCACCTACAATAGTGGAATTAAAATGCATGAAAGTTAGTTATTACCTACAGTAGTGCAATTAAAATGTATGAATGTTAGTTATTACCTATAGTGGTGGAATTAAAATGTATGAAAGTTAGTTATCACCTATAGTGGTGGAATTAAAATGTATGAAAGTTAGTTATTACCTATAGTGGTGGAATTAAAATGTATGAAAATTAGTTATCACCTACAGTGGTGGAATTAAAATGTATTAAAGTTAGTTATCACCTATAGTAGTAGAATTAAAATATATGAAAGTTAGTTATTACCTACAGTGGTGGAATTAAAATGTATGATAGTTAGTTATCACCTACAGTAGTGGAATTAAAATGTATGAAAGTTAGTTATCACCTACAGTAGTGGAATTAAAATGTATGAAAATTAGTTATCACCTACAGTAGTGGAATTAAAATGTATGAAAGTTAGTTATCACCTACAGTAGTGGAATTAAAATGTCTGAAAGATAGTTATCACTAACAGTGGTGGAATTAAATGTATGAAAGTAGTTATCATCTACAGTGGTGGAATTAAAATGTATAAAAGTTAGTTATCACCTATAGTGGTGGAATTAAAATGTATGAAAGTTAGTTACTACCTACAGTGGTGGAATTAAAATGTATGAAATTTAGTTTTGACCTACAGTGGTGGAATTAAAATGTATGAAAGTTAGTTATTACCTATAGTGGTGGAATTAAAATGTATGAAAGTTAGTTATTACCTATAGTGGTGGAATTAAAATGTATGAAAATTAGTTATCACCTACAGTGGTGGAATTAAAATGTATTATAGTTGTCACCTACAGTAGTGGAATTAAAATGTATGATAGTTAGTTATCACCTACAATAGTGGAATTAAAATGTATGAAAGTTAGTTATTACCTACAGTAGTGGAATTAAAATGTATGAAAGTTAGTTATTACCTACAGTAGTGCAATTAAAATGTATTAAAGTTAGTTATTACCTATAGTGGTGGAATTAAAATGTATGATAGTAAACCAAGCTGGAAAAGACAAACTAGTAACTTCAAAATGGAAAAAAACAGGATCCAACCAAGAGACACACTGAGGCACAATAAACTAACGCTTTCATCCACTTTTAATGATGTGAACTTCTTCAGAAAAAATAATAATAACCACCTACCCATCTTTTAAATGATTCATTACAGGAAATTATGTCATAATCTGCACAATCAAATAAATTTAAAGTAATAATACTATATAAAATAATTAATATATCTATAAAAATGTATATACATACATATAAATACTACATGTATAAATAAATACAATATATCGGTATGTTATTACATACCTTATATTTATCTATATTTTAAAAAATATTTTATATTAATGACTTCATTAAGCCCTGGATATATATCAGTCCCAAAAAGGAGCTGCCAAAATGCTTCCTTCTGTTCTAATGTGTTGTCAATGTCACCACCAAACATTTTTTTCTCTACATAATCTAAAACAAAAAATTCAAATTTCTTAAAATCCGTGCAGGAAAGAGCATGTCTAGCTAAAGAATTGTTTTAATCTTTTTCTTTATAGCTAGAACATGCTCATAAATCTACGTTTTAAAACTCTTTTGTTTTACCTATATAGTAATTTTTGCATGTGGAACAAGTAGCCATGTAGACTACATTTTCACTATGGCAATTAAAATATTTATTTGCCCAGAATGTTTGTCCCAAATGTTCTATAGTGATAAAGGACGAATTACACATGAAACTACATTGTTTACAGTCCTTACCTGCAAAAGTACCTTTTTTGTTACTAACTGATCTATCTTTATAAGTTTCTGACTTATGAGAAGTTTCTAACTTCTGTCTAATATTTGTCACCTTTTTGTATGTAAACTTTGGTAAATGACCCAAAGATATACTTAATTCCTTGTTACCTAAAATAATTCTCCAGTTCTTCTCAATAATTTCCTTTATACACCAAATTTCATTTACTATTGGCAGAGGAAATGCTATGTTGAATTCTTGATTCTTTCTTTTATTACTGTGATGTAAACATATTGGAGCTTCCACTATTATGTCGTCAGAAGACAAAATGGGCTGAGCAACACCTTTTCTTAAGAGTGAAACCTCTTTTTCTATTCCCTCTAACCACCTTTGGTCATAACCCCTTTGGAGAAATAATTCTCTAAGAAATGTAAGCTCATTCCAAAAAATATGTTCATCAGAAGTAAGCCTACTTAGTCTGATCATTTGACCCTTGATGACACCTTTTTTCATGTGTGTTGGGTGCAAACTATCCCTGTGCAAATACTGATTTGCAAAACATGACTTCCTATAGATTCTACTCTTAAATTTTCTTGTAACATTATCTATGTTGTGTCAAATCCAAGAAATTAATTTGTTCACCAAAACCACCTATTTTGAAAAATAAAAAATCTGTAATGCCATTAAGGTCAGATACAAATTCTACGAATTCAGAATGTTCCCTGACCACAAAAAAAAGCAAATCATCTATGTATCTGTGGTATAATTCTACCTTGTTGTAACCAGGGTGTAACTTCAGGAACCTATTTTCCCAATTGGCCATGACTATGTTCGCAAAAGCCGGGCCACTCTTGCTCCCATGGCTACACCTGATATTTGCTTATATAATGTATTATTGAATTTGAAAAAATTATTATCGAGTACCAATTCCATTAATGTACAGATTGTGTTTACTTTTTCACCTGAAAAATCAGTATGCCATGTGAGATAGTCTCTCATGAACTCTAAACCTACTTCCTGATTAATAGAAGTGTACAAACTCGTGACATCTAGCGTACAAAAATATATGCCTCTGTCAGGCATTTTATATTTACCTAAAATCTCTAGCAAGTGCCAAGAATCTCTTAGATGTATGAAAGTTAGTTATTACCTACAGTGGTGGAATTAAAATGTATTAAAGTTAGTTATCACCTGCAGTGGTGGAATTAAAATGTATGATAGTTAGTTATTACCTACAGTGGTGGAATTAAAATGTATGAAAGTTAGTTATCACCTACAGAGGTGGAACTAAAATGTATGAAAGTTAGTTATTACCTACAGTGGTGGAATTAAAATGTATGAAAGTTAGTTATCACCTACAGAGGTGGAACTAAAATGTATGAAAGTTAGTTATTACCTACAGTGGTGGAATTAAAATGTATGAAAGTTAGTTATCACCTGCAGTGGTGGAATTAAAATGTATGATAGTTAGTTATTACCTACAGTGGTGGAATTAAAATGTATGAAAGTTAGTTATCACCTACAGAGGTGGAACTAAAATGTATGAAAGTTAGTTATCACCTATTGTGGTGGAATTAAAATGTATGAAAGTTAGTTATTACCTACAGTGGTGGAATTAAAATGTATGAAAGTTAGTTATCACCTACAGAGGTGGAACTAAAATGTATGAAAGTTAGTTATTACCTACAGTGGTGGAATTAAAATGTATGAAAGTTAGTTATCACCTACAGTGGTGGAATTAAAATCTATGAAAGTTAGTTATTACCTATAGTGGTGGAATTAAAATGTATGAAAATTAGTTATCACCTACACTGGTGGAATTAAAATGTATGATAGTTGTCACCTACAGTAGTGGAATTAAAATGTATGAAAGTTAGTTATTACCTATAGTGGTGGAATTAAAATGTATGAAAGTTAGTTATTACCTATAGTGGTGGAATTAAAATGTATGAAAATTAGTTATCACCTACAGTGGTGGAATTAAAATGTATGATAGTTTTCACCTACAGTAGTGGAATTAAAATGTATGAATGTTAGTTATCACCTACAGTGGTGGAATTAAAACGTATGAAAGTTAGTTATTACCTATAGTGGTGGAATTAAAATGTATGAAAGTTAGTTATTACCTACAGTGGTGGAATTAAAATGTATGATAGTTTTCACCTACAGTAGTGGAATTAAAATGTATGAAAGTTAGTTATTACCTATAGTGGTGGAATTAAAATGTATGAAAATTAGTTATCACCTATAGTGGTGGGATTAAAATGTATGAGTTAGTTATCACCTACAGTAGTGGAATTAAAATGTATGATAGTTAGTTATCACCTACAATAGTGCAATTAAAATGTATGAAAGTTAGTTATCACCTATAGTGGTGGAATTAAAATGTATGAAAGTTAGTTATTACCTACAGTAGTGGAATTAAAATGTATGAAAGTTAGTTATCACCTACAGTGGTGGAATTAAAATGTATGAAAGTTAGTTATCACCTATAGTAGTGGAATTAAAATGTATGAAAGTTAGTTATTACCTACAGTGGTGGAATTAAAATGTATGAACGTTAGTTATCACCTATAGTGGTGGAATTAAAAAATATGAAAGTTAGTTATTACCTACAGTGGTGGAATTAAAATGTATGATAGTTAGTTATCACCTACAGTAGTGGAATTAAAATGTATGAAAGTTAGTTATTACCTACAGTGGTGGAATTAAAATGTATGAAATTTAGTTTTTACCTACAGTGGTGGAATTAAAATGTATGAAAGTTAGTTATTACCTACAGTGGTGGAATTAAAATGTATGAAATTTAGTTTTTACCTACAGTAGTGGAATTAAAATATATGAAAGTTTGTTATTACCTATAGTGGTGAAATTAAAATGTATGATAGTTGTCACTTACAGTAGTGGAATTAAAATGTATGAAAGTTAGTTATCACCTACAGTAGTGGAATTAATATGTATGAAAGATAGTTATCACCTACAGTGGTGGAATTAAAATGTATGAAATTAGTTATCATCTACAGTGGTGGAATTAAAATGTATAAAAGTTAGTTATCACCTATAGTGGTGGAATTAAAATGTATGAAAGTTAGTTATTACCTACAGTGGTGGAATTAAAATGTATGAAATTTAGTTTTTACCTACAGTGGTGCAATTAAAATGTATGAAAGTTAGTTATTACCTATAGTGGTGGAATTAAAATGTACGATAGTTATCACCTACAGTAGTGGAATTAAAATGTATGAAAGTTAGTTATTACCTATAGTGGTGGAATTAAAATGTGTGAAAGTTAGTTATCACCTACAGTGGTGGAATTAAAATGTATGAAAGTTAGTTATCACCTACAGTGGTGGAATTAAAATGTATGATAGTTAGTTGTTACCTATAGTGGTGGAATTAAAATGTATGAAAGTTAGTTATCACCTACAGTGGTGGAATTAAAATGTATGAAAGTTAGTTATTACCTACAGTGGTGGAATTAAAATTTATGAAATTTAGTTATCACCTACAGTGGTGAAATTAAAATGTATGATAGTTAGTTATCACCTACAGTCATCATCATCATCATCATCTTCTTTCGGCTGTTCCCATTAGGGGTCGCCACAGGGGATCATCTGTTTCCATTTCTTCCTGTCCTCTGCATCATGCTCTTTCACACCAACCGCCTGCATGTGCTCTCTCTCACCACATCCATAAACCTCATCTTAGGCCTTCTTCTTTTCCTCTTACCTGGCAGCTCCATCCTTAGCTTCCTTTTCCCAATATACCCAGCATCCCTCCTCAGCACATGTCCAAACCAATGCAATCTCGCCTCTCTTGCTTTGTCTCCAAACTGTCCAACCTGAGCTGACCCCTCTAATATACTGATTCCTAATCCTGTCCATCCTAGTCATACCCAGTGCAAATCTTAACATCTTTAACTCTGCCACATCCAGCTCTGACTCCTGCCTTTTCGACCATTCTACTGTCTCCAACCCATATAACATAGCTGGTCTTACTACCCTCTTGTAGACCTACCCTTTCACTCTTATTGGTACCCGTCTGTCACAAATCACTCCTGACACTCTTCTCCAACCATTCCACCCTGCCTGTACTCTCTTCTTCACCTATCTTCCACACTCACCATTACTCTAAACTGTTGATCCCAAGTACTTAAACTCATCCACCTTTACCATCTCTACTCCCTGCATCCTCACCATTCCTCTATCCTCCTTCTCATTTACACCCATATATTCTGTTTTAGGCCTGATGACTTTCATTCCTCTCCTCTGTAAAGCATATCTCCACCTCTCCAGGGTCTCCTCAACCTGGTCCTTACTCTCACTACATATCACAATGTCATCTGCAAACATCATAGTCCACGGGGCCTCCTGTCTAATCTCATCTGTCAACCTGTCCATCAGCACTGCAAATAAGAAAGGGCTCAGAGCTGATCCTTGATGTAATCCCACCTCCACCTTAAACGTATCTGTCACTCCCACCGCAGTCCTCACCAGTGTCACACTACCAATGTACATATCCTGTACCACTTTTACATACTTCTCTGCCACTCCCGACTTCCTCATAGAATACCACAACTCCTCTCTAGTCACCCTGTCATATGCTTTCTCTATGTCCACAAAGACACAATGCAACTCCTTCTGACCTTCTCTGTATTTCTCCAACAACACTCTCAGAGCAAATATTTCATCTGTAGTGCTCTTGCCTGGCATGAAACCATACTGCTGATCACTAATCATCACCTCCCTTCTTAACCTAGCTTCCACTACTCTTTCCCATAACTTCAAGCTGTGACTGATCAGTTTTATCCCTCTGTAGTTACTGCAGCTCTGCACATCACCCTTATTCTTAAGGATAGGTACCAAAACACTTTTTCTCCACTCCTCAGGCATCCTCTGACTTTCCAAAATTTCATTAAATAATCTGGTTAAAAATTCCACTGCCATTTCTCCTAAGCACCTCCATGCTTCCACTGGTATGTCATCTGGGCCAACAGCCTTTCCATTCTTCATCCTCTTCATAGCTGTCCTTACTTCCTCCTTGCTAATCTGCTTCACTTCCTGATTCACTATCCCCACATCATCCAACTTTCTCTCTCTCTCTCATTCTCTTCATTCATCAGCCCTTCAAAGTACTCTTTCCATCTACTCAACACACTCTCCTCACTTGTGAGTATGTTTCCCTCACTGTCCTTTATCACCGTTACCTGCTGCACATCTTTCCCAGCTCTGTCCCTCTGTCTAGCCAATCAGTACAGGTCCTTTTCTCCCACTTTAGTGTCCAATCTCTCATACAACTCTCTTTATGCCTTATCCTTAGCCTTCGCCACCTCTCTCTTTGCCATGCGCCTCATCTCCTTACACTCATGTCTACTTTCTTCATCTCTTTGACAATCCCACTTCTTCTTTGCCAGCCTCTTCCTCTGTATACTCTCCTGTACTTCCTCATTCCACCACCATGTCTCCTTGTCCTCCTTCCTCTGTCCAGATGTCACACCAAGCACCTTCCTAGCAGTCTCCCTTACTAGCTCTGCTGTAGTTATCCAGCCATTCGGTAACTCTTCATTGCCTCCCAGTGCCTGTCTTAACTCTTCCCTGAACTCCATCTCACAATCACCCTTTTTTAACTTCCACCATTTAATCCTTGGCACTGCCTTCACACTCCTCCTCCTCTTCTTGATCACCAACATCATCCTGCAGACCACCATTCTATGCTGCTTAAATACACTTTCCCCAATCACCACTTTACAGTCTACAATCTCCTTCAGATTGGCCCTCCTACATAGAATATAATCTACCTGTGTGTATCTTCCTCCACTCTATTACATCACCCTGTCCTCCTCCCTCTTCTTAAAATACGTATTCACCACAGCCATGTCCATCCTTTTTGCAAAATCCACAATCATCTGACCTTCTGCATTCCTCTCCTTAACACCATACCTACTCATCACTTCCTCATCCCCTCTGTTCACTTCACCAACATGCCCATTGAAGTCCGCTCCGATCACTAGTCTCTCACCCTTGGGTACACTCACCACCACTTCATCCAACTCACTCCAAAATTTTTCTTTCTCATCCATCACACACCCAACTTGTGGAGCATATGCACTAACAACATTCATCATTACACCATCAATTTCAAGCTTCATAAACATAACTCTGTCAGACACTCTCTTCACCTCCAAAACACTCTTGGCATACTGTTCCGTTAGGATAACCCCTACCCCATTTCTTCTGCCATCCACACCATGATAGAACAATTTTAACCCACCTCCTATACACTTGGCCTTACTTCCCTTCCATCTGGTCTCTTGCACGCACAATATATCAACCTTCCTTCTCTCCATCATATCAGCTAGCTCTCTCCCTATACCAGTCATACTGCCAACATTCAAAGTTCCTACCCTTAGTACTACACTCCTAACCTTCCTCCTCTCTTCCTGGAATTAAAATGTATGATAGTTAGTTATCACCTACAGTAGTGGAATTAAAATGTATGAAAGTTAGTTATCACCTACAGAGGTGGAACTAAAATGTATGAAAGTTAGTTAGTACCTACAGTGGTGGAATTAAAATGTATGAAAGTTAGTTATCACCTACAGTAGTGGAACTAAAATGTATGAAAGTTAGTTATTACCTACAGTGGTGGAATTAAAATGTATGAAAGTTAGTTATCACCTACAGTAGTGGAACTAAAATGTATGAACGTTAGTTATCACCTACAGTGGTGGAATTAAAATGTATGAAAGTTAGTTATCACCTACAGTAGTGGAACTAAAATGTATGAAAGTTAGTTATCACCTACAGTGGTGGAATTAAAATGTATGAAAGTCAGTTATCACCTACAGTGGCGGAATTAAAATGTATGATAGTTAGTTATTACCTACAGTGGTGGAATTAAAATGTATGAACGTTAGTTATTACCTACAGTGGTGGAATTAAAATGTATGAACGTTAGTTATTACCTATAGTGGTGGAATTAAAATGTATGAAAGTTAGTTATCACCTACAGTAGTGGAATTAAAATGTATGAAAGTTAGTTATTACCTATAGTGGTGGAATTAAAATGTATGAAAGTTAGTTATCACCTACAGTGATGGAATTAAAATGTATGATAGCTAGTTATTACCTATAGTGGTGGAATTAAAATGTATGAAAGTTAGTTATTACCTATAGTGGTGGAATTAAAATGTATGAAAGTTAGTTATCACCTACAGTAGTGGAATTAAAATGTATGAAAGTTAGTTATCACCTACAGTGGTGGAATTAAAATGTATGAAAGTTAGTTATTACCCACAGAGGTGGAATTAAAATGTAGGAAAGTTAGTTATCACCTACAGTGGTGGAATTAAAATGTATGAAAGTTAGTTATTACCTACAGTAGTGGAATTAAAATGTATGATAGTTAGTTATTACCTACAGTGGTGGAATTAAAATGTATGAATGTTAGTGATCACCTACAGTGGTGGAATTAAAATGTATGAAAGTTAGTTATTACCTACAGTGGTGGAATTAAAATGTATGAATGTTAGTTATCACCTACAGTGGTGGAATTAAAATGTATAATAGTTATCACCCACAGTGGTGGAATTAAAATGTATGTACTTTATACTTTATTTTCTCACTGTGGTGTTCTGCACACTGAACAGCTTTCATTCCTTTCACTCAAGATTCAAAGAAATTTCAAAAAATAATGAAGGATAATGACTTCATATCAGGAACGTTTTTGTTTTTTTATTTTTTTTTATTTTTTTCCATTATTAGTTGGAAAGTTGCTAGACTGGGAAGATAAGTTTTAACCATCAGTATTTTCTAAAATATGTAATTACCACTGAGATGTATTAACTTAATTCCTCACCTTTTTGTATCAAAATCATACAAGAAAGATAAACTTTTTGAGGTACAATTAATGGCATGAGAGTTCTGTTTGTGTGATATACTAGAAGAACCCAATATCTTTTTTTTTTAACAAGAAGCATCTTTATTAAATTATCACTCATGACACAGACAATTATATAAATGAAAACAAACTTCATTGATACAGTCCCAGTTGCAAGTATTTTACATAACAGACTGTATTGACACAATTTTAGTTGCAAACATTATACATCACTTACAATCTACCCACTCAGTGTCAGTCAGACATTACATAGCTCATTCAAATCCTGCCTTCTTTTAAATCTTATTCCTCCCCTGTATGTATTGTTCCCACAGTTCCCATAGTAAATTGCTCCTACCTTTTCTAAATATCCCAATTCCAGTTGTTTTATCTTTGTTACTATATTCCCTACTTCTAGTACAGTTGGTTTAGACTTTGATTTCCAGTTTCTAGTAATTATTTTTTTGGAAGCCACCATAATTAGACTCAGCAAGGCCTTACAATGTCTAAGAAATTCTGATTCTGTATTATAGCTCAGAGAAATAATTTCCCTAGTTAGACCAATTTGATCACTCAGTATCTCTTACAGAGTAGTCTGCAGGGAATCTTTAGATACTGCCAACTCATTACACTCTCATAAAATATGTGTTCCTTTCTTTCCAGTCCCTCAGCCCTGTGCAGGAGTCAGTTGTCCAGCAAGGGAAAGACACTCAGAGCTGATCTTAACCCTGCTATTCGGAAAAGGATTCTTACCCCTGTACCAGTCAATCCTTACACCTCTTGTCCCCACTGACTGATTCCCAAACCAATCATAGAGTGCAAATCCATGATTTCTCTGTGTGCCTATAACAGCAGGCTAGGAAGATAATGTTCATATGTTGCACAGAACGGCATATAGTGAAAGCCCTTATTACCATGAATCATGACATGGTACAGGAATGCAAACCAGGTATGCTACATGAGACACACTGGGACATCATTTTCACTGTTATGTATCTTGCCATCAGCTATAATGCTTTTCACATTAGGGATTTATTATTTAGTATTTAGACACTTCAGCTGTATAAGTGAAAATCAATACCATTGCCTTTTTTTTTTTTTTTTGTTTTATCGAGCACCATATGTGCCATGTGCATGCCCTTACTACAGCATTGAGAGGGAAACAAAAAAGGTGTCCAAAAGATGCAAGGTCCAAAAGACTGTAACGTATTTTATTCAGGCAAAAATAAAAAGCGTTTTCGCTTCTATAACTACAGAAGCTTCTTCAGCATATCACCAGTTACAGGCGCACAAAATTTAAAACCCACAAGAAGCATGTGACTAGTTCGACTAGTTACAGGTTTAAAGGGAAACAACACTTTTAACTACATAATTTCCATTGGAAATGATGGTGAGTCCCAAAAAATCGAGTGTAAACTATTAGTTACACTTGAAAAATACATCAACAAGTAACAATAAAAAGTGATATTGTGTTAAAAACATAAAAATATTGAATTTAAAAACAGTATATATAATAATACAATACTTCAAACCAAATTCAAGCACCTAGAGAACCTTAAAAAATATATAAATATATATAAGTCAACAAAAATGCCTTTTATACCAGGTGGTAGACAAATCTTAGCACCAAGTAAGGACATATGGGTATAAAAGGTATACAGGGTAGGCATTAAAAAACAAGCCTTATCAACACATGATGGTTGAAAAAGCCATTGTGAATGGATCCGTAAAAGAAGAACCATGACTGCTAACCTTGTATAATAGTATGCTAGGAGAGAACAAATTGTTTTATACAAAATTGTTTTATACAGAAAAATTTTATATTTTATATCAATTAACAGGGGAAGTTGAAAAATCCCATCATCTTAAATAGCTCTTATACTTTAAAATAGAGGCTATATTACAATTGTCATTTAGGCCCAGGAAGGAGAAGGCATCCAACTGAAGTTGCCACTCTAATTCCCGGGTCTCAAGTAGCAGTGACTGTGGGCCACCTCTTTTGTCACAGAGGACTTGGTCAATGCCCATGAATTTGAAGCTGTGACCACTGTTGTTCAATATATGTTTAGAAAGGGCATTGTCGCACTTCTGGTTCCTAATAGCGTATAAATGTTGGTAGATACGGTCCTTGAAGCGCCGGTCCGTCTTACCAACATAAAACGCGTTGCAGCATTCACAAAAAGCCACATACACAATGGATTTAGTGTTGCAGTTGATCCTATGGTTAATGGGAAACTTCCTTTTACCCAATGTGAAGGAGCTACCAACCCGTAGGTGTATGCACCATTTGCAACACCCACAGGTGGCAGTATCCCTATACTTAACCATGAGATCTACAGAACAACAATTCCTTAAGGTTAGAACCCTTCTTAAAAATGAACAATGGAGTATTACCAAGCTTTTCGTTTAACCCGGTGTTAATAATGAAATACCAGTTCTTGCGGATAATTGAGCAAATTAACCCAGAGTCCAAGCTAAATGGGGAAACAAAGGCTGTACAAAAATTAAGCTTATTACAAAGCTCCCCAACCTCCAAATTGTCATCAAGGATCATGGGTAAATTCACTGATACCTGAGAAAGGTTATTGCTCAGATCTTCTTGTTCCCTACATGACAGCAATGGGAGATAAACACCATCCCTCCATTTAGATGAAACTTCACCAGTCAAATCAAGAATAAGCTCCTCAGGGTACCCCCGCCTCTTGAACATGCCCGCAAGTAACGAGCATTCTTGTTCAAAAGCATCAAGGGTCGTACACATTCGGGCAGCCCTTACTAATTGCCCTTTAACAATAGATCGTTTCTGCCTCCAAGGGTGGCAACTAGTGAAATGTAAGAAGGTATTGCAATAAGTTGCCTTCCTATGGATGGATGAACAAAATCTATTGTTGTTGTTGTCCTTGTGTAGATGAACATCGAGGTAATCAATGTTACTAGTTGAGAATTGGTGAGTAAATTTCAAGAAATCTGATGTGGAGTTCATATGTGTTAAGAGGTTGGTAGCATCCATCTCATTACCCTGAAATAAGACAAACACATCATCAAGAAACCGGGTATAAAATCTAGATCTCTGAACAAAGGGGGAGTGGTTGAACAAAAAGTGTTTCTCCCAAAAGGAGACGAACAGATTGGCAACGCTGCTACCGCATGGGGAACCCATCGCTATGCCTTTCTTTTGCAAGTAATATTGTCCGTCAAACAGAAAAAAATTGGAAGACAAGACAATGTCTAACAGTACTGTAACCAGGTAGATGTCATTGTCACTAGCTCCACAGTCCCTCATCATTAGTTCAATCCATTCGACAGCAACATCGTGTGGAATTGATGTGTACAAGTCAACCACATCGATTGTTAAAAAATTATAACTGCTGTCGAAAGTGATGTCATTGATTGACTTAAGGAAGGACCAGGAATCCTTACAAATCTGAGGGATGTTCTTAAGGTATTTACTGACAATGTTGTCTACGAGATGGGCACAAGGGTGGGTGATGGAGTTTCTCCCATCCACTAGGGCTCGCATTGGGGGGTCAGTGAGGCTTTTATGCATTTTCGGGATCCCAAACATTACCGGTACCCTCGGGTATGAGATGTCAATAAAATTGTACATATCTATGGTAATTCTACCCTCCAGGTAGAGATCCCTGAAATACCCTTTGATCCTATTGTAACAGCCATTCATTTCATTTAAAGAAGAAGTGTCGTATGCTGGTGTGTCAAGTACTAACAACATACGCCTAGTGTATTCAACAAGGTCGAACACGACCAAGCCTCCACCCTTATCTGGTTTAATAACCCTTACAGCTGAATTACAAATCTTGTTCAATGCTGACATTTAATCTAGGGAGATATTTCTACAAGGTCTGTCAACTTTACCTGAAGCATGAATTTGCCTGAAGTCCAATTCGCAAGCTTTTTCAAAAGTGAAAAGGCCAGGATGTAAGGGGGGGGGTTGAAGGTGCTAGACAGCTTCAAAACAGGCGTAGTAACAGACAATTCATTGTTAAAGAACATATTCAGATTTAGTTTGCGCACAAATAACTTTAAGTCAATAAGTATCTTGGCCAATCTGAAATGGTAGTCAGGCACAAAATTCAGGCCGTGAGCCAACAGTTCAATAAGCTCTTCATCAATGATAACGTCTGAGAAGTTGTAAATAAGAAAGTCACCTTTTTTATTTGAAAGGACTGTCGGGCAACCCCCATCTGAAGTTGTCCCAGACAGTAATATAGTATCAATCTCAGACGCAGATGGATTTACTTCCTGTTCTTGTTCCTCTGGGGGCGGTTGCCTTTCCCTAAAAAAGGCTTTTGGTGGCTATTTTTGTTATTGAAGGATTTAATCCTATTGCTTCTTCGTGGGCCTTGCGCCCCGGAGAAGGCCCCCTGATCATTTTCAGAGGCAAGCTGGTTAGAAGTGTGTGCTTCTTCATCCCCATTGGGGTTAGTGAAAACAGTGGGTTCAAGTTCATCATGAATGTCTAGTCTGGTCAGTTTTTTATTCAAGTTAGGAAAAGCAGTTTTGTTGTTATATGCCTGTCTGTCTCGCTCAAGCTTCTTTATTTTGTTAGCTTTTAATTTGACCAGCATAGAATCAATGCTAGTAAATGAACGTTGGTAATCATACTTGTATCTCTGAAAGTTCATGTCAGCTTTGACAATACTGTCAAGTTTTGAAGCTTCAACTAATAGTACAGTGATATGTTTATTATAGTTCTTAATCATCAGTTCTAGCAATTCGGAACCCTGTTTATTAAATAAAACCTCCAATTCCGAAATGAAAGTAATATCAGTGAATAACCCAGTAGGGGTAAAAGTACTACGCAAACCCTTGGGTATCACCCCTTCTTTAATACATTGCTGGAAATACAACACTTCCAGTTGCAGTTTTTTTATTTTAACCATCATGTTGTCAAGAGCTTTTAAGTTCTTAGTAATGTTATCAGTGCTATTACCTTGGTCCAAGGAGGCCGTCGCCGGTAAGCCCATTCCCGTAGAATTGCTAAATTCAAGAGCTACGGAATTTTTCGCCCAATCGGCTAAAATAGGCATCCCAATAAGCGCATCGGTATCCCCATTTCCACCTTGTATGTCGGTAGAAACTTCAGTAGATGTACGTGAAGATAAAATAGCACTAGTAGCCCTGTTGTTGAGGCTACTCTCACCGTTAACTGCAATGGTACCCAGTTGGTTGTTACTTTGTTCATTGCGAACAATGGCTCCCGTCTCAGGAAAACAGCCCACACTTAAAGGCATCGAATGGTTTGCTTGTCCAGGCGGAAACTCGAAGGTGCTATTATTCGGTGAAGAGCGGTTGGTTGCAGTAGGATTAACTCCGTTAATGCTCCTCTGACTCCCGTTCGACTTCTCTATATTATCAAGTCGGGAGTTGATGATGTCCAACCGTTGAGAAAACGCTAAAAGTAGCGCTGAGATGTTAACAGCTTCAGAGGGGTTGTTTGCACAATCTGTGCCAAATATGTTCGGAGACCCTGGACTCGAAGGGACACCTGTAGCCATACTAGACACTTGAAGAAGACGCCAAACAAGAATAAACAAAAAAGGTGTCCAAAAGATGCAAGGTCCAAAAGACTGTAACGTATTTTATTCAGGCAAAAATAAAAAGCGTTTTCGCTTCTATAACTACAGAAGCTTCTTCAGCATATCACCAGTTACAGGCGCACAAAATTTAAAACCCACAAGAAGCATGTGACTAGTTCGACTAGTTACAGGTTTAAAGGGAAACAACACTTTTAACTACATAATTTCCTTTGGAAATGATGGTGAGTCCCAAAAAACCGAGTGTAAACTATTAGTTACACTTAAAAAATACATCAACAAGTAACAATAAAAAGTGATATTGTGTTAAAAACATAAAAATATTGAATTTAAAAATAGTATATATAATAATACAATACTTCAAACCAAATTCAAGCACCTAGAGAACCTTAAAAAATATATAAATATATATAAGTCAACAAAATGAATTGTCTGTTACTACGCCTGTTTTGAAGCTGTCTAGCACCTTCAACCCCCCCTTACATCCTGGCCTTTTCACTTTTGAAAAAGCTTGCGAATTGGACTTCAGGCAAATTCATGCCTCAGGTAAAGTTGACAGACCTTGTAGAAATATCTCCCTAGATCAAATGTCAGCATTGAACAAGATTTGTAATTCAGCTGTAAGGGTTATTTAACCAGATAAGGGTGGAGGCTTGGTCGTGTTCGACATTGTTGAATACACTAGGCGTATGTTGTTAGTACTTGACACACCAGCATACGACACTTCTTCTTTAAATGAAACGAATGGCTGTTACAATAGGATCAAAGGGTATTTCAGGGATCTCTACCTGGAGGGTAGAATTACCATAAATATGTACAATTTTATTGACATCTCATACCCGAGGTTACCGGTAATGTTTGGGATCCCGAAAATGCATAAAAGCCTCACTGACCCCCCAATGCGAGCCCTAGTGGATGGGAGAAACTCCATCACCCACCCTTGTGCCCGTCTCGTAGACAACATTGTCAGTAAATACCTTAAGAACATCCCTCAGATTTGTAAGGATTCCTGGTCCTTCCTTAAGTCAATCAATGACATCACTTTCGACAGCAGTTATAATTTTTTAACAATCGATGTGGTTGACTTGTACACATCAATTCCACACGATGTTGCTGTCGAATGGATTGAACTAATGATGAGGGACTGTGGAGCTAGTGACAATGACATCTACCTGGTTACAGTACTGTTAGACATTGTCTTGTCTTCCAATTTTTTTCTGTTTGACAGACAATATTACTTGCAAAAGAAAGGCATAGCGATGGGTTCCCCATGCAGTAGCAGCGTTGCCAATCTGTTCGTCTCCTTTTGGGAGAAACACTTTTTGTTCAACCACTCCCCCTTTGTTCAGAGATCTAGATTTTATACCCGGTTTCTTGATGATGTGTTTGTCTTATTTCAGGGTAATGAGATAGATGCTACCAACCTCTTAACACACATGAACTCCACATCAGATTTCTTGAAATTTACTCACCAATTCTCAACTAGTAACATTGATTACCTCGATGTTCATCTACACAAGGACAACAACAACAATAGATTTTGTTCATCCATCCATAGGAAGGCAACTTATTGCAATACCTTCTTACATTTCACTAGTTGCCACCCTTGGAGGCAGAAACGATCTATTGTTAAAGGGCAATTAGTAAGGGCTGCCCGCATGTGTACGACCCTTGATGCTTTTGAACAAGAATGCTCGTTACTTGCGGGCATGTTCAGGAGGCGGGGGTACCCTGAGGAGCTTATTCTTGATTTGACTGGTGAAGTTTCATCTAAACGGAGGGATGGTGTTTATCTCCCATTGCTGTCATGTAGGGAACAAGAAGATCTGAGCAATAACCTTTCTCAGGTATCAGTGAATTTACCCATGATCCTTGATGACAATTTGGAGGTTGGGGAGCTTTGTAATAAGCTTAATTTTTGTACAGCCTTTGTTTCCCCATTTAGCTTGGACTCTGGGTTAATTTGCTCAATTATCCGCAAGAACTGGTATTTCATTATTAACACCGGGTTAAACGAAAAGCTTGGTAATACTCCATTGTTCATTTTTAAGAAGGGTTCTAACCTTAAGGAATTGTTGCAGAGAAACAGTTCTGTAGATCTCATGGTTAAGTATAGGGGTACTGCCACCTGTGGGTGTTGCAAATGGTGCATACACCTACGGGTTGGTAGCTCCTTCACATTGGGTAAAAGGAAGTTTCCCATTAACCATAGGATCAACTGCAACACTAAATCCATTGTGTATGTGGCTTTTTGTGAATGCTGCAATGCGTTTTATGTTGGTAAGATGGACCGGCGCTTCAAGGACCGTATCTACCAACATTTATACGCTATTAGGAACCAGAAGTGCGACAATGCCCTTTCTAAACATATATTGAACAACAGTGGTCACAGCTTCAAATTCATGGGCATTGACCAAGTCCTCTGTGACAAAAGAGGTGGCCCACAGTCACTGCTACTTGAGACCCGGGAATTAGAGTGGCAACTTCAGTTGGATGCCTTCTCCTTCCTGGGCCTAAATGACAATTGTAATATAGCCTCTATTTTAAAGTATAAGAGCTATTTAAGATGATGGGATTTTTCAACTTCCCCTGTTAATTGATATAAAATATAAAATTTTTCTGTATAAAACAATTTTGTATAAAACAATTTGTTCTCTCCTAGCATACTATTATACAAGGTTAGCAGTCATGGTTCTTCTTTTACGGATCCATTCACAATGGCTTTTTCAACCATCATGTGTTGATAAGGCTTGTTTTTTAATGCCTACCCTGTATACCTTTTATACCCATATTTCCTTACTTGGTGCTAAGATTTGTCTACCACCTGGTATAAAAGGCATTTTTGTTGACTTATATATATTTATATATTTTTTAAGGTTCTCTAGGTGCTTGAATTTGGTTTGAAGTATTGTATTATTATATATACTATTTTTAAATTCAATATTTTTATGTTTTTAACACAATATCACTTTTTATTGTTACTTGTTGATGTATTTTTCAAGTGTAACTAATAGTTTACACTCGGTTTTTTGGACTCACCATCATTTCCAAAGGAAATTATGTAGTTAAAAGTGTTGTTTCCCTTTAAACCTGTAACTAGTCGAACTAGTCACATGCTTCTTGTGGGTTTTAAATTTTGTGCGCCTGTAACTGGTGATATGCTGAAGAAGCTTCTGTAGTTATAGAAGCGAAAACGCTTTTTATTTTTGCCTGAATAAAATACGTTACAGTCTTTTGGACCTTGCATCTTTTGGACACCTTTTTTGTTTATTCTTGTTTGGTTTCTTCTTCAAGTGTACAGCATTGAGAGGGGGAATCCCATGTTTCCAGTGTACCGAAAGAAAGAAAACAGCATTATTATACCCACCAAATGCACAGTGTTGGGCTATATCAGGTATCAGACCACTACATTCACTGGCTAAAACTGTTCACAAGTACATCCTTTGGATGGGATATGTCTGAGATGGTGGCAGCTCAGGTGGATATAAAAGATCCCATGTAATTTATCATAAATAATAAAGGTTGTGCCCTGATGCCATGGACAAATTTCCTGTGGTCAATATGAATTACTACCGTGGGTGTCTCCTGAAAATAGGCCATTGACCTAGTGGGACTAATCAAGTCAACAAAGTGTAAATAATATAGTTTGCTAGAGATGGGTTCCCAGGAGGAGAGAAGTGAATCCTACAAACAGCTTTATTCAATTTCAGTGTTCAGAAAATGCATGCTATGATCAGTTTCAGTGTCCGTACAATGCATGTTATGATCAGTTTCAGTGTTCATACAATGCATGCTATAATCAGTTTCAGTGTTCATATAATGCATACAGTGCATCCTATGATCAATTTTAGTGTTCATACAATGCATGCTATGATCAGTTTCAGTGTTCATACAATGCATGTAATGATCAGTTTCAGTATTCATACAATATATACAATGCATGCTATGATCAGTTTCAGTGTTCGTACAATGCATGCTATGTTCAGTTTCAGTGTTCATACAATGTATGCTATGATCAGTTTCAGTGTTCGTACAATGCATGCTATGTTCACTTTCAGTGTTCATACAATGCATACTATGATCAGTATCAGTGTTCATACACTGCATGCTATGATCAGTTTCAGTGTTCACACAATATATGCTATGATCAGTTTCAGTGCTCATACAATGCATGGTATGATCATTTTCAGTGTTCATACAAGGCATGCTGTGTTCAGTTTCAGTGTTCATACAATGCATGCTATGATCAGTTTCAGTGCTCAAACAATGCATGGTATGATCAGTTTCAGTGTTCATACAAGGCATGCTGTGTTCAGTTTCAGTGTTCATACAATGCATGCTATAATCAGTTTCAGTGTTCACACAAAGCATGATATGATCAGTTTCAGTGTTCATACAAAGCATGCTATGATCAGTTTCAGTGTTCATACAATGCATACTATGATCAGTTTCAGTGTTCATACAATGCATGCTATGATCTGTTTCAGTGTTCATACAATGCATGTGATGACCAGTTTCAGTGTTCATACAATGCATGCTGTGTTCAGTTTTAGTTTTCACACAATGCATGCTTTGATCAGTTTCAGTGCTCATACGATACATGCTCTGATCAGTTTCAATGTTCACATAATTCATACAATGCATCCTATGATCAGTTTTAGTGTTCATACAATGCATGCTATGATCAGTTTCAGTGTTCATACAATGCATGCTATGATCAGTTTCAGTGTTCGTACAATGCATGCTATGTTCAGTTTCAGTGTTCATACAATGCATGCTATAATCAGTTTCAGTGATTATACAATGCATGTTATGATCAGTTTCATTGTTCGTACAATGCATGCTATGATCGGTTTCAACATTCATGCAGTGCATGCTATGACCAGTTTTAGTGTTAACACAATGCATGCTATGATCATTTCAGTGCTCATACACCACATGCTATGATCAGTTTCAGTGTTCATACAATGCATACAATGCATGCTGTGTTCAGTTTCATTGTTCATACAATGCATACAATGCATGCTATGATCACTTTCAGTATTTATACAATACATGCTATGATCAGTTTCAGTGTTCATACAATGCATGCTATGATAAGTGTCAGTGTTCATACAATGCATACAATACATGCTCCATTTAGTTTCAGTTTTCATAGAATGCATGTTATGATCAATTTCAGTGTTCACATAATGCATGCTCTATTTAGTTTCAGCGTTCATACAATGCATGTTATGTTCAATTTCAGTGTTCATACAATGCATGCTATGATCAGTTTCTATGTTCATATAATGCATGCTATGTTCAGCTCAGTGTTCATAAAGTGCATGTTATTATCGGTTTCAGTGTTCATGCAATGCATGCTATGATCAGGTTCACTGTTCATACAATGCATGCTATGATCAGTTTCAGTGCTCATACAATGCATGCTATGATCAGTTTCATTATTCATAGGTTCATAGGTTCATACTAGGCTATCTGCCCTAGGGCATTTATAAGCCTAGCCAGAGTGTGTTTGGCTTTCACCACCCATTTTAAAATAATTTTGCTATGCCCTTTTTCGAGGTTAGTATACTGTGCCTCTGTCTAACAGTGACACAGAAGTGATTCTCGGGGTAAACCTATGATCTCTCATCCACTCATCAAGATTCCTCTTGAAGAGAGTCAATGAGGGACTCTGCCTAACCTGGACTGGGATTTTATTCCAGAGTGAAGGGAGCCTCTGGGTTATGAATCTGTCCCTCCAGCATGTCCTATTTATTTCAGTGTTGAGGTTCAAGTCTCTCGAGCGCGTAGCTCAATGGGATTTGGATTTTCTGAGGTGCAGCATGTCCATTAATTCCGGGTTGGACATGGCTTTATATGTCAGGCACAGATCGCCTCTGAACAGGCAGTATGCCACTGAGTAGAGCTGGCGTTTCTTTAACTGGGCAGCATATGGCATCTGTTTGAGCCCTTTGATCCTCTTGGTGAGGTACTTTTGGGGTCTTTCCAGTTGCTGCAGGTGTCTGGTAAGGTGCATCCTAAAAGGGGCATTGTACTCAATTATGGGCCTGATGAGGGATGAGTAAAGAGGCACAATGACCTCCCCTGATCTAGATGTAAATCCCTTCATGATTAGGTGGGCTGTATAAAATGTTTTTCTAACCACTTTGGCCACGTGGTTGTCAAATGAGAGATTGCTATCAACTTGGGTCCCCAGGTCCCTAATTACTTCTTCTGTACTTAATGGATTACCACCTATGTGGTAATTTGTGGGCACTTTGTTTTTGCCAAAGGGGATGACTATACACTTTTTGATGTTTAGCTTGAGGCCATGGCTCTGGCACCAGTTGTCTGTTTCTATGAGGCCCTTTTGGAGGATGCTTGTGTCGGCTGGAGTGTCGAATATGGCGCCCAGTTTGCAGTCATCTGCAAACATGGTCAGCCACAGTCCTTCTGTGTTGGCCTGTACCTCCGAGAAATATATACCGAACAAGAGAGGTCCCAGGACTGAGCCTTGTGGGACGCCACTTGTAACTGGTTTGGAGTCTGACATGGCTCCAGCAATTCTAACCATGTGTGTTCCGTCCTTGAGCCAGTTTGCAACCCATCCAGTGACATAGGGGTTTATATTTAGGCTGGTGAGCTTATCTATAATGTCCGAGTGGGGTATTGTATCAAAGGCTTTTGCGAGGTCCAGGTAGGCTGTGTGGACCACCTTCCCCTCGTCAATGGCCTTAATGACTGTTTCAAAGAAATCAACCAGGTTTAAGAGGCAGGATCTACCCTTAACAAAGCCAAACTGGGTAGGATCCAGTGTCTGTAGGTCCCCAATATCTTTATTTATGAGGTCCATGATGATCCTTTCCATAGCTTTGCAGACCAAGCTAGTCAGGCTTATGGGGCGATAGTTTCCAGGATCCGTTAAGGCACTACCTTTGTGGAGAGGGACCACTTTTGCTGTACACCACTCTTTGGGTACATATCCTGTAGTAAGGCTGAGATTGAACAGTAGTTTTATGTTTGGGTTTAGCTCTTCTTGGAGTTCATGTAGGATGCAGCCTGGGACACCGTCTGGTCCCATTGATGCTATGTTTTTTGCTTTGGAGAGGGCAGCTCTTACCTGAGCATGTGAGATGTCGGGGGGGGCAGCACTCTGCTGGGATAGATATTTGCCCTTTTGTTGTGGGGGAGAGAAGTTTGCACTGAACCTGTCAGCTAGGATGATGGCAATGTCTGTGGGTTCAGTGTATTTTGTGTCATTTTGGACTAATTCTGAGCATATCTGGGAATTCCCACCCAGGTTCCTAACATAACTAAAGAAAGCCTTGTGATTATCCTTAGTGTCCTGTGCAATTTTTCTCTCAAAGCTGGCCTTAGACAATTTTATGAGTGCCCGTAGTTTTTTGCTAATACTGATCAGAGATGCCTTCCCTTTTTGGGATTTTGCTCTATCATGTAGTAGCTTCCTCCTTCTATTGTATTGTTTGTTTATGGCTGGGGTCCACCAGACAGGACATCTGCCTTCAAAGTATTGGGACTTGGTTTTATTTGGGATTGCATGATCCATGCATTCCTAAAGGTGTTCATAGAATGCGTTTATAAAGGATTCTGCGGTATGGGCCGTATTTTCCACAGGCCCGGGGGCTTTGAAGGATTCCACCTCGGTTTTGAGGAGTGTGACATTTGCATTAGAGAAGTTTTTCACTGTGGTTTTCAGGACAGGGGGTGGAGTCGGGATGTGAATATCCAGTGAGATTAGTTTATGGTCTGATCTTACCAATGAGGGATACACTTCTGGTCTGGAGCATAGAGTCCCCATGTTGGTGATGATCAGGTCCAGTATGTTTTCCCCTCTTGTGGGAGTGGTAACATATTGTTCCATAGCATCTGAGTTTATAAATTCTAGGAATCTTTGGGCTAGGGTGTTGGAGCAAGAGTAATGCTCCCAGTCTATGTTTGGGTAGTTGAAGTCACCCAATATAATGGTGTTTGGAGAGACCTTCATATTTTCCAGTGTTCTCAGGCAGGCTGAGTGGGGTTCCTGGGTTTGGGAGGGTGATCTGTAGCAGGCTACAAACTGGAAGGCAGTTTTACCCACTGTTAGTTGCACATGGATATTCTCTGATGCTTCATGCTGTGCCACCAACCTGGAGGTGTGGGTATCTTTGACAAATATTGATACTCCCCTGGTAGTGCTGGGGTGCTCTCGGGAGCCTTGAACCAGGTTTCTGTTACTGCACAGATATCGATGTTCTCCATGCTAAGGAGAGTTTTGAGTGTGTGCATCTTGAGGTTTAGACTTCTGGCGTTGAGTAGCATTACTCTTAGTTTCTTATCCCTTGTGATACCTATGGAGGTGGGTTTGTCTTTTGAGCCTTGCCTAAAAAAGGCACTATGGAGGTAGCAAGAGCCTTTGCCAATATCCAAAAGCCCAGGGGTGACAGGTGCAAGCCATCCCTAGCAAAGCATCGTGGCTTGTCGAGCATGTCATCCCAGGCTGACAGGCATTGGATCCCCTTTGAATGACACCAATACTTAAGCCAAGTATTGAAATTGATCATCTTGCCTTCATATTATGGCATCATTCTTGGTGAGGGTAAGATGCTACTCAAGGTCAGGGTCATACCGGCCTGGGCTACATGTTCAGACAGCTCCTCTATGTCTCTTTTCATGTGGTCCAGGGAGGTATGTCTCAGGTCATTCACACCAGTATGGACAATGACTGAGTCATATTTGTACTTGCCTTGGAGTGACTTGAGTGCTTGTGTTATGTGGCGGATCCTAGCACCCGACAGGCAGCTCACAGTGACCTTCTCCTTGTTCAGCCTGGTGAGCGGGACGTCAGTGTGCCTGACTATAGAGTCACCTATTACAAGTGTATCAGGTGTGTTGTTTAGCTTTAAGGGCTGTGACTGTTCGGCACACTGGCTTTGTGAGCTATGTGTTGTACGTGTTTTGTTTTGGGGTAGAGGTTGGGTGGTTGCTTTGGAGGTCTCTGCTGCTTAGGCAGATTTTTATTTAGAGCCTCCGAGTATGTTTTTGTGTGTTTATGTGTTTGGTTTGCTGTCGTGGTAGGTCTATGTGAGACTGGAATTGTAGTGAGTGTGGTTTCCTTCTCATCCTGACTGGTTACGCCAGTACTGAGTTTAGAGAGCTTAGCCTCCAGTATGGCTATATGGTTGCATCTCTCACATGTGTTGGAGTTTGTTGGGAGGAGGAGAAGGTTGTCTGTGTACATGAGGCAGTTGTAACATTGCCTCAAGATTCCCAGATTCACCAGCTGGACCAGAGAGGAGATTGACAACTGACATTTGGACATGCTAGAATAGTATTGAGAATTCCTTTATAACTGAAAAAAAAAGGGCTAATGGGGAACAGGGTACTCAAGGGGAGTTTGTGAGGGTGTAGTGTTTTAATTTTTTAGTGCTGACTTATATAATTGCTTTAGTGGGCAAGTGCCAGGTAACTTAAATGCAATGTGTTACAGGTAACTTAAATGCAAAAACGACAAACAGTAACTTTCTTTCAAGTGAAACAAGAAAATAAGTACAGTAAGCAATGCAGATATCACTAGGGATCCACAGAAGTGCTGAAAAGCCGCGTTTTAGGTGGAATTAGCATTTCAGGGAAATAACAAGCAAACAAACAACAAGCGTACAAACAAAGCTAGATTCAGCAGGCCTGGATCTAGTCTATGCTACAGCAAACAAGGTGTACCAATTTCAGTAAGAAACAGTTCAAAAATGCAGACACTATAAGCCTTTAACCAGAAATTCCCAGCTCAGAAGGGCAGAGTCCAGCCTCTCCTCCCACAAGAGTGCAGACCACGAACCTTCTTAATGTAAAATAACTGGCCTGAAGCCCAAGTGCTTAAACCAGAACTAATATTCTTTTAGAATAACAGACACTGAGCCCTCAATCAGCAGTTCCCAACTTAGAAGGATGTAAGCTACCTGTCCTGCCACCACAATGCAGGCCACAAACGTTCCTAATGTAAAACAATTGGTCTGAAACCCAAGTGCTTAATCCAAAAGACTTAGAATGATAGCTACACTTTAATCAAGTTACTACCAAGCAGTAATAAATACAATTGAATACTTTAAAGAATGCCTGGATTAGTGCTCAAGTTATACAAACAAAGCTAGATTCAGCAGGCCTGGATCTAGTCTATGCTACAGCAAACAAGGTGTACCAATTTCAGTAAGAAGCAGTTCAAATATGCAGGCACTATAAGCCTTTAACCAGAAATTCCCAGCTCAGAAGGGCAGAGTCCAGCCTCTCCTCCCACAAGAGTGCAGACCACGAACCCTTCTAATGTAAAATAACTGGCCTGAAGCCCAAGTGCTTAAACCAGAATTAATACACTTTTAGAATAACAGACACTGAGCCCTCAATCAGCAATTCACAACTTAGAAGGATGTAAGCTACCTGTTCTGCCACCACAGTGCAGACCACAAACCTTCTTAATGTAAAACAACTGGTCTGAAGCCCAAGTGCTTAAACTAAAAGGCTTAGAATGAAATACACCAAGCAGTAATAAATACAATTGAGTACTTTTAAGATGACGCAAAAGCAAAGTAACGTAGGAAGAAACACAAATACAGTAAAAGCAGATCATTTTTTTTTCAGAAAAGTAGCAAAAACAGTAGTAAAAACAATTCACATGCAGTGTAAGCTGGCACACTTGAGTATGTAGCAATATTAGTCCACACACAGTTTGAAAAAATGTAATTAAATTAAAAAGGACTAAAAGCAAGTGCAGAAAGGGTTTATTAGGTAGAATGCGGTAAAGAGATGGGACTGGGGGAGTGTCCTAGATCAAATCTAGAGTGGGACAGGCACTGCAAAAGCCACCAAATTTAAACTACAACCAAGAACAGGGAGGGGGGTGGGGAAACCAGTTAACAGAGATGTGAGGAATCAGAGTGCAAATTATAAAACCAAAAAATATATATACTGATCTCTGTATATTTGCAGAACAGTAAGACAACAGATATCTAAGCAACAATTTAGCTCTATAATACAGAATAATACAGAAAAATATACTCAGCTCTATATATTTGCATATTCATACAATGCATGTTATGATCAGGTTCAGTGTTCATACAATGTATGCTATGATCAGTTTCAGTGCTCATACAATGCATGCTATGATAACTTTCAGTGTCCATAGAATGCATGCTGTGTTCAGTGTCAGTGTTCATACTATGCATGCTATGATCTGTTTCAGTGTTCATACAGTGCATGCTATGACTAGTTTCAGTGTTCATACAATGTGTGCTATGATCAGTTTCAGTGTTCATACAGTGCATGCTGTGTTCAGTTTCAGTGATCAAACAATGCATGCTGTGTTCAGTTTCAGAGTTCACACAATGCATGCTAGGATCATTTTCAGTGTTCATACAATGCATGCTATGATCAGTTTCAGTGTTCATAGAATGCATGCTATGATCAGTTCCAATCTTCATACAATGCTTGCTGTGTTCAGTTTCAGTGCTCATATAGCACATGCTATGATCATTTTCAGTGTTCATACAATGCATGTTGTCTTCAGATTCAGTGTTCATACAAAAGCTGCTGTGTTCAGTTTCAGTGTTCATACAATGCATGCTGTGTTCAGTTGCAGAGTTCATACAATGCATACAATGCATGCTTTGATCAGTTTCAGTGTTCACACAATGCATTTAATGCATGCTATGATCAGTTTCAATGTTCATACAAAGCATTCTATGATCAGTTTCAGTGTTCACACAATACATGCTCTGATCAGTTTCAGTGCTCGTAGAATGCATGCCATGATCAGTTTCAGTGTTCATACAATGCATGCTAAGATCAGTTTCAGTGTTCATACAATGCATGATGTGATCAGTTTCAGTTTTCATACAATGCATGCTGTGTTCATTTTCAGTGTTCACACAATGCATACAATGCATGCTATGATCAGTTTCAGTGTTCATGCAATGAATGCTATGTTCACTTTCAGTGTTCACTCAATGCATGCCATGTTCAGTTTCAGTGTTCATGCAATGCATGCTGTCTTCATTTGCAGTGTTCATACAAAGCATACAGTGTATGCTATTATCAATTTCAATGTTCATACAAAGCATTCTATGATCAGTTTCAGTGTTTACACAATGCATGCTATGATCAGGTCCAGTGCTCACACAATGCATGGTATGATCAGTTTCAGTGTTTATACAAGGCATGCTGTGTTCAGTTTCAGTGTTCATACAATGCATGCTGTGATCAGTTTCAGTGTTCATACAATGCATGCTGTGATCAGTTTCAGTGTTCATACAATGCCTGCTGTGTTCAGTTTCAGTGTTCATAAAATGCATGCTATGATCAGTTTCAGTGTTCATACAATGCATACTATAAGCAGCTTCAGTGCTCATACAATACATCCTATGTTCAGTTTCAATGGTCATACAATGCATACTATGATCAGTTTCAGTGTTCATACAATGCATGCTATGATCAGTTTCAGTGTTCACACAATGCATGCTGAGATTGGTTTCAGTGCTCATACAATGCATGCTATGTTCAGTTTCAGTGTTAATATAGTGCATGCTATGTTCAGTTTCAGTGTTCATACAATGCATAGTCTGTTCAGTTTCAGTGTTCATACAATGCATGCTATGATCAGTTTCAGTGTTCATACAATGCATGCTTGTTCAGTTTCAGTGTTCTTACAATGTATGCTGTGTTGTTACAATGTTCATACAATGCATACAGTGCATGTTATGATCAGTTTCAGTGTTCACACAATGCATGCTATGATCAGTTTCAGTGCTCATACAATGCATGCTATGATCAGTTTCAGTGTTCATACAATGCATGCTGTGTTCAGATTCAGTGTTTATACAATGCATGCTATGTTCAGTTTCAGTGTACATATAATACGTGCTGTATTCAGTTTCAGTGTTCATACAATGCATGCTCTGTTTAATTTCAGTGTTCATACAATGCATACAGTGCATCCTATAATCAGTTTCAGTGTTCATACAATGCATCCTATATTCAATTTCAGTGTTTATACAATGCATACTATGATCAGTTTCAGTGTTCATACAATGCATGCTCTGATCAGGTTTAGTGCTCACACAATGCATGCTATGATCAGTTTCAGTGTTTATACATTACATGCTATGTTCAGTTTCAGTGTTCATGTAATGCATGCTATGATCAGTTTCAGTGTTCATAGAATGCATACAATGAATGCTATGTTCAGTTTCAGTGTTCATACAATGCATGCTATGATCAGTTTCAGAGTTCACGCAATGCATGCTATGATTAATTTCAGTGTACATACAATGCATGATCTATTCAGTTTCACTGTTCATACAATGCATCTAATGATCAGTTTTAGTGTTCATAGAATGCACGCTATGTTCAGTTTCACTGTTCATACAATGCATGCTATAATCAGGTTCAGTGTTCACACAATGCATGCTATGATCAGTTTCAGTGTTCATACAATGCATGCTGTGTTCTGTTTCATTGTTCATGCAAGGCATGCTGTGTTCAGTTACAGTGTTCATACAATGCATCCTATGATCAGTTTCAGTGTTTATACAATGCATACAATGCATACTATGATTAGTTTCAGTGTTCACAAAATGCATGCTATGATCAGTTTCAGTTCTCATACAATGCATGCTATGATCAGTTTCAGTGTTCACACAATGCATGCTATGATTAATTTCAGTGTACATACAATGCATGCTCTATTCAGTTTCACTGTTTATACAATCCATCTAATGATCAGTTTCAGTGTTCATGGAATGCACGCTATGTTCAGTTTCGCTGTTCATGCAATGCATGCTATAATCAGGTTCAGTCTTCACACAATGCATGCTATGATTAGTTTCATTGCTCATACACTGTATGCTATGTTTAGTTTCAGTGCTCAAAAAATGCATGCTCTGATCAGTTTCAGTGTTCATACAATGCATGCTGTGTTCTGTTTCATTGTTCATACAATGCATGCTGTGTACAGTTACAGTGTTCTTACAATGCATGCTATGTTCAGTTTCAGTGTTCATACAATGCATGCTATAAACAGTTTCAGTGTTCATACAATATTATGTTCAGTTTCAGTGTTCATACAATGCATACTATGATCAGTTTCAGTGTTCATACAATGCATGCTATGATCAGTTTCAGTGTTCATACAATGCATGCTATAAGCAGTTTCAGTGTTCATACAATACATCCTATGTTCAGTTTCAGTGTTCATATAATGCATGCTATGAGCAGTTTCAGTGTTCACACAATGCATGCTGTGATCAGTTACAGTGCTCATACAAAGCATGTTATTATCAGGTTTCAGTGTTCATACAATGCATGCTGTGTTCAGGTTCAGTGTTCATACAATGCATGCTATGTTCAGTTTCAGTGTTCATATAATACATGCTGTGTACAGTTTCAGTGTTCATACAATGCATGCTCTGTTCAGTTTCAGTGTTCATAAAATGCATGCTATGATCAGTTTCAGTGCTCATACAATGCATGCTATGATCAGTTTCAGTGCTCATATAATGCATGCTATGATCAGTTTCAGATCTCATACAATGCATGTTGTGTTCAGGTTCAGTGTTCATACAATGCATGCTATGATCACGTTCAGTGTTCATACAATGCATACAATGCATCCTATGATCAGTTTCAGTGTTCATACAATGCATACAATGCATCCTATGTTCAATTTCAGTGTTCACACAATACATGTTATGATCAGTTTCAGTGTTCACACAACGCATGCTATGATTAGTTTCAGTGTTCATACAATGCATGCTGTGTTCAGGTTCAGTGTTCATACAATGCATGCTATGTTCAGTTTCAATGTTCATACAGTGCATACAATGCATCCTATGATCAGTTTCAGTGTTCATACAATGCATCTTATGATCAGTTTTAGTGTTCACACAATGTATGCTATGATCAGTTTTAGTTCTCATACAATGCATGCTATGATCAGTTTCAGTTTCAGTGTTCATACAATGCATGATGTATTCAGTTACAGTGTTCATACAATGCATGCTATGATCAGTGGCAGCGTTCGTACAATGCATGCTATAATCAGTTTCAGTTTTCATACAATACATCCTATGTTCAGTTTCAGTGTTCATACAATGCATACTATGATCAGTTTCAGTGTTCATACAATGCTTGCTATGATCACTTTCAGTGTTTACACAATGCATGCTATGATCAATTTCAGTGTACATGCAATGCATGCTCTATTCAGTTTCAATGTTGATACAATGCATCTAATGATCAGTTTCAGTGTTCATAGAATGCACGCTATGTTCAGTTTCACTGTTCATACAATGCATGCTATGTTCATTTTTAGTGTTCATACAATGCATGCTCTGATCAGTTTCAGTGCTCACACAATGCATGCTATGATCAAGTTCAGTGTTCATACAATACATGCTATATTCAGTTTCAGTGTTCATAATACAATGCATGCTATGTTCATTTTTAGTGTTCATACAGTGCATGCTTTGATCAGTTTCAGTGCTCACACAATGCGTGCTATGATCAAGTTCAGTGTTCGTACAATACATGCTATGTTCAGTTTCAGTGTTCATACAATGCATGCTATGATCATTTTCAGTGTTCATAGAATGCCTGCAATGCATGCTATGATCAGTTTCAGTGTTCAAACAATGCATGCTATGATCAGTTTCAGTGTTCACACAAAGCATGCTATGATCAATTTCAGTGTACATACAATGCATGCTCTATTCATTTTCAATGTTCATACAATGCATCTAATGATCAGTTTCAGTGTTCATAGAATGCACTCTATGTTCAGTTTCACTGTTCATACAATGCATGCTATGTTCAGTTTCAGTGTTCGTACATTGGATGCTATGATCAGTTTCTTTTTTCATACAATGCATGCTTTAATACTCCTCCACTCTGACTTTAAGGCTACCAGAGGGATAATATTTAACGCCCAATATGCTACAGATCTCTGTTACTATAAAAAGACCTTCAGTTTAGCCAGGAATGGAGCTGGAAGACAACGATGCCTCTCACAGAAGTCATCTCCTCGGGAATGTGTCTAACCAGTATTTTCCTGTATTCAGTTTCTATCTCATTAAATAATTTTAAGCAAATCTGTCTAACTGATTTCACTTTTGAATATGTTGATAAACCTAGCTTCTATATTTTGATCTTCTACTGTAAGAAAATAAATCTAACTCATGACTTTCTAGTATAATATGTTAATATGAAGAATTTTATGATGATCTCAACTCACAGTAAATGCATTTTGCAAATGATTTATGGATTAAACTCACTAGTACTTTTGAAGGTAATTGTTTTAGCCATGTGTGTTGTGTAAAATATTGTTTGAAAGCAGCAAATGTGAATGTTAGAAGCAAGAACGTGGTTGAGTATTATTTAAACAAAAGCACACTCTAGGCAATGTGTTTTAGAACTACTCTCCTGTCTTTATTGTAATGCTTACAAGTCATAGCAAAGTGTTGACCCTGTCTCTATTGAACCACTATCTCACTATAAGCCCTTTACAAAACCTTTCAATTATACGGTGGGTCAAGCTTTTTTTTACTAAAATGGATCCAGTTTTGTAAGCTGGTTTCCTTTGGTCATTGCACTGCGATAATTACTCGTTTGTATTTGCTTTCTGTGTTTCAGAAGGTAGCATTCACTTACCCATTTCATAGTAACTAATGCCCAAACAAGTCATTTTGTTTCATTCTGAGCTCTACAGACCAATGCTGAATGCTTTAGTTGAGAAGGAGTTAACAAGAGTTGAGTCCAGCACCAAGAATGAAAGGCTTTTTGAATTTAAAATTATAGAAAATGTGTGCACAGCCTTGACAAGACTATAATATTCTGCTTAAATTTTTGTCAGTGCCAAATATTTAAATCTGTAACAGCGTTTGCTTCAAGGTTCACTATCATAGCATTAATGAATATTTAATAAAATAAAGTACAAAAAGCTGAATCTAGGATTATCCAGGCTTATGACTGGTGACACCCTTATTTAAGGATTATCATTCAAATGCGGTATGCTTCCTTGTAACATTAATATACATAGAAGGCACAACTCCAGATAAAAGAGATTGTCAAATCAAAGCCTTTTACCTGTGAAAGTCTACTGTTTGATAAATATGCAAGCAGGGTCTATAAAGGAATATGGAATGATTTTATCAGACTGAAGAATAAATACTACACATTTCTTAATGCAGAGATCAAAAACCTCCCAGGACAAGGACCTTCATAGGGGTGAATATATTTCAGTCCTGTTTGCAAATACTAGAATGAAATAAAAATATTTAAATTGTCCTATGTTTCCTTTCTAATTATTATTAATATCCTGATACTTTATAATAGTATTTGACATTCATAACATAATTCAGTACTATGTTGTATAAGTAGCAATATACCTCAAATTGTGGGGAAATAAAATTATTGTGTTTAGAGCATACAGTGAATGCTGACTAGAAACACTCAGTATTTGCTGCGAATACCCTCTACTGGCAAATCAAAAGTCTGATTCTTCAAGTTATATAGAAAATAATGCATACCACTTTGAAGGCAAATTATATTCTGTTCTTTATGAAGTTTTATCAGTGTTGCTCCTTGGTACAATATTTTGTTTTATTTTAATTATTTATTAACCAAGAACACTTAATTGGCACAAATTGGGTGGGTGGCCTAATGGTTAAGGTGTTTGCCTTGCAAACACAAGGTGCAGGGTTCAAGTCTCACAAGGGATAATTGGCTAGGCTTAAAATGGCTTGCAAGAGCAGTTAGCTTAGTACTAATCTATGAACCTTAAATGCCTTTTTTAGGGGTGTGGTGACCTTAAGGTTTCCTGGTTACCAAAGGACAAATAAATAAATATATAAAGAGAAATCGTGGTTAACTGACTTTCTTGTATTAATACTGCAATCAAATACACCAAAATAATCAAGAATAGGAGTCCAAGATAAAGATCATTGAAAGCTCACATCTTTAACCTTCTGGGCTGCACTGTCTGCTTTACCCGAAATATAAGAGCTGCAACAACACAACTTCCTTATAAAACATAGGACAGAAGCAGACTTTAATCACAACTCAGCTACATATATTCTTCCTCTCATAAATAACAAATGGTATATTGTAAGTCAGCGCATAATGTGTCTGGCTTGTATATTTTGTTTTACACTGCAGAGCTATCCACCAAGTTGTATTTTGCTGGGATGTTATTGTTTGATTACACTCTTCATTTCTGTTAAGAGTAAAGAAGAGATTATTGTTGATCCACAGTAACTATTGCAGATACCACCTTATCAATAGGAAAACGTCTTTGCATCTGCTTGGAGTATATATAAATGCTGGTGACCCACATTCTTTACTCCACCCAAATTATGATTCCTCTGTAGAGGAACAGACTTTCCCCAAATCTGCATGATCAATCTCAAAAGGGTACAATGAACTGACCGTGGGTACTGCATAAAAAGATAGTGCCTCTTTTATGCTGTCTGTGCAGCATATCCTTCAATTAATGTTTGAAAATGTGTACAGACAATTAAGCCTTAGAAAATAATAGTAGCCATTGTCAAACCCAAGATAAGAGCACTTTTGTTCCCTTTAACATCCTTATATGGGTGTAGTGTCTTGGTTAAGAAACCATATAAAGCAGAGAGTGATGCATACCAAATTTAACAAAAAAAATCTGCTGATATTAGCAAATGGATTACACATAAATGTTTAATAAAGTCAATGGGCACCGCTGGTCTTAAGTAACATGGTAGTCTGTCCAAAGGTCCCCATAGTGCCACTTGCATCCCCATGCACATGCCGCCAGTACCCTTCTCCATCCATCCTGGTCTCCCCCTAAACCATCCATGTTTTTCTTCCTTTTCTCTAATTTTATCTTATTTGTCAGCTTTCTCTTGTGTCATTTCAACACAACCCAACCTATCAGTTCTATACTGTAATAACGCTGGATAAAATATGAATCATAGGATCATAGGGTGATAAGAGTTTACTAGGCTATTGATCCAGAGGTCATTTTAAGTCAAGTCATTCCATCCCAATGTAATACCATAGAAATAGTAGTCAATACCCAAGACTGCATTTAGTGATGACTTCCCATGTCCAGGAGGGTTCCGGGCTTTGTCCGCAGTAAAAATTTATGGTGCCCCTTTCACTCGTCCAGGTTCCTCTTGAACAGTGTCATAAAGGTACTCTGTTTCACATGAACTGGTAGCCTATTTCAAAGAAGCAGCAGTTTCTGGATGATAAACCTGCCCCCCCAGCATGTCCTAGTTAAGTTGCAGGCCATATTTAGGTCCCTGGAATGGGTAACCCTAGTTCCATTTGATTTACAGATATGCAGCAAGTTCACTAGGTTTGGGTCTTGGATTGCTCTGTAGGCCAGGCACAAGTCTCCCCTAAGAAGTCTACACTATATAGAGTACAGTAACAGGGGCTTTAGTCGGACTGTGTATGGCACATGCTGGAGCCCCTTGATCTTCTTTTTTAGAAATCTCAGAGGTCTCTCTAATTGCTGCAAGTGCTTAGTATGGTACATGCCAAACAGGGCGTTATACTCAGTTATGGGCTGAATAAGTGCCGAGTATAGGTGGGTTATAACTTCTTTTGCTTTCGAGGTGATGTCTTTACTAATCAAGTGTGCTATATAGAAAGCTTTCCTTACTACAGTAAACACATGGTGGTCAAAGTTAAGGTCACAGTCAACTTGTGATCCCAGTTCCCTTACCACTTCTTGGGTACTTAGAATATTGTTGCTGATTTGATAGTGTGAGGAGACATTGTTTGTAGCAAAAGGAATGATGATGCATTTCTTTGCATTCAGTTTGAGACCATGAATAATAAAACAATTATTGGTCTGCATGAGATATCATTTGGGGATTCAATAATTGCACCCAGCTTGCAGTGGTCTGCAAACTTGTCAGCCACAACCTCTTAGTTTTGACCTGAGTGTCTGAGAAGTATATACTAAACATAGGGGGCCCAGCACTGACCCCTGTGGCACCCCACTGGTTACAGGTCTGCTGGTTGATGTGGAGTCAACCATTTTGATGTGTGTGTCTAGTTTGTGAGCCAGTTGGCAACCCATCTTACAACAAAGGAGTTTACATTCAGTTTGCTAAGTTTATTGGTAATGCCTAAGTGGTGCAGTGGTAGCATTGTCTCCTCACAGCAAGAGGTTCTTCCATTCGATTCTCGGCTGGAGTGCCTTCTATGTGGAGTCTGCATGTCCTCCCCACAGTCTAGTAGCGTTCGAAAGACATGTGTGGATGGGTGTACCTTTGTTGAAGGTTGGGTGTCGAGCTTGCACCTCAGCACCATAAAAATCTACCGCCAGTCATTAGTGGA
>NC_056746.1:1369151356-1369268856 GCF_019279795.1 Protopterus annectens
CAACCTAAAAAATACTGCTGCTATAAAAATTGTTATGAAGAGTTTACCATTTACACTTATTTAGAAACCCCTATGATTCCATAGAAATGAACATTTGTTTGAAATGAGAGGATATAATTTTGTTTATATCAAAAAGCGTAAGCTCCGCCCATTGGAAGTTACAGTGCAAACTTCCAGAGCTTCATTGGAGGGAATGAGTTAATTAAAGTGCAGGTTTTATATCAACACATTTTTTGAATAATACATAGTAATAAACTCTAATATGTGGCATTATTGAGTGACTGTAATCCTGAATGATTTAGCAGAAAATCAAAAATGTCATGAGGGACGCAGCAAAAAGATGAGGCAAAAACTGATATAGCTGTGAGTTATACCAAGCACCTACTGCCCATAATATATGGCTGCTTGCCAGAAAGAAATCAACTTTTACGTTACCAGGTGCTCTCAAGACCGTCTTTTCCTGGTTCTTTTTTGGTGATAAGTGCAGCCACTATGCTTAGACCAACTTTCAGAATTGATGGGCTTCAATCTACAGAATGAATCCTGATTTGTTGCCTAGATTCTGAAATGGACTCCGCTAAAACCTTAGAAATGAGTGCATTTTGATGAGTAGCACTGCATTAACAGTGTTTTTTCCTTTCTCTTTCTCTGTCTTTAGGGAAGTAAGCAAATCAAACAACAGAAACTCTCCTGGCTGAATGGCATCCGAGCCATCCAACTAGTTTGCCTGTGCATAAGACTGGTCAGTCTAAGGAGTTTCATCAACCTGACTTTCAGTTACATAATTTGCTTATCCCTCTCACTCACTCTCTCTCTCTTATATAACTATATGTATGCATGTGTGTATATACAATACCTGCACAGCTTTTGACTTAGTCATGTATGCTTCTCTTAAAAGGTTGCCCCTCGTCTCATCATTTCTTACATCCAAGTATTATGCTGACATTTGCAAGCCTGAACCATGGTGTAGAGAGCTAAAGCCCTAACTATAGCCTAGGTGAAATGAGATTGATTAGAGGCTTGAGTGAGCTATTGGCAGGAAAGGATGGGTGTGATTCAAGGGGAGGGGGATTGTTAAAGGTGCCGTCAGTGGGGACATGTGTTTTACAGTCCAGAGTAGCCCTCAGCCATTGTTGATTAATGCAGGGGTGGAGAAACAAGGATATATCATAATATAAGTCCCCATCAGCAGTAGAAGCAGTTGCTGGCATGATTGTCCAGGGTATGCTTAAGATATATGGTGGCCCCAGCTCCCCTAGTCCAGGGGAAGGAAGAAGATGTAAGCAGACCAGCTGATGAATGGGTCAGTGACATGGACGGAATGAATATCGCAGCAGAAGTTATTCTGATGCTTACTAGGGAATCATGCAGATGTCAGGACTCATAGTATCTGGCTGTATTGTTCATCTCATAATGTTCTTTTTTAACAAAAAAAGTCTAATAAATAGCATATTTTTCTGCAATAAAAGTAAGTACTAAATTTATCTGTACTTCCTCTTTTTTTACATTTCCCCATCATCAGGAAGCTTAAATTAAATCAGCACCTTTATGGTTGTATCTTCAGTAATGTGTAGGGATGCTTTACACTTCATTTTTCAGGTGATCAAATTGCACTACAAGATTCTCCACAGGATACTCTTATAGGGAATGACTGATATTTTTATGTTGTCCAAAGTAGATTTTCCATTGTTAATTTGCCTGAGCTTGTTTTTTGACCACATCAGTTTTATAAAAAATTGCTTTAAGTTATTGTAACTGTGTTAGCCTTTTCTTCTTGAATAAAGATGACAATATTTTCTCATTTTTAACTATCTGTCTATCTACCTGTCTGTCTATCTATTTTATTGCCCTTAAACTGAGTTCCAGCAAATGCAAAGAAGTATAATAAAGTAGAAAGATGGGCCAAAGGAAGGCTCCCATATTGGGGTGTTTGTAGATGGTTTTGCGCCCTACAAAAAAAAAATTTGTTAAATTAGCCTTGATTATCTGCTCACAGAAAAGCAGTGTCTCAGTACTGTTGGAGTGAGCGTTATGCAAATGAGGAAACAGTTTGGTATGAATGTATACAAACTGAGGATGATATATATATATATATATATATATATATATATATATATATATATATATATATATATATATATATATGTGTGTGTGTGTGTGTGTGTGTGTGTGTGTGTGTGTGTGTGTGTGTGTGTGTGTGTGTGTGTGTGAGTGTGTATGTATGTATATGTGTGTAGATATATCTATCTATATATCTGTCTCTCTATATATATATATATATGTGTGTGTGTGTGTGTGTGTGTGTGTGTGTGTGTGTGTGTGTGTGTAGTATACACACGTATTGCTATAACTACAGATATAGGTATAGGTAGATACACACACACACACACACACACACACACACACACACACACACACACACTTCATCTCAGACACAGACAGGAGTGCTGAGTGCCTTGAATATCCCTTATCATCTGTGGTATAATAACTACATCATTTGACCCAATGTTGCATATAATAGTGATCTGTTTTACTTACAATGTAAGCTATGATGCTAAGACCAAAAGTGGTATTTTACCAATAACTATGAAGTAACTGCAAGGTACTTTCTGTGCAATGGAGCATCCCTAGTGGAGTACAATATCCACCCTCTGTTGAAAAAGAGATATGCATCTGACTGAGAGCTACAAAGTGTGAAAGGGATTGGGGCTGTGACAACGAGGTGATCCAACATTTGCAAGCTAGACATCCTTTGCAATATACTTGTGTTTTCTACATTAGAAATCTAGTACTCCAGGTCACAAATGTCAAAAAAGCATAACTGTGAAAGATATAAGGGAGATTTCAAGAAGTACATTTTCTAGGGCATATGCAGCCTGTTTCATATTTTTAAGGTCATACTTCATGGAATGCTCCCCATTCCAAGTGCATGACCTGATTTTGTGAGTTCTGATGCTTTGCCAAATAAACTGTGATTCATACACCTGAAACAGTGACTCCTGGGACCATTAACCTTTGAAGTGGTTTTGACAATGGAAGTGAACTCAGATAATCCCCCCCCCATTCTACTACTTGTATAACTCTGAAATAGCTGTGTCATGCAGTAAGAGAAATACGTTTAAGTCTCTGTAATTTTAGACTTAGAATACATTTTACTTCAAAGTTTGAACTTTTACATCCATTCTTTCAAAGATCACAATTACAGTCCTCAGAATTTCAAGCCAAGCTGGGCCGAACAGTATCCATTGTTATCCTCTGATGCTGTGTACTTGTGTAACTTACTTCGGTACTTACGTATTATCGCTACCATATTCTCAACAACTCAATAATATGTAAGTAGCGATGCATCTGCACAGTGGTCCAATTTCTCAGAAAGTTTGTCAGTACTTTGGATGGAAGCCCCAGCATCTTACTGTTTGGGGGGATTTCAATAATAAAAGCTCTGACTTTGCATATGCCCGAAACCAGGAGCACAAACTGTCAGAATTTCCGTACAAATGAGTCAACCCATGTTGCATTGACCTGCAGTGTGTGGTTGTAAGTGTTCTGATTCACTTTCCTTTAAATATCGTGAAAAGAGAAATACATTTGCAGGCTGAACCTGAATTGCACGTTGTATGGCTTAATCACTGCAGTGGTGTACGTGGGTAAAGAAGTAAACACAAAGAATGTCAGCAAGCAAGCCACCATACCAACTGCAGTTAGTGATGTCACATCATTACCAACTGCAGTTAGTGATGTCACATCATGGGCTCTAGATATTGGCATTGCTTTGCATACCTGTCAGCTGGTTACCAGATGAAATGGGTGGAAACTGTAAAATAATGGTGTGTCAAAGGCCCCCGAAATAGGGAAAGATTTTACACATTGCCGTTAAAAAGTTTCTTAGAAACTGGACAACTGTAAACAGCTACCGGTACGTACATGCTCTCGACTTGGTTGACAGCGGTAAATTGTTTGGCTTTTATTTCCCCATGCAGCAAAATCTGTTGAAAGAAAAGTCACTGTAATGACAGACACTTCAAGTGACACACACTTGCAAATTAACTTTACCAACATATTTTGGTAGGAGAAGGGCTTGGAAATGAGCCGCTTCTCCTGCTCCAAATGTGGTTGTGATAATACATAACTACCCTTACTTCATAGTAGCTCAGCTACATGCTAAATAAATAAAAAGTAGTGAACACATTTGCAATTATTTTTGATAGCTGTCAAAATGCTAAGCTGTGAACAAATTACACAATACTTAGGCAGTGGGCACAGTAGTGCAGTGGTTGCGTTGTGTCTTCACAGAAGAAGGTTTTCTGGTTCGATTCTCGGCCGGGGTGCCTTATGTGCAGTGTCTGCATGTCCTCTCTTGCATTTGTGTGGGTTCGCTCCAGGTTTGTTCCCAGGCCTCCGCTGAAAACTGGCTTCGTTCCAAGTCAGACATTCCCTGTAAACAAATGTGAAATAAAAAATAGACATGTTTGAATCCATAAAAGTACTACATGACTCTCAAAGTTGTTTTTCTGCATTAAAACTTCAGGGTAACAATTACAAAAACTGAAGCTGTGTCTCATGAGTGTTACACGGTAAGCAATAGTAAGGAAAGAAATACAACAAGATTCAGTTATTTTTATGTATATAAATAATTTTGTTTTACAATACTGTGTTTGGCACTTAGTTGCTAAGACTCTGTGTCTACGTCTGGTTCTAAATTATCGTAAGCCTCTATACATGTTTTCAGTTTATTTCCAATGTTTTGTCAGGTAGCTGGAGTGGAGTGTCAGTCCTGTTTTCTTAAATAAACCTCTCCTAGAGTATGAAAGATCATATTCCCCGTACACCATGCCATCTTTCACTAATGTGTCAGTACTCACAGAGTCAGTGGCACATCGTAACTCCATACTCACCATGGGACCTGCTGTGTGTGCACTGACAGCTTACTTAATAAATATAGTATTTGTAAGTCTAGCTGTGCTTTGTGAGGGACTTACTCATCAATCATAAATCCCAGCACAACTGAAAGATTAATTATGAAATAATGTGAGAAGGGTGTGCTTTTGTGAAAGCTGATAGAAAATGTTATTAATTACTGTTACAGCCCATCATTAACTGAATACACAAGATAAATGAATGCTGTTAAATAAAATAAAGATACGCAGATGATATGTTTTGTGTGTTGCTTCGGAAAAGGAATGACACATCAGATGCTTTCATTAGGTGACATACATACTTTTCCGATAAGTTCCTAGAGATAGTAGCCTGCAAACAAGGAAATACTGGAACTAAGAATTGATAGATACCATTTACAATTTAGATTTGTCTAAGAGAAAGCACTGTTTTGTTTCTCTTTAACTGTTTCATATGTATCCCTTGCTTTCCTGAATTGCATTACTATTTTTGTATTCTCTTTTCAGGGAAGCTGTTTTATATATGCACTTCTCTGTGGAAAAAAGTTGCGGTATTTTTACTGATGTAACTCCATTTCACTTCATATTGTCTCGCCATTTTCTTGTACATGTCCTGCTTTATTAAAACATTTATGGATTTGACTTGGATCTATACACATTTTATTTAACTGTGCTGAACTATTAGATAGTAAAACACATATTATTATTGAAGGGTATTTTTCTGACAAGAAAATATCCCAGAAAAATGATAGATGACATTGCTAGAGAAATTGCGTATTCTCAGGGTCAGAAATAACAATCTCCATTGAGATTTCCAAGCACTCAACAGAGTGTTTGTGGGCATCACTGTCACTATGCAGGGTTTATGGTTTTATCCTATGGAAAAAAATAGGTGACACAAGGATCCCTTTGAACAAAACTAGAAGGCAGTCTTTGATTCATTTGGTCTTATTAAAAATTAGGGGATAACCCACAAATTGTCTATAAAAAAGATAGGAACATGGAATCTTATTTTGAAATGAACAAGGATTCTGCATTGCGGTCAATTGATCCTAATAAGTGAATGTAAAAATGTTCATGTTCCAAGTGTAGCTATATTAATAAGAATAGGTGAATAACTGTAGCAGATTACACCAGTACCATTACCAACAGGTGGCACAACTGTAAAATTAAAGAAGTAGGGTATTTGACCAGTTGTCTTACCTGCTGTGCATTTTATGTTGGAAGGACAGAACAAGCCCTTAGACTTAGAATCTACCAACATAGTTATGCTATCAAGAAATGGGATATAAGAAATGCACTTAGTAAACACAGAAAAGAATATAATAATTTATTTAATTTATTTATTTTATTGTCTTTTGTTTAATGGAGAAAGTCTAACTGGGCACAAGTCTCATGTTCAGTGGCGGCCCGGGGAGAAAATCTCCACATAAAATATGGATTTACAACAAATAACAATAAAAATTAAACTTTTTAACATTACTTTACAGGAAGTATTGAAACTAAAGACATGTATTATATACTTTAGAAGCTATATTATTCAAGTTATATTATTTTACATAAGTCAAAGACATGCTAACTTGTAATAGCTGGAGATACAGGACCAGTGACATTAATGAGGTAGATGCCACCAGAGCAGGAACAGAAAAAAAGAGGAGGAAGAACATTAACATAAATAGTCGAGAAAAACATTAAGTGGAAAATATTCTCTGATAGTGGAGAGGTTGAGAAAGCAGAGAGGTAAGGTGATGTGGTGGGTAAGGAGATGGGTATTAGTAGGAGAGGATTAAGGATATAGGTTAGTCAGACGAGCAGTAGTGGGGATGAAAGAGAAAAAGACAGTGATAAGAAAGGTGAATGAGTTAGGGTGATTGGTACAGAGATTGGCAATGGAAAAGAACAAAAATAAAAGTGGGTTTAGTCAGGATAGGAGCATGAGCACAGCCATGAGAAAGTCACGTGTTGTTTTTGATTGTGTTTTAAATGTATGATAATGTTGCCTTGTTTTAAGGTAGGTGGGATGGACTTCAAGTGCTTAACAACACAGGTTGAGTAAAGTGAATCACCTGCACTGTTATGGTACTTACCCTTAGTCAGGAGATGTTTGTTCTGTGAGTGGAGATTCCTAGGAGAGATGCAGTGTTGAGGATGTTTTGTAGTGATGGGCAGGTGTCAGCTTTGTGTATTATTTTGTGGGCACTAAACAATTGGGGGAAAGTAAGGTAATTAGGCAGTATGGGCTAGTGTAGGTGCATCAGTGCCAGGCAGTGGTGTGAATGGTTTGGGAAGTTGGATGCAGTCATAGCTACATAGCAGGCTAGCAAACCTCTAGTTTATTTTTAGGGTAGAATGAAAGGTAAATAAGATGGATGGTACAGAGAAGTGAACGGAGAAGGTGAGATGTTGTTAAAGAATTCCTAGAGTAGTCAACAAGAAAGGGTTTGTTTTCGTAGAAGCCCAACTTTTGGTTAGGTTTTCCTGATGGCTTGAGTGATGTATTGATCATATTTAAGTTATCATCAATTAAGACATCAAGAAGCTTTGTGATGTAAACTGTTTAAACTGAGGTATTAGTTGGTGTTGTGATGTTGAAGGATTGTTTCTGTGCTGATAGCAATGTGGATAATAACAGTATTAATTTGTTTTTTAGCATTTGAAAATGGTTCACAGTCATCTAGCCAGAGCTCAGCTGAGGCAGGCAAAGGAGACCTGAGTCATCTAGTAAATTAGCAGTACACTTGGTGCAGAACATATGAGTGTGGCATCATCTGCATATTGTACTATGGACACTTCTTTGGTAACTTTGTGAAGATCATTAGTGAATATGTTGAATAGTAAAGGCCCTAGAATAGATTCCCGAGGTATACCAATACAGACTGACAGCAATGGGTGAGATCTCATTTCCATTTTACAGCCTGGAGTCAGTTGGTAAGATAACTGTGGAACCAGCAAAGGGATGAATGGGATAATCCTCGAGATAATAGTTCATAGAGCAGGCATTGATGTGAAATGGTGTCAAATGATTTTAAAATGTCTAAGGAGAAGGAGGATGCTAGGTTGTCAGTGTTTCTGCTAGAGTTTATGATTTTGGTAAAACCGAGCAGAGCAGTAGTGGTGCTTTGGTGGATGTTGGAGAGGAGATAGTTATTGTGAAGGTAAGATAGGAGTTCGGAATGAATGAATGCATTTTTTTAATATTTTGCAGAGTGGAGGTAGAATGGCTATAGGTCACTAACTGGAGAGGTTGGTGGATGCTCCCCCTTTATGAAGAGGTATGATGTGAGATTATTTCCACATAGCAGGGATGTACCTTTCTGTAACTGATCGGTTTATATAGAATTCCCAACATCTGGAAAATATCCTATGTAATCCTACTTCATAAAGGAGGCAGCTCTACTGAATTCTCCAATTATAGACCAATAGCCATACTGTCTCCACTTGCAAAGATTATGGAAAAATGTATTCACAGACAATTCATCCACCACCTGATCCAGAATCACCTCATGGCAGATACCCAACATGGCTTCCATCCACACCACAGCACTACTTCAGCCCTACTAGCTTTTACCAACACCATAAACCATAATCGCAACAACAATCACATATCCTCCACCCTCTTATTGGATCTTTCCAAGGCATTCGACATGGTTGACCACCAACTTCTAATACACACCCTGAAAACATTCTGTCTAGATACTAAGGCCCTTCAGTGGTTTACATCCTACCTGAATGGGAGACAGCAGGCTGTTCTTTGGCAGAACAAACTCTCTAACCTAGTACCCAACAACCTTGGAGTACCACAAAGCTCTATACTAGGGCCCCTGCTGTTTTCCGTCTTCATTAACAACCTGTATACTGTCAACCCAAAAGTCTGCTGTTTCCAATACGCTGATGACTCCACCCTGATCTGCTCAGCCATATCTCCAACAGCTTTTGGGTGTAATAGTCCTTTGATTGCATTCTAACACTATAGAAAACTGGCTTTCTGAATGTCGTCTGATACTAAATCCCAAAAAAACTAAAATGCTGTTATTCTCACCAACACAAAGGTCTCCTGCTTTTACCTTTACCATAAATGCAAATGATGGCACATTAATCTCCCCTGACCCCTCTACAAAACCACTAGGTGTCATTATAGATAACAATCTATAATTCGACCTACATGTAAACCAATCAATCAAAACCATCAATAAAAACTAGGGTCACTTTACAGAATAAAAGCCTTCTTAACCCCTGCAGCTGAAATTGCCATAGCTTGATCTCACCTTCTCTCAACATTTCTGTATGCATCCCCTATACTCTCTAATATAAACAAGACTGTACTTAACAAATTCTCAACCTGCTATAACCACATTGCTAAGTTTGCCACTGGGCTGCCTTTTAGGACACATCATTGCATCAATCTTGGTTGGCTTGAACTACCCAGTCTAATTCAGTATAACCAACTGATTGTGGCTTATAAAATCCTTTATAATCTGGATAATACTCTTGCACTTATAAATCTTATCACCATCTATCACAATCCATGATTGCTTAGATTCTCTAACAGACTACTAATTCAGACAAGCAAAATTAACAATGCAGCTGGTGGCTCTCTCTTTGCAAACTCTGTAGGCAGATCATGGAATTCACTTCCAGCTGACATTAATTTTCTCTCCTCCCTAGGTCAATTTAAAGCTAGACTCAAATATCTGGCACTAAACTGGCTATATCATTGTATCAAGCCTGGCTAACTCTCTTCTAGATTGTGTGCAAAATCTATTAATTAGCTACTGTTTAATTTACCCCTGGCTTTCACCAGGGTTTAACTCTAATCCATGGAACATGTTTATTATTGTTTGCTTATGTACTCTTTGTAAAAAGTATACTTGTAACATGTTTTTAATGTTTCTGTTTACCTTGGAGCTTTTCTCCCCGGGCCTCCACTGAAAATGCAGAGTATGCTGCCTACAGCATTTGTTTTAGCAGGTGTTTTTTGATGAAAGAGGTAGATACTCATTTGAAGAATAATGGATTTCGGTGGTGATTAGGACTGTTTGGGATATTAAGGTTGGTGGGTGATTTGTTGTTAAGTTGGAAGAGGACAGGGTGTGTGAAATGTTTATTGAATTGCGTAGCTTTAGTGTCTGAGTTGTTGTCGGTAGCTGGGTGAGTCATAGTTTGCTCTGGGTGTAATAGTCCTTTGATTGCATTCTAGAAAAGCTTAGGGTTCTGTTGGGGCTTGTCCTGGAGTTTGGAAAGTTATATATTTTTTTTCTGATCTGATTTTTTATTTAAAAAGGTTCCTAAGCTGTTAAAAACGTTGCTGTTTTTGTGGTGTAAGGCTGTATTTGATCCAATGGAAGCTATTTCTTTTACTGTGTTAAGGAATGTGTTGTTAAAGCCCGTTATGGCATCATCTGGGGTATGTTAGAATATCCCAGAACATCCTGTATTCTGTAAAATACTTTATTCTGTAGTGTGTTCTCTACCACCACTGCTTGGTTTCTATACCTTCATTCTGTACAATACTTTATTCTGTAACGTGTTCTCTACCACCACTGCTTGGTTTCTATACCTTCATTCTGTACAATACTTTATTCTGTAATGTGTTCTCTACCACCACTGCATGGTTTCTATACCTCCATTCTGTACAATACTTTATTCTGTAACATGTTCTCTACCACCACTGCTTGGTTTCTATACCTTCATTCTGTACAATAGTTTATTCTGTAACGTGTTCTCTACCACCACTGCTTGGTTTCTATACCTTCATTCTGTACAATACTTTATTCTGTAACGTGTCCTCTACCACCACTGCTTGGTCTCTATACCTTCATTCTGTACAATACTTTATTCTGTAACGTGTTCTCTACCACCACTGCTTGGTTTCTATACCTCCATTCTGTACAATACTTTATTCTGTAACGTGTTCTCTACCACCACTGCTTGGTTTCTATACCTTCATTCTGTACAATACTTTATTCTGTAACGTGTTCTCTACCACCACTGCTTGGTTTCTATACCTTCATTCTGTACAATACTTTATTCTGTAACGTGTCCCCTACCACCACTGCTTGGTTTCTATGCCTTCATTCTGTACAATACATTATTCTGTAACGTGTCCTCTACCACCACTGCTTGGTTTCTATACCTTCATTCTGTACAATACTTTATTCTGTAACGTGTTCTCTACCACCACTGCTTAGTTTCTATACCTTCATTCTGTACAATACTTTATTATGTAACGTGTCCCCTACCACCACTGCTTGGTTTCTATACCTTCATTCTGTACAATACTTTATTCTGTAACGTGTCCTCTACCACCACTGCTTGGTTTCTATACCTTCATTCTGTACAATACTTTATTCTGTAACCTGTCCTCTACCACCACTGCTTGGTTTCTATACCTTCATTCTGTACAATACTTTATTCTGTAACGTGTCCTCTACCACCACTGCTTGGTTTCTATACCTTCATTCTGTACAATACTTTATTCTGTAACCTGTCCTCTACCACCACTGCTTGGTTTCTATACCTTCATTCTGTACAATATTTTATTCTGTAACGTGTCCTCTACCACCACTGCTTGGTTTCTATACCTTCATTCTGTACAATACTTTATTCTGTAACATGTTCTCTACCACCACTGCTTGGTTTCTATACCTTCATTCTGTACAATACTTTATTCTGTAACATGTTCTTTACCACCACTGCTTGGTTTCTTTACCTTCATTCTGTACAATATTTTATTCTGTAATGTGTCCTCTACCACCACTGCTTGGTTTCTATACCTTCATTCTGTACAATACTTTATTCTGTAATGTGTCCTCTACCACCACTGCTTGGTTTCTATACCTTCATTCTGTAGCTTTATCATGTTGTTTGTTTTTGGAGCTTTTCTCCCTCACTTCTATGGAAAACAGACTCACTCTGGCCCAGTAGACCTCCTGGTAAACAAATGCAAATAAATAAATAATGTCCCAGTTGTATTTGTTGAGGTAGCTAACGAAGGTGTCATTACTGAAGTAGGAGAGGGCATGTACATTATTATAAATTGTGTGTTTATGGGTATAATTAGATTGTACAAGAAAATAATGAGCCAGCAACTGTATGCTGTGACAAATATAAAAATATATTTATTATATTACATAGAAAAGAACAAAAAAGAACAGACCGGTTTCAGCTAGAATATTTTCATAGCCTTCATCAGTGTTAAAGACAGAAACATTCATTTGTTCCTTTTACACAACACTAAAAATTAATTACATACCGTGACTGGTTACCTCATAAATATTCATTTAATCTGGGTGGAAAAAGTGCACCCAGTTTGATGATCCATTTTTCCTCTTTAATATCTAAGTTAGAGTGCCATCCCGCTTTGTTAGAACTGTTGCCCATGATCCTGTCAATAATCATGAAATTGAATGAAGCTGTGGGGTGTTTGGTAGTATGCTTATACAAAGCATTATAGGGGTGGTGGCGAGGATCCAGTCTAATAGAGACCCCCTATTACTACATTTGTCTATTGAAGCAGCAGTAGTGAAAAATTTGGTGAAACAAAAGGGACTGATGGAGACTATGGGAAAGTCACAGATGAGGAGTTGGTAGTCTACATTAACATCACTTATGATGATGGTTTCCATCTTGATATTATAAGAGATCCAATGCAGGGTTTCTTCTAGTAATCAGGTGCTGTTTCCAGGACAGATATAGATGGCAGTGTTGTGTACGCTCATGTGTTTGTTGATTTGTAGGAGAGGGATAAGTATTTCAGCACTGGGAAAGTTGTGGTGGGTGAGGAGCGTAGGAAGTGATTTTATATCATAGGTTCATAGGTGTGTACTAGGCTAATGGCCATGGAACCTTTACAAGCCTAGCCCAAAAAAATGTTCCCAGGCACAGTGCCAGCCGATGTTAGTTCACAGTGCCCCTATCTAGTAGGGCAAGTGGAAGGAAGATTTCTGTTACCCATCCACTCGTCAAGATTTCTCTTGAAGAGGACCAGTGAGGTGTTCTGCTTGACATGAATGGGAAGCTTATTCCAGTGTATGGGCAATCTTTGGTAGATGAACCTGTCCCTCCAGCATGATCTTTTAATTGTGGTAATGAGGTTGTGATTTTTGGAGTGTATGGCATGGGGGGGATTGGGATTTCCTTAGGTGTAGCATTTTAAGTAGGGCTGGGTCAGACGTGGCTTTGTAAGTCAAGCAGAGAGCACCTCTAAGTAGGCAATAAGAGACTGGGAACAGCTGAAGTTTTTTGAGTCTGTCCATGTAGGACATGTGTTTAAGGCCTAGGATCCTTTTTGTGAGGTACTTTTCTGGCCTCTCCAGCTGTTGTAGGTGTCTGGTCAGATACATGCGAAATGGGGCATTATATTCAATGACTGGTCTAATCAGGCATGAGTAGAGAGGGATGATAACCTCTTCCTTACTGAATGCGAAACCTTTGGCTATAATATTTGCCATGTAGAAGGACTTTCTGATTGAAGGTGAGGTGGCTGTTGACCTGGAAGCCCAGATCTCTTATGTCCCCTTCAGTGTTCAGTGAGCTCCCATCAACATGGTAATTCATGGGAACTGAGTTTTTTCCAAAGAGGATAATAATAACGCATTTTTTGGTGTTAAGCTTCAGGCCATGGCCCTGACACCAGTCATCGGTCTCAGAGAGACCCTTTTGTAGAATGGCTGCATCTCTTGGAAAGTTGATAATGATTCCTAGCTTGCAGTCATCAGTGAACTTGGTCAGCCAGAGTTCTTCTGTGTTGGCTTGGACTTCTGAGAAGTAGATGCCAAACAGGAGAGGGCCCAGGACTGAGTCCTGTGGGACTCCACTCATGACTGATCGACAGTCTGACTTGCAATTCTCAACTTTTACTCTGTGGGTCCTGTCTGTGAGCCAGTTTGCAAGCCACCTAGTGATGTAAGAATTGATGCCTAGTTTGGTGAGTTTATCAATGATACCTGAGTGGAGGATGGTATCAAATGCCTTAGCCAGGTTGAGGTAGGCTGTATGCACTGCTTACCCTTATCCACAGCCTAGATGACTGCCTCAAAGAAGTCAACCAGGTTCATCAGGCAGGATCTCCCATTGGCAAAGCCAAACTGTGTGGGGTCAAGAGTTTGGAGATTGACTATATCTTTGTTAAGCAGGTCCATGATGATGAGCTCCATAGCTTTGCATACCAGACTCATCAGGCTAATGGGGTGATAGTTCCCAGGATCTGTAGTTGCTCCCCCTTTATAGAGTGGGGTGACTGTAGCAGTGTGCCATTTGTTAGTGCATAGCCTGATGTAAGGCTGTGATCGAACAGGGTACACAGATGTGGTGCCAGTTCATGGAGGATGCAGCCAGGGTATTATCAGGTCCCATGGATGCTGTATTCTTGGCTTTGAGCAATGCAGCTTTTACCTGTCCTGCAAAAATGGTGGGTAACATGCTTTCTTCTGGTATCTGGTAGTACTAATCTATGAACCTATGATCCTATTGTGATAGGGCCCTTGGGGGAGGAGAGAGGGGTAAAGTTGGCATTGAATCTGTCGGCCAGTATGTTGGCTATATCTGTTGGCTCAGTATAGGAGGTGCCTTTGTGCAATAACTCAGAGGAAATCTGGGTATTGACTTTGAAGTTTCTGATATAGCTATAGAAGGATCTGTGGTTGTTTTTGGTGTCAGCCACAATTCTGCCTTCATAGCTGGCTTTAGAGGATTTGATAAGGGATCTCAACTTTTTGTTGAGACTGATAAGGGAGGTTTTCTAGTCTTGTGACTTCATTTTTTTCTGCAACAGTTTCTTCCTTCTGTTGTAGAGTTTATTGATGGTGGGGGACCACCAGATTGTCTTCCTTTTTTGGAGGAGAATGTCTTAGTTCTATCTGGTATGGCAATGTCCATGCATTTGTGTACATACTCTTACAGTGCATTGGTGTATGATTCAGCAGTCATACAGCTATTTTCCATTGGCATGGGTGCCGAGAAGTTAGCCACCTCTGTTTTTAGGAGCCCAATAGCCACGCCACCAGCTTTTTTATGTTGTCCATCATTTCTAATGATGTTGTAGCCTTAGGGTGAGAATTCTCTGTTTTTTTTCAGTTGTTATTTGTATATCAGGAGTGTATGAGGCTATATAGGCATGTAACTGTGGAGGTTTATTGCTCCTAAGATTTAAGTTCGCCAAAGCCTGACTAATACCTGGGTTAGCTGGGATAGGAGAACTATGGGTAGCAAAGGTAGTAGAGTTACAAGTGTGTAGGGAGGGGCCAAGATTAGGATGTATATCGTCATCAATAGCAAGCTTAGACAAGAGTTGTGTGTGGTGAAATAACTTTTTATACTTAGTTTTCACCTTTAAATTATTTGTCTGTAGTGTGGTTTCTTCCTTGGTGTATTTGTAATTAAAGAAAGTAGGGGATGTGATATAGTATAGGCTGGTTGCCATAGCAGGGTGAGATGGAGAAAATGTAGAATTATGGTGTAGTGTTTTGGAAGTGACAGTGAGTTGGAGTAGCAATCGGGTGTGGTACGATGAGGCATGAGCAAGAATAGATAACAGACATAGAGACAGTAAGTGAAAAGGCAGCATTATGTAGTTATAGCAGACAAAAGTAGGTTTGAAGAATTTAATAAGGGGTGATAAGTAGAACAAATTAAGGTATTGCTGTTCAAATTGAGGTGTGTGGGTGAATGGAATAGTAAGGGGAGGAGAAAATTAGAGTGAGGAGGAAAGGACCAAAAGAAAGGTGGTGCAATGTAATATAGCTATATATAAGAGGTAAGGGCAAATATGATGGCTGTAATGCTTATGATTGGTTGTAGGTATGGAGTGGGCAGGCTTAGAGAAGTATAATTCCAGCTGTATTGGGGGTGAGTGGACATCAGGGGTAGGATAGGGGAGAGGAAATGAGCAAGAGCCAGGCGAGGGCAAATAAAGTGGGTTCCAGACCTTCTGGCCACTGCAAATTTTGACTTTATGTTTTAGAGAAGGTGCCCAAAAACACCAGGGGAGGTAACTTGGGAGTACTTTCTGGAATGCAGAGATTTGCAATGGCAAAATGTGTTAAATGTAGCCCAGTTACTAGGGATCAATGACATGCTATCATGTAAAAGTGCTTTAATCAGGCACTAGGGATTGCAGAGTTGTGATTTATTGTATAGATTCATAAGATATATTTATAAATATATGTTTATATTTTTAAAATATATTTTTTACATATATTTCACATTGAACATCTTTAACAGGTGCAAGTTAATATGCAATAGTGCTCTTTTGTACAAAGTTTGTGTTACATGGATTGGTGAAAGGCAGACAGACCACTGAAAAACAGTATAAAACAGCTCTGTACAGGACAAGACCTCTCAGGTTATAATGAAAGTTGGCTGCATAGAACCTGATGCAAAAAACTGATTGTTGGAACAAGAACTACAGGATGGCTTGTTTAGATGACTAGTCACAGTACTGAAACCCCACCTAAACTACTTTGACATGAAAATGTGTGATAAACTCTCACCAACTGTTTGAAACCAGTACTACTGCTAAGTAAACCATTTAGGGAGCAAGAAATGGTACACTAGACTAACTGCCCTAGTAACTGCCCTATTTGCAATTGCAAGAAATGAAGACAGCAGCCATTAAAACCATGGGCATAAAATGGCCACAGTGGCACACAACACTTCATACTAATGCAAAGCAGCACATGATAAGTGGCAGCCATGGCAGCATCATTTGTACAAGATTGCAACATGCATTTCACATTGTCTCCGCATGTTTAGATCTCAGCCTTAGTACAGCATCACATGTCTGCAGATCTCCATGAACATTAGGCAGCAGAACTCCATTTATCTCAAGCAACGGAACAACCCTTTGGCATGATGTCATACAGTGGTCCTACATATTATTGGGGGAGGGTGAAGTAATCAAATATATACATACATATATAAACAGCAGTTGAAGTGAAGCACTTTGTTTTTAAAACAATATTGCAATGTACACAATGACCACATGGGTAACTGCCAACCAGTAAGGCGACAGAGACTTCAGTTTGTTTTGATAACTTCACTTGACTTTTTTTAAGTGGGCCAAATAGACAGATTTTTACCCTATGACAGATAAACTGTGCATGTTCAGAAACAATATTCTAAAAAAGGCATGCTGTGCTAATAAATGGAAATGCTGTTGAGTACATATTCTGATCTTGTAACTATTGTTCCCAAACATACTAAGAAACTTAATGTGGTGGGTAATACTACTGCCATAGTATGCAAGCACTGATAAGCTCATGCCTGGGTTGAAGATTAGCCCCATGTATGGCCTGTTCTATTACATTAACATCATAGTCTCTGTGGAGAAAATTTTCTTTGAACTCCTTTATTTCATCTTGAACCTAGGAATCATGACTACTAATTCTCCTAACATTCAGGAGGTGTGAGTAAAATACATTTCTGATTATATGTGCTGAATGACAACTCTCTTTATTTAAATACATATTTCTGGAAAAGAACTTTCTAGAAATAGTAATACGAACAGTTCTAGCCAGATATTTTGCTACTGATGTTTCCAAGCAATCGGACACAAATAAATCACAGGTACAGGTGACTTCAGGGCCAGAAACATTATCACTGAGATATTGTACAAACTGTTTTAAACCCTAAGTAGTACCTTTCCACAGCACCCCCACAGATGAAGATAACATGTCTTGAAACTAGAAAATGCTTTTATGTAAGACAAATTGCAACAAATCAAGGATAAATTTGGGGAATGGTGGGGTATACAGATTATGTTCCAAAAATGCCACCAACTCATTGGAATACACACGGCAAAACAACACATTAATAAAAAATAGTAAAAACATATAAATCATTTGAGTGCTTTCACAGAGTCCTCTCTGCTTCCTCAGACATACTACAGTAACTGCTGCTCTTGTTTAAATAATGATACTTCTGTGTCATATCCAATCAGTTAACAGCATCTTGAAATAAAAATTAAAAAAGACATACACTATATAAATAATCAAATAAAAAATAGAGGACTAAAAATGTATGTAAAAAACTGTGAAAGCTTGCTCTATAAAGTTAGATAGTGTTAAAACTGTAGAATATATATATAGATGTTAAAAGATGTGACTGAACATAATAATCAATGTTTCAAATCCCTGTTCCTGAGAAAAGGTTTCAGTGAAACCTTACTATTTAGTCCAGGTGGTCTGTCAGCCTGAAATCTAATTATCCATTCTTGTTCTGAGGCTTCGGTCTTATTGTTCATGTTCCCACCTCTTTTAATTTCTTGTATAATGTGTAACAATAGAAATTTGAAGGTGTGTGTGGCTCCCTCCTTTATAACATGCATCACTAATGCACTTGTCTCTTTTTAATTTTAATGTCCCTTACATGTTCTAGGACTCTATCTTTGAGCAACCGATTAGTTTTGCCTACATAGTAGGCTGGGCATTTTGTACAGAGACCAAAATATACAACATTCTTACTATGACAGTCTGTATAAAAGCATGTATCAGTGCTGAACTTTCTAGTCGGGTGTGTATACTGCCCCCCTCCAAATATGGAGGGGCAGGCTGTACATCTTCTACACGGAAAGGTACCTAGCCTATCAGACCTTGCATAGTGGTCTCCATCTAACTTCTTGTAGCACAACTGTCTTTTTAATGACATGTTGTTTTTAAAGATGAAAGATGGCATAACCCCTAATTAATCAATCTGGGTATACAGATTAACCTGATCCAATTTTTTTTTTTGCCAGAATGCCTTGCTCATGTAAAATGACGTTATAAAATTTAGCATCCAAACATCAACTATATGTAGAATTTTCAATCTTACGATCATATTCTAGTTTCAAACAATCATTGGCATCCTTTATCCTAGTTGTGAGCATAAGACATAAACCCAAAAAATCAGAATTAACCTCAGTAGGTGAGCTCCTACCTGATACTATTGGGCACCCTGGAGAACGCATCATCGCCTTATGAATATTGGGTAAAAAGTAAAAGATACTGTTTGGGCAGATCATCTCCCAAAAATTGTGACTTTTACACATCTGTAACAATACCCAACGAGACATTATTAGTTAAAAAATACTCAATATGACAACTGAAATGTCTAATGAGATCCAAGGAAATTTGGTAATAAAACTTGCAATCAGACAGCTGGTTTTGAGTTTTATTAATGAAATCATCGTTTCCCCATACTACAACTGCACCCCCTTTGTCAGCAGTCATAAGTACAAGGCATCCATTTGCCTTTAATGAATCTATGGCTTTATTTTCCTCTAGGGTATAATTACACTGATCACTCCTAAAGGCATAAACCTAGTTTGTGTGAAGAAATTGCATAATTTGGTCATCAAAGGGGTATGGTGCCATTAGTGAAATGGACTTTTCTCAGTGTGCTTTGCTACAATAACTTAAAATGATTTGGTGCAGGACATGACTTTTCTGTTTGTGGATTTGGAGAGGGACTTACAGACAATGCCTGCATGGAAAGTTGTAATAAATTATATGTTTGAAACAAGGAGTTTATTGAAAGTACTATTTATTTTACTTCTTTTATACTGTGGAGTTTACCATCGTGTGTATATATTCATAGATTCATAGATTGTTACTAGACTAATATCCCAAGAGGGGGGTCTTTCTAAGCCTAGCCAGGTTTTCCAGGAATAATAATGACAGCCTGTTTCTAAATAGGACATTGAACGCTAGCATTAATAAACTACCTCTATCCATAAGGGACATAGGTGCCAGGCCTGGTGTAATTTTTCTTTTCACCCTCCAATGCTCTAGGTTATGCTTAAATTGGGTTGATGAACTCAGGAGGTGCAGTCTCTAGGACACATATCTGTCTCTCTAGCATGTTCTGTTTAAGTCACAGACAAAATTCGGATCCTTAGACCTTGTATTTCTGGTACTATTTGACTTACCTATATATAGGAGATTCGTAAGTGAGGGTTTGTGGATGCCTTGTAAGCCAGGCATAGATCACCCTCAGCAATCTATAGGTGACTGAGTAGAGGGAAAGAGCCTGCTCTGTGTAAGGCAGGTTTGTTACCCCTTGTATTCTTTTAATAAGGAACCTCTGAGGTCACGCTAGTTGCTGCATATGCCTGGTGAGGTGTATACCGAAGGGGGCATTGTACTCTGTAATTGGTCTGATAAGGGCAGAGTACAGTGAGATAATGACCTCTTTGGACCTAGCTTGCATGCCCTTACTTATAAGTTGCCAACATAAAAGGATTTCCTCACCACTGTGGCCATCTCGTAGGCAAACATGAGGATGCTATCTACATGTGTACCCAGAACCCTGATCACAGAGTCAACTCTTAGGAGCATATTATCAACATGGTAATTAGCCAGAATGGTTGATTTTCCAAAGGGTACAATTATACATTTCTTAGCACTGAGTTTAAGACCATGGCTTTGGCACCATTTGTTAGTCAGAGATAAGAGTTCTTGAAGAATGCTTGTGACTGTGGGGAAGTTGATGATAACCCCCAGCTTGCAGTCATCTGCAAATTAAGTTGGCCATAAGCCTTCAGTGTTTGCTTCTACTTCAGAGAAACATATGCCAAAAAAGAAAGGGTCTAGTAATGAGCCCTGGGGGACTCCTGGCCTCTTGGTGGAGGTGGTCTCACCTATTTTGACCACCTGGGTCCTATCAGTAAGCCAATTGGCTATCCATCAGGTGATAAAAGGGTTTATACTTAATTTAGTGAGCGTGTCTATAATTTCTGAGTGGGGTATTATATCAACAGACATGGCCAGATCAAGATAAGTTGAGTACACAGGCTTGCCCTCATCCATTGCTTTGGTGACTCTCTCAAAGAAGCCCACTAGATTAAATAGGCATGGCCTTCCTTTAACAAAGCTGAACTGTGATGGGTCCAGCATTTGCAGGTTACCTATGTCCTCATTTATCATGTCCATGATGATTTTTTCCATGGCCTTACATACATGGCTAGTCAGACTCATGGACCTGTAGTTACCAGATCTGTGGTTAGTCCTCCTTTTTGCAGGGGAATGACTGTAGCCATTTTGTATTTCTTGGCACAAAATCTAACTGTAGGCTCCAGTTCAAAAGTGATTCAAGTGGATCCGAGAGGTTATGTTTCATGCTATTTAGCAAGCATTTATAGATGTTATTGAAGCCTGTTGATGAAGTATTTTTGGTCTTGGATAGTACATTGATGATCTGTTCCCTAGTAATGGTAGGGGGGATTGTGGTATGTGGCATTTCATTTGGACTGTTGGGAGGGTGGCCTTTGGTTCAGTGTGGATGATGCCATTTACATTAAGTTCTGCACATCGTGGCAGGTTTACTTTGAGATTATGGACATAGCTGTAGAAAGCTTTGTGATTGTCCTTAGCCTAAAGAAACTATTTTTTCTTCCCATTTAGCCTTTGACGTATTAATTAACCCTCTCAGTTGCCTGTTTAGATTGGTCGGGGGGGGTTGTATGTCGGGCTTTGTTCCTCCTATACTTGGGCAATATTTTTTTTTATTTTGTTGTATAATCGATTGATATTATGATTCTACCATGGTGACCTGTCCTTTGAGTTTGTCTTATTCTTAATACAAGTGGGCACAGCTTGTTCTATACTGCTATCAATATGGTTGTACAGAGATTTTGTAAATAACTCAGCATATGCTATGGTGTTTATTGAGTTTGGGAGTGCTTGGAATTTAGCCAAGGTGTCACTTAGTAGAGAAAGGTTATCTTTGGAATAGCTCCTAAAGTTCTTTTTTTTTTGGTTTTACTGGGTCCCTGAATTTAAGTTTTATTTCAAGAAATACTGCCTTATGGTCAGATCTGATGAGTGGGTACATTACATTGGGTGAGGAATATTGTCCCTCCCATTTATTGAGTACAAGGTCAAGGATGTTTGTGCCCTGGTAGGAGAATGGGCCAGTGGTTCCAGGATGCTGGTATTAATGAAGTTTAGGAATTGCTGGACTTGTGCATTGGAGGTGCTGTAGGATTTCTAGTCTATAGAGGGGTACTTGAGATCCCCTACGAATATCATATTGAGCTGAACAATGAAGGACTCTGGTACACTGAGATAGGTAATATGAGATTCCTGAAACATGGAGCGGGGACTATAGGTTGCAAGGATATGGTAAAAGACCCTGTTTAGGGTGAGTTGGACATGTATGAGCTCCAAGTGGGTCATACACTTTAAATAGTCTGTATGTAGGTTGTTTTTAATATAGACGGAGACTCCTCCACCTTTAGTTCCCTATTGTGCAGTAACTGTTCTAAAGGAGTAAAAGGCATTATAACCTTGCATGTGAGGGCTGCAGTGGTTAGCATTGTTGCCTCACAGCAAGAGGTTCTCCCATTCGATTCTCAGCTGGAGTGCCTTCTGTGTGGATTCTGCATGTCCTCCCCATGGTTGAATGACATCTGAAAACATACAGGTAGGTGTGTGCATGAATGGGTGTGCCTTCTTTGAAGGTTGGGTGTCGGGCTGGCAATGTGGCACCGTAAAAATCCACTGCCAATCATTAGCGGACTGGAGTTCCACTGTGGCGACCCCTAACCAGGAAAAGCCAAAAGACTTTTATTGCTGGAGTACTTTCTGTGACCTAAAAACATGTCTCCATTACTACACAGATGTCTACACTTTCCAGGGACAGTAAGGCATGCAGGGAGTGGAGTTTCTTGTTAAGACATATAGCATTGAGTAGTACAACCTTCAGATATTCCTTTGTAGATTAAGTTAAGTTGTTAGATTTATCAGTTTGGCATTGCCTAAAAAATGCAGTATAAGGGTGGAAAAGGTCTTTGCCAATATCCAAAGGCCTAGAGGAAATAAGTGCAGACCATCCATGACAAAGCAGTGTGGACTGTCAACCATGCCATTCCAGGCCATCAAACATTGTATCCACTTGGATTAACACCAGAAGCTAAGCTAACTGTTAAAATCAATCATTTCCAGTTGGTAATGTGGCATCTTCCTTGGAGAAGGTAGTATGCTGCTTAATACAAGGCTTATGCCTGCATGAGTCATATAATCAGTGAGCTCAATCATGTCTCATTTCATATAGTCAAAGGTGGTATGTCTTAGGTTATTAACACTGGCATGAACTGTGATGGAGTCATACGGGTACATGCGGTTCAATGACCTGAGTGCCTGTGTGACTTGGCAAATCCTAGATCCAAAAAGGCATCTAACCATGACTCTCTCCTTACTCATTCTGGTGAGGAGTGTGAGCATGTGATGATCCCACCACTGCTACCAATATGTGTCACCCCCATGCTGGGCCAGTAATCAAGGAGACTGAATCCTCACCACTGACACTGGAGATGGATATGCACTTGCAATACAAATGGATAAACTCAGTATTTCCAGATGCAGACCTCTCTGCATCAAGTACAATCTCTTTTAAGAGTACACAGGCAACACACTCAGGGGTCTATATTATAGCATCAAAATCTACAAAGATCGAATGTTATAATATTGAACCCTAAACACCGAAATCCGCAAACATCGAACAGTCAGAATAGCAATTTTTTTCCCAGGGAAAAAAATCGCTATTCCGAGAAACATACACACAACACAAACACAGACAAAAAACCTTAACCTGACCCTAACCCTAAGGTCCATCACTATCGCACACTCACCTCACCCACTCCCTAACCCTAACTCACCTAACCCGCCCCCTAACCCTAACACTGTAAAAGTAGCCGACTCCAAATCCAGCTCCAGACAAGTGACAAGTGGAGTACCTCAGGGTTCAGTCCTGGGACCGCTCTTGTTTGGCATCTACTTCTCTGAAGTACAGGCCAACACTAAGGGACTCTGGATAACAAAGTTTGCAGATGACTGCAAACTGGGAGCCATTATTGAATCCCCAAATGATGTGGATACTCTACAAAAGGGCCTTACAGAAACAGATGCTTGGTGCCAGAGCCATGGGCTCAAGCTCAATGCCAAGAAATGTATAGTTATCCCCTTTGGGAAAAAAACATGTATCCGTGAATTACCATATAGGTAGCAGTACACTAAACACCGAAAGTTTGATAAGAGACTTAGGGACACAGGTGGACAGTGGTCTCACCTTCGATAACCACATTGCCACAACAGTCAGGAAATCCTTCTATGTGGCACACCTCATCACTAAGGGCTTTTCATCCAGAAAAAAGGAGGTCATTGTCACACTGTACTCATCCCTCATTAGACCCATTATAGAGTATAATGCCCCATTTGGTATGTACCTCACAAGACATCTGCAACAGCTGGAAAGGCCACAGAAATACCTCACTAAAAGAATCACAGGCCTAAAGCAGATGCCCTACGCTGACCGCCTTAAAAAACTCCAGCTATACTCTGTCGCATATCGTCTACTCAGAGGTGATCTTTGCTTAACATACAAGGCCATGTCAAACCCAGAGCTGTTGGACATGCTACACTTAAAGAAATCCCAATCCCTCAGAGCCACACGCTCCAAGGATCTAAACCTTGTCATCACAATAAACAAAACATGCTGGAGGGATAGGTTCCTGACCCAGAGACTCCCCAGACTCTGGAATAGATTGCCCATACATGTCAAGCAGAGTGCCTCTTTGGTACTCTTCAAAAGGAACCTTGACGATTGGATGGGAGAAAGGAAATTCACCCCGGGGATCACGTCAGTTGCCCTGCTAGACAGGGGTCCAGGGAAGTAAATAGTGTGGGAAGAAATATCCAGGGAATTGTTATGGCTAGGCTTGTATAGGCCCTAGGGCTGATAGCCTAGTACCAACCTATGAACCTAAGTCCTTACTACAGCTAAGAAGGCCCACATCCGCATTTGATTAGCAGGTTAGACATGGAAGAGCCAGGCAGTGGAGTATGATAGTTAGTGGCCTTTGTCACTCACTCGCCACAGAGGTGGAGGGTGGCAGCTGTAGGTCATTGCTTGGGTGGTATGTAGTGGGTATACTAGATGATACACCCACAGTGCCCAGGCCTTTCCCACAAGTGCAGCAATGGCACTGTGTACAATTCCATGCAGAGTCACTCTGCCTACATCAAGCAGCACAGAGAACAGCTCAATGAGCTGTTAGAAGGGAGAAGGGAAGCTCTACATCAGGCCGCTTCATAGGATCAGCAAGCTACTCTGCTCTCTACCACTCAGTTATCACTGTTGGGGAATAGACAGGTGATTAAACTACTTGGCAGGAACAAATGGGCAGTAGGACTCTCACCTAACCTAGGGATGCCCCAAGGAACAAATGAGTCAAGTGGATACAGGAAGTCATAGGTTCATAGGTACTAGGCTATCAGCCCAAGGTAAGCCTAGCCAGAAGGTTCCCTGGCTTAGGCCACCCAAGACATATCTTGTGGCAAAGCAAAAAATCCCAAGGGAAAGAGAAACATAATGTCTTGATATACTTTAAATGATTAATGACTGCAAAAAGTGCTTGCAGTAATTTGTTAATTATTTAATTCATGAAAATTGGTTCCCATGTAAGTATTTGAGTTTAGGTCATATGAGTACTCAAGGAAATACTGTTGTTCTATTACAGCAAATCATTTGCATTAGCAGCTGTTTAGTTTAGAGCTACAAAGTGGAACCTGTACACACACACACACACACACACACACACACACACACACACACACACACACACACACACACACACACTCTCTCTCTATAAGCATTCATAGGTTACTACTAGGCTAACAACCCTTGTGTGCCATTTTAAGTCTAGCTAATTATCCCATGTGAGAATCAAACCCTGCACCTTGTGTCTGGATGAAAGCGCTCAATGATTAAATTGCTGTTGTCTTTTTCAACATATTGGTTTATTGTGTCGTGTGTTTGCACCTTGTGTCTGTAAGGTAACCACCTTAACCATTATGCCAACACTAACATAAAAGCTCCAGTTTATTTCAGCTAGGGTCCTTACATGTATCACCCTTTATAGTAATAATGCAGCATTGTTCTCAATGTCCTATAGCACTCATGTTCCTCATAAAAATTACCCTTGACCTCTTGATATTGCTGCAAGCAACAAGCATTTTACAAGCCACTGTATTGTACTCTACCTCCCTTTATCTTAACATGCAATCTTTATCAGTTATTACAACTTTTGTTAGAGAAGCGCATTGTAATGCAAGATGGCAACTATTCAGAAAATTAAGTTCTGGATCAATGTTTAATTTGGTGTGTATCTATGCATCTGTGAGTCTGATAGCCCAATGTTAACGTAAAACACTTGCCAGATCATTTTTTTTTTTTACTGTTTATTTGCTTATTTTGTAGTTTACGATATATCATGAAAGGCTAAACAAGGTAGTCATTCCTCAGAATATGAGATTCACCCACTGTTGCAAGAAAATGTCACAGAAGTCATTGGTTCCAAATACAGAGCACACTGTATGTTAGCTTGTGTTAACAGTCCATGTTGAAAAATGAACATTGTTCATTGCAATGGCAGCTATAGTAAGATTTTCAGTCATATAATGGACTATTTTGTCAGTCAAGATTGAAGGCGGGCAGTTTCTCTGGTTATTGCCACATGTACAGATATACAGTATAAACCAGGGATGGCAGAAATGGAAGGTGCTGTGGAATCTTCCTGTTAGTGTATGCTGTCCTGTAAGGACTCTAAAGAAGAAATCCAGGAAAGCTAATCAAAGAAATTAAAAAGTAAGAAATGTGACCAAAGACACTGACAATTCCCTTCTCAATGAGCTAAACATGCATAACTGCAGAAGCACGTCTTAAGAAATGAGAAATCAGATGAAGCCTGGCAGCCTCTGTAGAGTATTTAGGCTCTGAGCTGTTAACAAACTGCTTCCTACAGTCCAAAGTACATGATTGAATTCTTTACATCTCCATTTGCCTGCTGTGGTACTAAAGTCCTGAACAGTTAATGAGCTTCTTCCTGTTCCCAGGGTACAGGGTTTGATTTTGTCTACCTCCATTTGCTTACTGTTTGACTCTGAGGAAGTCATTTAACCAGACAGTGCTCCCAGCTCATCCCTGAAAAGGAATACTTCTGTCCAGTAAGTTTACCTAGTTAACAAATTAATAAAAAAAAGAAGTCAAATCCAGTGTTTATGATCTAATGTCATTCTTTATTCTGAGAGAATGCATGCTCGTTCGCCTTCCCCAGAGTCTTGCTGTTCAGGAATGCAGACATGAACATACAAGATGGAAATGCATGTGGAATAGTAGCCCATTCATGGAGCATTGCACTGATAGACATGTACACTGATAACATATACATGAACCCTGTGTGGGAGAGGGAGACAAATGATCTATACTGCAAGAAATGTAACTAGTAATGTGATACAATACCATTTATTTGTTAACGGAAACCTCTGGGGTACCATGATTTGCACTGTAGCACAGTCAGTGGGGAAACAGATGACTGTGGCAACTGTTAATGCTCGAGATTTGACTGACAGGGATCGTTTCTGCATCCTGAACGTGTAATATACTTTAATTATCTCTTCAGTAATATAGATTATAATGTACAGGAGTTGTTTAATTCATATACACCTCCTTTGTTAATTATATGTTGAATATTTTGAATGTAGCCCCTCCCTCATTAGTGCCTCATTCAAGGAACGGTAAAGTAGTTTGTGACATGGGATTTCCAGTCCTGTTTGCACAATATCAGCATTTCTTTCCTCACTTATTTAACGCAGGGGTAGTATGGAAATCTCAAGTTGAGCAGTTATGTTCCTACATCGTGATTCTTAGCTCAAAAGAGCTCCTCATGTTTTAATTTGAAAAGAACAAGTCATCTTCTTTATACAAATATCTGAAATTAACAACGAAAATGCCCTGCAGTTACAGTCAAAGTGTTAGCATGGCTTGGAAGTCTTCTGCTTTTGAATTATAGCAATAAATTGTATGTCACCCCTAAGCTGGAATGCTTTGATTTCAGTGGCCTAGCAATTAATGAAAGCTGAAAACAAAAACATGCTGTCAGTGAGAAATCTACTGAAAGCAGCTTAACCTTTTAATACCTAGCCTACTCCTTGTTGTTTCTACTTTTTTCAATCTCAGAGTTTATTGAATTTCCAAATAAAGAAATATAATGCGCATTTAAATAACATTTCCGACTACATTTCTAATTACATTGCTTTGGCCATTTGAAACAACCAATTGCAAAAGGATGAGTTTTTGATGTTTTGCTGCCCTCTAGTGAAATGTTAGCAATATCTCTTCAGATCTTTGCTTTTTATGTGTCCTTGTCTGCAGGCAGCATTGAAGTGGGTGCTACAGATTCGACATGAAAAAGATTATATTTCTAACATTTGGAACTTAAACTCTGGTATCCCATTTAACCTTAGCAACTTTTTTTTTCTGTTCCATATCCTTTCCTAGTACAGTGTCAGATGAGAGTGTTTATACTTACATTTTCTAAACACTGCAATACCCCTGTGTCTTCTGATTCAGCGGCTCAGTTGTAATTCTTAACTAACTACTAATTAAAATCATTACCACGTTTGCATTTAGTGACACTGCATTCATACAGAACTGGAGACTCAACTTAGTTTTAGCTTGCTTTTTCAAATTAAAGCAGAAATTAAAGTATATTTAATATACTGGCTACATGGATAAATAACACCATTAAACCTTTTATTGGATTATAGGATCATAGGAAGTTACTAGGGTATTGGCCTGAGGCCCTTATAAGACTAGCCAAGAGTTTAGCCCATGTTTAGACAAGACAGCACCTGATGCACCTGCCCAGCAGGGACACGGGTAAAATCCCAGGGATGTATTTTCTATTTCCCATCCAGTTATCCAGGTTGCACTTAAAAAAGGTTAAAGAGGTACTCTGCCTGACATGGAGATGGAGTCTATTCCACAGATGGGGGAGTCTCTGGAAAACAAATCTGTCCTGCCAATAAGTCTTATTGCTGTTACAGACCTGGTTGAGGCCGTGCATGCTGGTTACTTGAGTGGAGCTTGACTTGCAGATATGTAGCAGTCCCATCAAGGTGGAGTCTGAGATCAGCTTGTATGCCAGACAGAGGTCACCTGTGAGGAGTATGTATGAAACTGAGTAGAGGGACAGGGCTTTTAGTCTATCTGTTCAGGGTAGATTATTGAGGCCCTGGATTCTCCTGGTGAGAAACCTCTGTGATCTCTCCAGCTGCTGCATGTGCTTTGCGAGGTGCATGCTGAATGGGGCATTGTACTCAATAATGGGCCTTATAAGGGAAGAATACAGGGATATTATGACCTCCTTGTCCTTGGATGAGATACCCTTACTTATGAAGTGGGCCATGTAGAAAGCTTTCCGTAAAATTGAAGCAACATGGTGGTCAAAAGTCAGGTTGCTATCAGTCTGGGTGCCCAAATCCCTCATGACTGATTGCATGCTTAGGGCATTGTTATTAATGTGATCATTTGTTGGGACGTCACTCTCCCCAAAGGGGATGATGATGCATTTTTTTCTGTTCAGCTTGAGGCCATGTTTCTGGCACCAGTCATTTGTTTGGGTGAGACCATCTTGGAGGATGTCCATGTCACTAGTGGAATTGATGACAGTGCCCAGCTTGCAGTCATCTGCAAACCTGGTCAGCTATAGCCCACTGGTTTTGGCCTGCATCTCAGAAAAGTATATCCCAAATAACTGAGGCCCCAAGACCGAACCCTGGGGTATGCCATTCAATACGGGTCTACTACTTGAGGGGGCTTCCCCTATTTTGACTAGGTGGGTTCTATCAGTAAGGTTTATTTTTAAATAATGTCTTCTGATGTCTACAAGACCACATATTGTAAAGCATGGTTACAGGGAGCCTCACAGGCATTGCCATTATTGATTTATTAAAAGATTTCAAGTCATTCTCATTTGCAAATCTTCCTTAGCCTTTCTTAGTAAACTAGCTTGCAAGTTATCCCTTGAATTTGAGAGACTATAGGAAATGTCTCATGTAGTGCCAATCCCATCTGATTAGATAAGTAACAAGACTTCTATCTTGGACCCTTTTCTGTTTTTGAAGAAACTTGACTTATAAGAAGCCAGACCCAATATCTTCCCTTACATAGGAAATTTAGTGATGCTCAGAAGTGGCATCACCACTTTAAGCACACATTTGGGGGAAGGGTATGCATCTTGAATCATAACTATTATCCATCATAGCTCAGGTAGTGAGGGATCAGAGATGTGCCCTGAAGCAAAAATGACTGCAGTCCAGCAGGGAGGCATATATTATGACAGGACAGCTGTAAGCAAAACTGCAGTCACACAGAGCTTTTAAGTACTAGAACAGTATTTTTCTTTGCTTGGCTAAGCTGTTTTTTTTTTTTTGTTTGTTTGTTTGTTTTTGGCCAGTCCTTTTCAACATACCAAAGGTGAGATGGTTAACACAGTAACTGGTACAGACAAAAATGGCTGAGTAGTTTTGTTTGGAAACTAAGTAGCTAGTTTTGTATAGGTGAGAAACAAAATATCTTACACATTACACCATTATAATCAGTATGACGCTCTATAGCCAGTAATGATAAACAAATATGTATCGTCAGTGATGTGAATAAATCCTGACTCACAGAAGTGGAGAATGTAGTTTGTGTGTCTCTGTGTGTCGAACTGTGTGACTCTGTTTGTGTTTGTGTGTGTGTGTGTGTGTGTGTGTGTGTGTGTGTGTGTGTGTGTGTGTGTGTGTGTGTATCCCCATACACAGACCACAAAAAACTAACTCCATATTACTTTATTTGTAAAAAAAAGAAAGAGTGAAGTCATTTCATAGAGCAGCTCCTATGGACTGAACAGTAAAAGCTACCTTCTTATTCCAGCTGTATGAGACAGTCTTCAGTTCCCTTACACATACCCTTCTTAGGTCTGCACATTCTCTCTCTATAGATGTACTCAGTATCATGGCAACCTGGCTCTTAGCTATCCCTTTAATCCCATCAGCACTGCAGGAAATAAAGCTAACGTAAAAATGCTTAAACAGGCAGGTAATTCGGTCAGCTTCAAAACCAAGTGCGTGTTACCAAAAAGTATCACTGCATAGTTGGCATATAATCCATGCAGTCTGGCCATTGTTTGGATTAGGAATCTGTCAGTCAGCCCATTAAGGTTTTAAATATGGCATAAGCTAAAGATGACTGGCATATTTTCACTAGGAGGGGGATTAACTGGTTGCTAATCTTTACTCCTGAGAATGCAGTATTACTGTTGCAAAAATATTCAAAAAGAAGTGATGACAATGCACTCTTTCTGTTTTTTCTCCAAGAAATAATTATTCTAATGAAATAGTTCTTCTCAATCACCTTTAGACCATTTGTTCAGAACTGGGGTACTCTGTTCCACATATTTTGTGATGTTGCAGAATAGCATGGCAGAAGAAATAGTTTATTCTCCACAGCACACTCAGTGTAAATATGCAGTAGATGTTATACATCAAAAGGCTGTTTCCAAGCCTGTTTGCACACATACATACAGGCATACATACACGCATACATGCATACAGACATACATACATACATACATATTACCTGCAGAAAGAGAATATCTCTCTCTCTCTCTCTCTCTTGCACTGCGTGCTACCTGTTTGTAGCTGCCTTGCTTGTTCGTCCCCTTCTCACCCCGAGATCTCCATTTTTTAGACTCTAATGAAGGCGTTATTTTGCTCATACTACGCACCAACATAACCTAGTCTATTCCATTTATCCACTGCACTCTGTGTGAATTAAGTCCATCTCAGTTCTGCATCAGCGTTTGTTCCTTCTGTCTGCAACTGAACCCCCCACAATGGGGAGAATCAGTAAAGTTAAAGAGCAAGGTATGTCGTTCACATTTAAATGTGTGTCGTTCACATTTAAAGGTGTATCGTTCACATTTAAAGGTGTGCCATTCATGTTTAATGGTATGTCGTTCACATTTAAAGGTATGTCATTCACATTTAAAGGTGTGTCGTTCACATTTAAAGGTATGCCATTCACATTTAAAGGTGTGTCATTCACATTTAAAGGCATGTCGTTCACATTTAAAGGTGTGTCATTCACATTTAAAGGTATGTCATTCACATTTAAAGGTATGTCATTCACATTTAAAGGTGTGCCATTCAAATTTAAAGGTATGTCGTTCACATTTAAAGGTATGTCATTCACATTTAAAGGTGTGTCGTTCACATTTAAAGGTATGCCATTCACATTTAAAGGTATGTCATTCACATTTAAACGTATGTCATTCACATTTAAAGGTGTGTCGCTCACATTTAACGGTATGTCATTCACATTTAAAGGTGTGTCGTTCACATTTAAAGGTATGCCATTCACATTTAAAGGTGTGTCATTCAAATTTAAAGGTATGTCGTTCACATTTAAGGGTATGTCGTTCACATTTAAAGGTGTGTTGTTCACATTTAAAGGTATGTCATTCACATTTAAAGGTATGCCATTCACATTTAAAGGTATGTCATTCATATTTAAAGATGTGTCATTCACATTTAAAGGTATGTATGTATACCTTTAAGGTCATATTACTGCATCTAGCTTGCTTTTATAACCAGTGAGGTATACCTTTAAGGTCATATTACTGCATCTAGCTTACATGCAGTTGGATTACCACATACTACATAGCTGGGTAATTTAAATCAGCTTCTTGTAGTTCAAGCAAAAAACAAACATATTGAATTTTGATTTCTCTGTCTCTCTTCTAATAGTAACATTTTATTTGAGCTTTCTTGCAGGTTAGTGATACATTTTTTTCTTTTTATTTCTTTATGTCATTTATTAAATCTGTACTACCCTCAATTTTGTTGGATGAAACAATGCTACTAACTATATCTGTTTACACTATAATTGAGGTTGACTTTTAACAAAGCCGCAAAGTGTTACAATTTTCTTTTTATCCCAGTCCCCTTCAATAAACACATAACACACCAAATGGCATTTGATGACCTTTATTAAATTCCATAAACATAACTTTATTGACAAACTAATTTCAATTTATTAATCACAGCATAAACATCCATAGACTGTTCACTATGGCAGCATGACCCCACTCCCCCTGACCAAATAAGCAGCATCCTTACCTCCACTCACTTATTTTACTTATCAAGCAGTGTCCAATTGCTCACTTGCATTTTCCACTTATTGAATTAACCATCCAAATAAGCAATGTCCCTGCCTCTGTTCACTTACTTTTACCTGTCAAGCAGCATCCAACCTCTCACTTGCATATCCCAACTCACTGAAATGAACATCCAAATCAGAGGGAGAACAGAAGAGGGACAAGCATGCCCCTCTTCTCCGCCAACCAGCCTCACCAAGCTGTTCCCCCTCCTTCATTCCAAAACTTCCAACAAACCCTCCAAAACAAACCTGACCATACATAAGGGTCATAACCAAAACCACTTGGTGTGCTCCATCCACTCTGAAGAAAAGTGGATCCCTGCATCAACCTTCCACTGTCCTAACATATAAATACCCAAAGCAACCAGTTACCTAAATAGCCTAAAATTAATCTGATGAGCCCTTTCCAGTGCCAAAATAAACACTGTACTACCTCCAGTCATACAATACTCATACCTAGATATAACCTTTTTAAAATAACAAATCCTCTCTTATCCTTTCAACTGTAACTTCAGAATTATTCCCAAATTGTAACCTGCCACATGTACCACAAGGACTCTAAGGAGCCACAATGCCACCTGAAGGAATGCAAACCCAACTGCATACCACCCGGCCTAACTGCAGCCCTCTTTGGCCATCCAAAAGATATAAGATTGATCAAATGAGATTTTTTTTTTAAGAAAACAAACGGCAATCACCATACCAAATATAATGTAAGAAAGCATTCGGTAACCCACAATCCACCCTTCTGATGACTTCAATCAATTTGTCCTCCCTCGCTAAATCCCTTACCCTGGCCATGCACCAAGAATGAGTGGAAACCGCTCTCCTGAACAACCAACACCCTGAAATCCTCCCCCATCATACATACATACTGATTAGAATTCCAATTAATCCCTTTAAACTCTTGGCCAACAAAAGCTTACCCCAAAACTGACAGTTCAGCCTGATCCCTAATAGCTTGCCAATAATGCAATCTAATAATTTCCTGAACTATAACGCCTGCACATTGGCTGTACCACCTGCAGCTACACCCCAAGCCACATGTCCCTAGCCCCCATGTATGCCTCTGTAGCCTGCCCCAAGCCACATGTCCCTAGCTCCCATGTATGCCTCTGTAGCCTGCCCCAAGCCACATGTCCCTAGCTCCCATGTATGCCTCTGTAGCCTGCCCCAAGCCACATGTCCCTAGCTCCCATGTATGCCTCTGTAGCCTGCCCCAAGCCACATGTCCCTAGCTCCCATGTATGCCTCTGTAGCCTGCCCCAAGCCACATGTCCCTAGCTCCCATGTATGCCTCTGTAGCCTGCCCCAAGCCACATGTCCCTAGCTCCCATGTATGCCTCTGTAGCCTGCCCCAAGCCACATGTCCCTAGCTCCCATGTATGCCTCTGTAGCCTGCCCCAAGCCACATGTCCCTAGCTCCCATGTATGCCTCTGTAGCCTGCCCCAAGCCACATGTCCCTAGCTCCCATGTATGCCTCTGTAGCCTGCCCCAAGCCACATGTCCCTAGCTCCCATGTATGCCTCTGTAGCCTGCCCCAAGCCACATGTCCCTAGCTCCCATGTATGCCTCTGTAGCCTGCCCCAAGCCACATGTCCCTAGCTCCCATGTATGCCTCTGTAGCCTGCCCCAAGCCACATGTCCCTAGCTCCCATGTATGCCTCTGTAGCCTGCCCCAAGCCACATGTCCCTAGCTCCCATGTATGCCTCTGTAGCCTGCCCCAAGCCACATGTCTCTAGCTCCCATGTATGCCTCTGTAGCCTGCCCCAAGCCACATGTCCCTAGCTCCCATGTATGCCTCTGTAGCCTGCCCCAAGCCACATGTCCCTAGCTCCCATGTATGCCTCTGTAGCCTGCCCCAAGCCACATGTCCCTAGCTCCCATGTATGCCTCTGTAGCCTGCCCCAAGCCACATGTCCCTAGCTCCCATGTATGCCTCTGTAGCCTGCCCCAAGCCACATGTCCCTAGCTCCCATGTATGCCTCTGTAGCCTGCCCCAAGCCACATGTCCCTAGCTCCCATGTATGCCTCTGTAGCCTGCCCCAAGCCACATGTCCCTAGCTCCCATGTATGCCTCTGTAGCCTGCCCCAAGCCACATGTCCCTAGCTCCCATGTATGCCTCTGTAGCCTGCCCCAAGCCACATGTCCCTAGCTCCCATGTATGCCTCTGTAGCCTGCCCCAAGCCACATGTCCCTAGCTCCCATGTATGCCTCTGTAGCCTGCCAACACAATGCCTGAAACAACTCAGTAATGAACCATCCTGCCATGAGTGCAACCTGCCTGATCATCATTGCTTTTACAAGAGAGAACTACACCAACCAACCACAAAATAACTACTGACTCAACTTCCACCATCATTCTCTGCTGGAGATCATATAATAAACCCCTTGCTTGCCCTTAAATGCAACCTCGAATAAATTCTTCTGCAACTTCATCAGCTGACCTACACTCTGTGTAAATGTAATACCCTACCAACCCACCTACTGTGCACCAAAACCCTCAAAAACAGAACCACTGAATAAGTAGCTCAACCCCCAGCTCTGCAATGTCCCTCATCCATTGCCAATACATGCAAATTTACCGAGCTGCCTCCCCGTACTAGGCACGCCTTAGTGCTGTTCGTCCTTTAACCATGCTCAGCCAAGGTTAACTTCTCAGAATATATACAAGTCCCTTACATACCTCTCAACCACTTAGAGCAAGAAATCTGGACAAAGCTATAAATAAAAATGGGAGAAAGCCCAAAATGTGGGCAATTTTTAAATATTGCTATTAGAAACGTAGAAAGGTGATAGAACAGGCTGTGCATTAGCATTGATTTTCTGAAGGGTAGGAAGTCTGAAACTCAAATGTCTCATTATTTTCTAACTTCAGTCTTAAATGAATTGACACTAATTTATGAAAAACGGGCCAAACATATGAGATCAAAATCTGGACATTCTGGAGGAATCTGTACCATTGTGGGATAAATTCCCTTGCCTGATTCTTCAATGTCCTAGTACCAGAAAACTCACCTATGATGCCCAGTGAAGTACTCTGACAACACATCCTATCTAAAAAGTGAACACTGCCAAGATACTGTGCTTACAATTAATGTGCTAACTGCTGTGCAACCCCATAAACCCCTGCATAACCTTAAACAACCCAAAATTCACTACTTCCTAATGGCAGTCCTGGCTAGTACCCTAGCCATGCCACTCAGGGCTAGCTGCACATTAGGTATACAAACTGCGTCATCTCCTTCCCAAGAATAGTAATCACCCCATCGCTATCATAATAATCCGTGACCCAGGAAAATGATAACTCCTTCCCAAATAGTCCCCCTACCACTGCACCAAAAACTTACCTAGTTGCCACTACTCATGGTTACTGCACCATCTTACCCACTACAACCATTAATGTTCCCCAACTGCGCTGCCATCACCCACCAAAACCCTACCCCTGAGCCATAGCATTTCCTCAACTCCGCACCAACAGCAAAACTTGCACCTATCCCTAAGTTTGTTGTGGTTCTCTCCATATAGTCAGAGATCATGCAGCAAAGCCGCACTGCCTGAGCAGAAAACCCCCAACCCTGTCAAAGCCAATATCGAGCTATGCTTAGCTTGGTGACATGTATGAAGCCAACGCACACCCCTCCCATCTAACGTTTCCTAACAAAAGCCCACCCAGGTATAAGCAGTTGACCAAATGGCTATCCCAAACACTAACTGCACTACCCCAGCCATAACTTCTCCCATCTATCTGCATCATACCAAGGCTCTTTGACCATCACAAACCTCTCTTGCCACCCTTTTCATTGAATAAGTTGCAGTCCCTACCCTCTAAAAACTGAAAGTTGCCAGTAATCAAAGGATGTTACCAAGGAGAGAAATCTCATGTAATATCATCTTTGCTTAAACCTCACTCCAACATATATAGATAAAGATGAACGTATATATACCTCTAGACCTAGCCAACAAATCCTTACCAGCAGTAGCCCCTGGCATGACCTTTCTCTGCCCTCTGTATAATCACAAATACCTACATAAATTCCCCACCTAATATCTTCCTTCAGTGCTAAGCAATTACTTTATTTAATAAATATATTCATCTCTTGTACTAAATGGTATGCTCCCATGATAATGCTCCTACAACCTGACCCATTCCTATGATGACCCCGGCTACCAATAATGCAGCCTGAGATTCAATTCTGCTGCTCTGTGCACAAAATCAAAGACATTACCTTGCAGCTGCAGGGCTCTTTCCTGCAGCTTCTGCTCAAACCAAAAAAAACTCTCCATATTCAGATGCTCTGTCCCCTCTACCTTCTCTTCATCTTCTGCTCTCGCTGTTCCCACTCATGGAAAACTGTGACCTCATTGCATACTGCTCTAGTGGCTGACAGATCAACCGCAGCATCCTCCCTCACCTAACAAGACCACATCCCTTTGGCACAGGTGCTGCAACTCTGCACTTCTGCCATCTACAAAATAAAAGACAATGGTAACTCTCTATGAATTCCCTCTCCATTAGCAGTAACAAAGTCCTGGACAACTAACTGTATTGATGTACCTCCCTACTAAATGTAGAGCCTATTGTAGCTATCCTATGACCTTCCAATATAAAGTTGTTAGTACGCTGTTAATATGTTTTCCACCTTTGAGCCCGTCTGGTCTACATTATGAGGGCTGGTGCTTCTCCTTTTGGAGATGGAAGGTTGAAAGCAATGTCTGGACTCCGATGCCTGTCAGTTACTTTCTGAAATTAACCATCCATGATTTCCTAATGAATCACCCAAAACCAACATTTTAGGAGAAATGGACCTAAAATATGAAGAAGAAGACATTCAGCAAAGTATATACAGTAGAAAAAAAGACTGGCCTCCCAAAATATGACTGTAACAGCTATAATGACCCCACTGTTCCCCTGCACATGCTCTAGAAAGGGCATGCTCAGGCCAAAACCAAATCTGTGAAAAAAAAAAAACAGCCTGCGTCTTCTGCATGATATTAAGTCTGCCAATCAAATGTCTGCCATTATTTTCTGCCATGAGTCACAATCTGAACATTCTGAGAAAATCTGGACATTGAGAGCCATGCTGAGGATAGAGCACATGCACCAACATAACCACCAAGATAAACACCAAACTCCAAGTCATAACAAACATGCCAAGGTCCACCATGCCATGAACACATGACAAGCACCCATCTTCCCAACCACCACAGCTTCAGCCGCTCTTTGACGTGGTGCACAGCCCATCCACTCCTATGAGAACTACAGTAGTTAGAGTAACAGCACCCTTACTAGTAATAGGGTACTAATTAGAGCAGTAGTGGTAGAGATAAATCTGTGCTTACTGCTCACCATTGACACACAAAAGTCTCAATGAGAAGTGTCCATTTATGTGTATAACTCATTGTAAATCTAAACATATTTGGTTATATACATTTTTATATCTGTCAATAATTATTAATTTTAACAATGAAAGCATTTATCTTTTTTTCCCATTGAATTTTCTCCCCTGAAAATGGCAGGGCCATGCTTAACTTTTCTGATTTCATCCATTCCCATTGTCCTCAAGTCAGATTTCAAAGTATCCCTTGTAGATCACCTGGGATTATCACACATGTCATTAGCCTGCCATAATTATTCAAAATGTACACAAAATTAGACTGGCTTGAAATTGCAGCAACCCACACACTGACAAGCGCAAGAACAATTCCATTTATGTCACCAAAAACAACACCCACATGAATCACCACAGTCCCAAGGATGGATATCACTCTGTCATTAGAATCAATTGAACAATAATTAGAGGGTGTCTAATTTACTACAGGACATCACTATTGCAAGAAGCTTAGGGTTCTGCTCCTCATCTTAGTATTCAGGGTGGAGACAGATTGTAAGCATACACAACTAGGAATTGTGTAGTTCAAGCACTCAGCTCGCATGTACTAGAAACTGCAACAAAACAATGGCCATCTCAGAACACTGAATAAACTGCCTTGTGTTTTTGCCAGTCATGAGATTTAACAAAAAATAAAAAAATTCCTATTCTTAAACCAAATACTCACTGAATTAAAGCATCCGTAAGCAAGAAGGCCAAGCACACCCCCTGCTGTGCCTGAGCGACATGCAACTGCCATTCACCAAAACTTGCAGTCTGCAATAGGTACTCCTGCTCTGCTAGACCTCATCCCGCCTTCGGATCTTCACTACAGGCTGACAACTAAAAGACCAACTGCCTTCATGAAACTCAAGCCCAAGTCTACCACACTTTGTGATGTAACCTCAAACTAGAAGAAATTACTCCAACACCAGCAGTCAAACAACATCACAATTCAGCAAGCTCCACCACAGATTACCACAACCCAGGTACTGAACCAAATACTTCAAAGAGTTTCCTCAGTCAGAAAAATTCCTGTCAAGTGAAAAAAGGTATTTAATGAGTTTTCCACACCCTCGTGGAGTAAACTAATAAAGTAAATCCCTGTGGCCCATTACCTACTGTAATAGTAATGGGTCAACGCAATCTGAGTGAACATGTGTGCGCGTGTGTGGGTATGTGTGTGTGCGTGTGTGTACGTGTGTGTGCATGTGTGTGTGTTAATGAGGCAATCCCCAACTGATGGAGCTCACAAACATAACTTAAAAAAAAATACTATTATAGGTTCATAGGTTCATAGGTTGGTACTAGGCTATCAGCCTTAGGGCCTATGAAAGCTTAGCTATAACAATTCCCTGGATATTTTTTCCCACAATATTTACTTCTCTGGGCCCCTGTCTAGCAGGGCGACTGACTTGATCCCTGGGGTGAATTTCCTTTCTCCCATCCAATCATCAAGGTTCCTTTTGAAGAGGGCCAATAAGGCGCTCTGCTTGACATGTATTGGCAGTCTATTCCAGAGTCTGGGGAGTCTCTGGGTCAGGAACCTATCCCTCCAGCATGTGTTGTTCATTGTGATGACAAGGTTTAGATCCCTGGAGCGTGTGGCTCTGAGGGATTGGGATTTCTTTAAGTGGAGCATGTCCAACAGCACAGGGTTTGACATGGCCTTGTATGTTAAGCAGAGATCGCATCTGTGTAGACGATATGCCACAGAGTATAGCTGGAGTTTTTTTAGATGGTCAGCATATGGCATCTGCTTTAGGCCTGTGATTCTTTTAGTGAGGTATTTCTGTGGCCTTTCCAGCTGTTGCAGATGTCTTGTGAGGTACATACCAAATGGGGCATTATACTCTATAATGGGTCTAATGAGGGATGAGTACAGTGGGACAATGACCTCCTTTTTTCTGGATGAAAAGCCCTTAGTGATGAGGTGTACCACACAGAAGGATTTCCTGACTGTTGTGGCGATGTGGTTATCAAAAGTGAGACCACTGTCCACCTGTGTCCCAAAGTCTCTCATCACACTTTCAATGTTTAGCGTCCTGCCACCTATGTGGTAATTCATGGATACATGTTTTATTCCAAAGGGGATAACTATACTTTTCTTGGCATTAAGCTTGAGCCCATGGCTCTGGCACCAGGCATCTGTAAGACCTTTTTGTAGAATATCCACATCATTTGGGGATTCAGTAATGACTCCCAGTTTGCAGTCATCTGCAAACTTTGTTAGCCAGAGTCCCTTAGTGTTGGCCTGTACTTTACAGAAGTAGATGCCAAACAAGAGTGGTCCCAGGACTGAACCCTGAGGTACTCTACTTGTCACTTCTCTGGAGCTGGATTTGGAGTCGGCTACTTTTACAGTCTGGGTTCTGTCAGTAAGCCAGTTGGCAACCCATCAAGTGACATAGGGATTTATGCCCAGCTTAGTAAGTTTATCTATGATTCCAGAGTGCGGGATGGTGTCAAAGGCCTTGGCGAGGTCCAGATAGGCTGTGTGGACCACCTTACCCTCGTCCACAGCTCTGGAAACTGACTCAAAGAAGTCAATCAGATTCAGGAGACAAGATCGGCCCTTCACAAACCCAAACTGGGTGGGGTCCAGTGTTTGAAGGTTGCCAATGTCTTTGTTTATAAGTTCCATGATAATGCGTTCCATGCCCTTGCAGATCAGGCTTGTCAGACTTATGGGATGGTAGTTCCCGGGATCCAAGGTGGATCCTCCCTTGCGGAGCGGGGTAACTGTAGCTGTGCGCCACTCAGTGTGCATGAAGCCTGAGGTGAGGCTATGATTAAACATGACACTTAGGTGAGGTGCCAGTTCCTTTTGTAGTTCATGTAGGACACAGCCTGGGATGTCATCTGGTCCCATGGATGCTGTATTCTTAGCTCTGGAGAGTGCGGTTTCTACCTGTGTGGCCGTGATTATCGGAATTTGGCAATCTTTTGGTATTGAAATGGGCCCTTTAGGGGGTGAGAGGGGGGGTGAAGTTGGCACTAAATTGATCTGCCAGGATATTGGCAATATCCTTGGGATCTGTATATTTAATGCCATTCTGTTGTAGCTCAGAGCAGATCTGAGCATTGCCATTTAGATTCTTGACATAACTATAGAATGCCTTGTGGTTGTCTTTGGAATCTTTGGCAATTTTATTTTCGTAACTAGCTTTTGAGGATTTTATGAGGGATCTCAGCTTCTTACTGAGGCTGGTGAGGGAGTTTTTTGCATCCTGGGATCTTTCTCTTTTCTGCAACAGTTTCTTCCTTCTGTTGTATAGTTTGTTTATAGCAGGGGACCACCAGATTGGCTTCCTTTTTTTGGAGAAGAGCATCTTGGTTCTATTTGGGATGGCACGATTCATGCACGAGTGGATGTGCTTGTACAGTGCCTTAGTGTAGGATTCTGCAGTCGAACTTCCAGATCCCATCTGCGTGGGTGTTGTGAAGTTTGTCACTTCTGACTTCAGTAGCATGAAGTTGGCTTTGAAGAAGTTTTTTAAGAAGGTTTCCTTACTGGGGGGTGGGGGTGGGATGTGGATGTCAAAGGTGATTTGCTTATGGTCAGACCTGACCAATGAGGGGGTGACCACTGGTGTGGAGCATCTATCTTCCATGTTGGTAATGACCAGGTCTAGGATATTGGCTACCCTGGTGGGACAATGGATTAGTTGATCCAGGGCATTGGAATTTATGAATTCCAAGAACCATTGGGAAAAGGAGTTGGTACCCGAGTAGTTTTCCCAATTAATGGCAGGGTAGTTGAAATCACCCAGTATTAGGGTGTTTGGTTGTATCTTATTTTCCAGTATGTTTAGAAAGGTGTAGTGAGAATCTTGGGGCATGGTGGGGGATCTTTAGCAAGCTACAATTTGGATTGCAGTCTTACCTAGTGTTAGTTGCACCTGGAGAATTTCAGATGCATTGTGTTGGGCAACTAGCCTGGAGGTGTGAATATCCTTGGTGAATATGGACACTCCTCCACCTTTAATGTTTCAGTCTTGGTTTTGTGGCAGAAAAGTGTGGTAAGAATTGTAGCCTGGTATTGCAGGGGTGCTCTCTGTAGCCTTGAACCAGGACTCAGTTACTGCACAGATATCGATGTTCTCCATTTTTAGGAGTGCCTCGAGAGAGTGCATTTTGAGGTTTAGACTTCTAGCATTGAGTAGCATTACCTTCAGATTTTGCATGCTTGTATCTGTTACGGTGGTGGTTTTATCCTTTGAACCTTGCCTAAAAAAGGCACAATAGGGGTGGCAAGAGCTTTAGCCAGTAACCTGAATCCCAGGGGTGACAGGTGCAGACCATCTCTGGCAAAGAATTGTGGTTTGTTGATCATGTCTTCCCAGGCAGACAAATACTGGATCCCCTTTGAATGACACCAGAAGCTTAGCCAATTGTTGAAGTCAATCATTTTGTCCTTATACTGTGGTATAATTCTGGGTGAAGGCAGGATGCTACTCAGGGCTAGGGTCATACCTGCCTGGGTCACATGATCCAAGAGCTGCCGCTTGCCATTCTTGGCCATCATACCGCTCTCAGCTATGCGCTAAGACTTTAACAGAAGCTCTTAACAAGAAAAATAATTAATTTAGACCCCAGCAACCATGCCAGTACCCAAGAATATATATTAACTTAACATCAAAACATTATTCAGTTACCTGACAATTTGCCAGCCATGGCAGGGACCAAATGCCAGCCCCACCAAACACAGCCCAAGGCATACCTGGAACAGAACAACCACAGGCTCTCACAGACGTGTCAACTTGCAGTAGCAAATTCACGCCCAAATGCAATTCCTTACTCAGTTACACTTACATAAAACCCATTAAGCCCCTCCCTACACTTATCTCATTTCATCCTACTTTCCCATTTAACCCTTTCCTCCCCCAACTAGCTTTCTTCCCCTACCCTGTTAATTCCAAATCGTACTTCAACCCAGACCCCCACCTGAAGATGCCCTTGGACAAATTGGTTGTACTAAACCTCATTTGTTCCTTCTGCATTATTTCACTTTCATTTGTTATTTCCTGAAGACTAGAAGTTAAACAGGTCTGAAAATGTAGATTATTTAGATGTTACTCAGAATTTACATGTTCATTTTTTTTGTAATAACTGATTTGAATTCTGTAATGCCAGTTCTAATAAATCAGTCATATTGTTTAATTCATGCTGCTAATCTACTAATCAATCAAAAACTCATTCAGAGTGAAATACATTTTCATAAGCATAATGTATATCTCCATTCTTAATACTACATTTAATCTTGGTTAAATGTGATTGTCTTATACAGTTCAACACTTGTTGAACACTTGTTCACAATAATAATAATAATAATGATAACTATGTTTGTAAACATTTGACAACAATTACAATTTGATCAAATACATTTTTGTGTATTGACATATTGGGGAATATCAAGAGTTTTGAACTGCTGTTTTTCTGACTGACAGCAGCATGAAATAGCTTTTCCTGAAAGCCACTTTAAGGGAACATTAAATGTTGCCCTTTCTCCACTCTTGTGAGATAGTAGAGTTGATATCTATCTATCTATCTATCTATCTATCTATCTATCTATCTATCTATCTATCTATCTATAAATATGGGTCTACCTTCATTACCCGAAAGACCACTTACCCAAATTCAATTTGGCCAAGAATAAATTCAACGAAGGCTGACATTTCTGAAACCATGGAGCACCCAACGGCTTTCACAGGGAAGCAAGATATTCATACCAATCCTGCCCCCCCTCTTCTCCGTCTACCTCCCCTTTTCTTACATCAGTCTCTCCCAGTGCAAGGTTTCTTCCAACACAAAACCTCTGACTTCTTAATACTTACTTTAACCTCAGAAGCCTCTTAAATAAAATCACAGAGTTCCATGCTACTATAGCCCACTATTCACCACACATAGCCATTTTAACTAAAACCTGGCTCATGCCAAGCATCCATGATCAAGAAATACTACCCCCAGGCTTCAATATAATTAGGTATGATTGAACCAATAAATGCGGCGGAGGTGTTGTAATTGTTTACAATAATAACCTCCAACTTGAACATCTCAACCTACACCCTCCAACCACCTCAAATATGGAAACACTAATCACTTGTCTAAAAATTAATCCTCACAATATATATATGTATGTTAAACATATTCTTTAAAAGACACAGTAAATAGTTGAACTCATTTTAAACTAAATAAGACCTAAGTCTAAGTATACTAGCAATAGATATAACATCATTTAACCCAGGGTGCACACAAGCATTTAATTTGATTTGCCACTTAAGCTCTCACTTTCAATCAAATCATTCCATGGACCACCTCTTATGTTATTGGTAACAATATAAAGCCCCATAAAACCAAACTCATGCTGAGGATGTTCAATAACCCACCTAACAATTTAGAGGTTGATGCCTCATTTGGTGAGTTTATCAATACTTCCTGAGTGAGGAATGGTATCCAGGGCCCTGGCCAGATCAAGGTAGGCTGTATGAACTGCTTTAACCTCATCCACAGCTCTGGTAGCTGACTCAAAGAGGTCAATCAGGTTGAGCAGGTATGATTTATCTTTCACAAAACCAAACTGTGTGGGATCTAGAGTTTGGAGATTCCCTATAACCTTGTTAATTAGGTCCATGATGGTGTGCTCCATAGCCTTACATATCAGACTCGTCGGGCTAATGGTGCAATAATTTCCAGGGTCTGTAGTTGTTCCTCCTTTATGGAGAGGGTTGACTGTAGCAGTGCACCATTCGGTACAGACAAAGCCTGAGGTGAGGCTGTGAGTGAACAGGGCGCATAGATATGGTGCCAGTTCACTTTGTAATTCATGTAGAACACAGCCAGAGATATTGTCGGGTCCCATGGAAGCTGTATTCTTGGCCTTGGACAATGCAGCTTTAATCTGTGCTGCAGTAATGCTGGGTGCCTGGCATTCTTCTGGTATTGAGATTGGTCCTTTAGGGGGGAGAGAGGGATAAAGTTGACATTGAATCTGTCGGCCAGTATTTTGGTAATATCTGTTGGCTCAGTATAGGAGGTATGGGTATTGCTGTGGAGATTCTTGCTATAACTATAGAAGGCTTTGTGGTTGTTTTTAGTGTCTGCTGCAATTCTGCCTTCATAGCTGGCTTTGGAGGTTTTGATGAGGGATCTCAACTTTTTGTTGAGGATAATAACGGAATTTTCCCAGTCTTGGGACTTCTCCAATTCCTTCCTTCTGTTGTAGAGTTTCTTAATGGCAGGGGACCACCAGATTGGCTTCCTTTTTTATTTTTCCAGTTTTTATTATTTTATATGAAACAAAGATATATTTTTAATTGCTTTTACTGTCATTTTTACTGCTGACTGAACAGTGCATATTAACCATGTGTTGACTCCATTTGTTGTTTGATAATTAGGCAGAGAAGAACTAAAATAGTCAAGAATAAAAATCTATCAAGATGTAAATATGAGTATTAATAATTTTGAAAAAGTAATTGAAGAAGTATTACTTATTAAAAATGGATTTTTTTGTACTTTTGAGGATAGGTTTATGACATCCAGTAAATAACCCTCCAGACTGCCACAAATGATGTGATGCCCTACACTTAAAACCGGGGTCAGTAATTAAGGAGCCTCAATCCTCACCACTGACACCAGTGTGGGTGCATCACGGAAAACACCAAAGGACAGAGCACACAAGAGTAAAATTCCACAATTTCTCTTAAGAGCACAACAGGAACATGCTCTTCTACCAGGGACTGGACTATATACCTCTGTCTACTTGAAACAGAATCCCTTATTATACACTTCAGAACAATGTTCCAGTTTAAGACCTCTGACTCGCTCACAAACAAATAAATTCAAATCTCACATACTCAAACATATGGGAAGCCTGACACAGATTTCCAGCTGTGTCCCCTCTCCAATACAAATGGTAAACACTGACACCAGAGTCAGACAGGTCTACATGCCCTTCAAAGGGTGATCAATTATTAAAAATGAAATATCAAAATAAATGATAGCTACGACCAGAAGCAGCCATGCATTTGTGGTGACCTGGGGAGAATCAAACAGGTATAAACACTCTCTAATCTCTAAAGAACACACTGACTGTCTAGCCACGATGTAAAGTAGTGAAAAACATTTAATAATAAGTAAAATTATTACAATAATGTAAAGAAATAATTTTCAATAATCACCATCATTCAATCACTAGAAATGTAAAATTAAACTGTGGGATAGAAGTCCATCATTTTAGAAAAAGTTTATCTAAATAACTAAACTTTCCTGATCTAACTAGAGAATACTGTTTCTGATGTAATCTAAAACATAACAGCAAGGCAAAGGCAGGCTTACAGTTTTTTTTCTTGGGTATCTACTGCACAGCACTGTAATGGACTGCAACTCTTAACTAACTGCCCTTCAACTGACTTCAGCAGTCTCTTTTATAGTCCAGGTTAACAGTCTCAACTGTCTTATTTTAAAAATAACAAGCTGTTTGAAAAAGTTATTTTTCCTGTCAATCATCTGTTCAAATAATCATCTAGCAACCAGGAACCTTCTAATGGCATCATCTAATGATCAGCTGATTCTCCACAGACAGTTTTTATTTAAGAATCTCCCTCACAAACATGTGCAATTAGAAATGTATTAAAACACTGACAGATTCTTTAAACATTTTGTGCAAACAGGGAAACTCTCAACATTTTAAAAACTTATTTACATGTTCACAATTAGACATGCTGGCATGCAATACAAGTTAATCTGAGAATATACACAAATCTCCTGCCAGATATGATAACACAGATGACAGTGTTTTCATTTTCTTTACAAGGTATACATCTTGCTCATAGCTTTAATATCTGATAGAAATGTTTTACAGAAAATGGAAAAAAGTTAACTTCATTCTTATCCTAAAAAGCTGAGAATTGCTTCTAGAAATCATGTAGGATTATGGGAGTATGGTGGTATTAGTTTCCCAGGTGTAGAATCTTATTCTATTGCTGCAAATTTATTTCTATTGTTGGATAGAATCAACCTACACTAGACAATGGAAAACCAGTCAAGACCTGATTATACAAAATTCTTATAGGTTTATCAAATATGATAAATTAGAAATATGTAACAATCCTTTCATCTGGTTAATAAAATTGTTCTTAGAATTAACTTCATTTCAATCTTTAGACTCTACATATATGAAATCAATTCTTAAAACAGTTAAGAAATGTTTTTAAAACTAAAATAACATCAAATTGAAACATGTTTGCTTTCCCACTGAACACAATTCTCGATTTAAGGAAACTCAGAACAATGTTAAAATTAATTTATTAAAAAAGAATCAATTAATATTATGGTCTGATTGTTTTGAAATGGAAAGCTATGTCACCAGGATATTTAAATAAAGACTATAAACTGGATAAATCTGTTAACCAGTTAATATAATCCATCATTAAGAAATTAAATGAATTTGTGGATAATATGAGTGAAGAGAAACAGAGCACTATTCCCCCATTATATGAATTTATGAATGCTATCATTGAAGGTAAATTCACCTAGAAAGGCAGCTTATCCAAGTTAAGTTAATTATAAATAATAATAATAATAATAATAATAATAATAATAATAATAATAATAATTTTGATGCAAAGTTCTGGAACTTTTTAGACAGTAGTGGAATGAGTGACTCAATAGATGATAAGAATAAAACTTTGTTGCTTAATCCAGCTAGTCAAACATCTTCACGTTTATACTGGAAAGTTTTTATGTGGAAATATATACATAGACTGTTTGTTACTCTCTATAAAATCTCTAAGTTAAGAAAATTATTTTTTCAGTCTGTTGGAGATGGACATACCTCTCAACTGTACTAAATTCCTCTGTATTTTTGCCAGTTTTGAGGGCAAAATAATGGGGGTGCCATAAATTTCTGAGTGGCCCCTTTAATTCTTGATTTTTTTTTTAATTGTAGTTGAGTTTGTAACTTCAAGACTGGAAGTTGCATATCAGATGGTTCATAGGTTCATAGGTGTGTACTAGGCTAATGGCTCTGGGGCCTTTACAAGCCTAGTCCATAGAAGTGCCCTGGCATTGTGCCACCCGTCGTTAGTTCCCAGTGCCGCTATCAAGTAGAGCCACTGGAGTGACCCCCGGGGTGAACTTTCTATTTCCCATTCACTCATCAACATTTCACTTGAAGAGGACTAGTGAGGTGCTCTGCTTGACATATATGGGAAGTCTATTCCAGAGCATGGGTAGTCTCTGGGTTATGAACTTGTCCCTCCAGCATGTTCTGTTGATTGTGGTAATGAGGTTGAGGTCTCTGGAGCGTATGGTGCAAAGCAATTGGGAATTCTTTAGATGTAGCATTTCTAACAGAGCTGGGTCAAACATGGCTTTGTAAGTCAAGCAGAGATTGCCTCTTAGTAGACGATATAAGACCGAGAATAGCTGGAGATTTTTGAGTCTGTCCATATAGGACATGTGTTTAAGGCCTAGGATCCTCTTCATGAGTTACTTTTGTGGCCTCTCCAGCTGTTGCAGGTGTCTAGTGAGGCACATGCCAAATGGGCTTTATACTCTATGACTGGTCTAATGAGGGAAGAGTAGAGAGAAATGATGACCTCTTTCTTCCTGGATGCAAAACCCTTGGTAATGGGATGTACCACACAGAAGGACTTTCTGACCACAGTGGCAATGTGGTGTTTGAAGGAGAAGTTGCTGTCAACCTGTGTCCCCAGATGTCTTATAACACCTTCAGTGTTCAGTAGGGTCCCATCGATCTGGTAAATAGTGGGAACTGAGTTTTACCCAAAGGGGATGACAGTGCATTCTTTGGCATTAAGCTTAAGGCCATGGTTTCAACACCAGTCATTGGTCTCAGTGAGGCCTTTCTGTAGGATGTCTGCATCACTTGGGGAGTTAATAATGGCTCCCAGCTTGCAGTCATCTGTGAATTTGGTCAGCCAGAGTCCCTCTGTGTTGGCCTGGACTTCTGAGAAGTAGATGCCAAATAGGATAGGACCCAGGACCGATCCCTGTGGGACTCCACTCGTGACTGGTCAGCAGTCTGACTTGGAGTCTGCTACTTTCACAATGTGGGTTCTAACTGTGAGCCAATTTGCAACCCACCTAATTATATAGGGGTTGATGCCTAGTTTGTGAATGTAGAAACATGCTGGTTATACACGTCAGTGCAATTGCATAAAAACTTTAATCTTCGATAGCAGAGAAGTAAGTGCTTTCAGAACCAATAACAGTTGCTTCATCAGACCTGCATAAAAACTTTAATCTTCGATAGCAAAGAAGTAAGCGCTTTCACAACCAATAACAGTTGCTTCATCAGACCGATGATGCCTAGTTTGCTGAGTTTATCAATAATTCCTGAGTGAGGAATGGTATCAAAGGCCTTAGCCAGATCAAAATAGCCTGTATGAATTGCCTTACCCTCATCTACCACTCTGGTGACTGACTCAAAGAAGTCAACCAGGTTGAGCAGGCATGATCTACCTTTCACAAAACCAAATTGCGTGGGGTCTAGAGTTTGGAAATTCCCTATATCCTTGTTAATTAGATCCATGATGATGTGCTCCATAGCCTTACATATCAGACTTGTCAGGCTAATGGGGTGATAATTTCCAGGGTCTGTAGTCGCTTCTCCTTTATGGATAGGGATGACTGTAGCAGTGCGCCATTCGGTAGGGACAAAGCCTGAGGTGAGGCTGTGAGTGAACAGAGCACACAGATGTGATGCCAGTTCACTTTGTAATTCATGTAGAACACAGCCAGGGATATTGTTGGATCCCATGGAAGCTGTATTCTTGGCCTTAGACAGTGCAGCTTTAACCTGAGCTGCAGTAATGTTGGGTGCCTGGCATTTTTCCAGTATTGAGATTGGTCCTTTGTGGGGGAAAGAGAGGGATAAAATTGGCACTAAATCTGTCTGCCAGTATGTTGGCAATATCTGTTGGCTCAGTATAGGAGGTAGCATTGTGCAGTAACTCAGAGCAAATCTGGGTATTGCCATGGGGATTCTTGATATAACTATAGAAGGCTTTGTGGTTGTTTTTAGTGTCTGCCACAATTCTGCCTTCATAGCTGGCTTTGGAGGATTTGATGAGGGATCTCAACTTTTTGTTGAGGCTAATAAGGGAATTTTTCCAGTCTTGGGGTTACTTCACCTTTTTCTGCAACAGTTTCTTCCTTCTGTTGTAGAGTTTATTAATGGCAGGGGACCACCAGACTGGCTTCCTTTTTTTGGAGGAGAGCATCTTGGTTCTGTTGGTTATGGCTAGTTCCATGTATTTATGTACATGTTCATACAGTGCATTGGTGTATGATTCGGCAGTCATGCATCTATTTTCCATTGGCATGGGTGATGTGAAGTTAGCCACCTCTGTTTTTAGGAGTCCAAAGTCAGCTTTGGAGAAGGTTTTCATGGTGGTTACTTTTGCGGGGATGGGTGAGATGTGGATTTCCATGGTGATTAGTTTGTGGTCAGATCTACCCAGGGAGGAAGTGAATATTGGTGTAGAGCAACAGTTGCCTATGTTAGTAATAACCAGGTCAAGGATGTTGCTTCCTCTAGTGGGGGTAAGAATGAGCTGGTCCAGGACATTGGAACTAATGAATTCCATGAAGTGTTGGGCCAGTGCATTGGTGCATGAGTAGCTTTCCCAGCTGATGGAGGGGTAGTTAAAATCACTTAGCTTGAGAGTGTTGGGTTGGATCTTAAAAGTTTCCAGGGTGCTTAGGAATGTAGAGATAGAGACTTGGGACATGGTTGGGGACCTATAGCAGGCTATGACCTGAATCGCCATCTTACCCAGTGTTAGTTGTACCTGGAGTATCTCAAATGCGTTATGCTGGGCTACTAGTCTGAAGGTGTGCATATCCTTTATGAATATGGAGACACCACTGCCTTTGGAGCTTCGGTCCATGTTCTGGGGCCAAAAGGTGTGGAATGAGTTATAGCCTTGTAGTGCAGGGGTGCTTTCTGCTGCTTTAAACCAGGTCTCAGTTACAGCACAAATGTTGATGTTCTCCATTTTGAGGAGTATGTCCACCGAGTGCATCTTGAGATTTGGACTTCTAGCATTGAGCAGCATGACCCTCAAATTGCATTTATTTATAGCTGTTAAGGTGGTAATTTGGTCTTTGGAACACAGCCTAAAAAGGCACTATAGGGGTGGCAAGAGCCTTAGCCAGTAACCAGAAACCCATGGGTGACAGATGCAGGCCATCTCTGGCAAAGCATCGAGGTCTGTCAATCATGTCATCCCAAGCATACAGATACTGGATCCCCTTAGAATGACACCAGAAACTTAGCCAATTGTTGAAGTCAATCATTTACTGTTTGTTCTGTGGTATCATTCTGGGTGATGGTAGGATGCTGCTCTGGGCTAGGGTCATACCTGTCTGGTCCACATAATCTGAGAGCTCCACCATGTCTCTTTTCATATAGTCCAGGGAGGTGCGTCTCAGGTCATTCACACCCACATGGACAATGACATAGTCGTACTTGTTGTGGAGTGACCTGAGTGCATGTGTTATGTGCTGGATTCTGGCACCTGATAGACAGGTGACTGTTACCACCTTCTTATTCAGCCTAGTGAGTGGGACATCAGTGTGCCTCACTATTGAGTCACCTATAATCATTGTATTAGGCAAGCTCTTTTGCCTTAGGGGCTTAGATTGAGGGGCACACTGTGTAGGTGAGCTATGTATCATGTGGTTTGTGCTGTGTTGTGGTGGTCGACTGTGTTTCTGTCTTGGAGGTCTCTGCTGTTTGGGTAGATTTCTATTGAGAGCCTCCACGAAGGTGGATCTGTGGTTTGTGTTTTTATGTGAGGGCTGTGATGGTGGATGTTCTGGAGGACTATGTGTTCCACGTGGTGTGGTGCAGGTGTTGACCTTCTCCTCTTGACCAGCTATTCCGGTCTTGGCTGGAGAGTGCATGGCTTCCAGTTTAGAGATATAGGTACATCTCTCACAAGTCTGAGTGTTGGGAAGTAAGAGGTGAGGGCTGTCTGTGTACATGAGGCTGTTGCTACACTGCCTCGGAATGCCCAAGTTCACCAGGTTAATAGGAGAAAGCACAGGAAACTGACCTTTGGACATGCCAGGAGGGATGGTCATCATTACTAAGTTCTGGAGCTGTTTCCTTATAGGACGTCTAGTGCTGAAAGCATTTATGTGTGCTACAATAATTGCTACAAAATGCCTGATGAAGTGCTGGTGAATAAGCTTATTAAAGTGCAAGAGAGAAGAAAAAGTTGAAAGGGATAGAAAAAAACTTCCCAAACGGCCAATAAACTACAATTTCAGAGACAGAAACCACTCCTAAATAGGCTACCTAGTACTTACCACTCCGACTGAAAAGCTGGAAGGCTTCCCTCTAACACAGAAGGGTCTGGGGCATTCAGAAACTTACAAAACAGTCCTGGATGCATCATATAGCAAATCTATCTGGACTACTCTAGTAAGAGGAAAGGTGGACAACAAGCTTAGAACTTTTTTTTCCAGAAAAAAGGTTACTAATAGCAGGAATACCTCAAAAAGGGTTTAAATCATGAAGCTGAAGCTCTGGATACTGCAGATCTGTATTGAGACTACACTACTCAATTTTAAGGTTAAGAACTCAGTAAGAAAAAACTCCCAGTGAAGCACAGATTAACCACTTATAGTCAAAAGAATAGCACTTGCAGTATGAAAAAATGCAGTTAAAGAGCAACAAAATGCAGTTAAAAGTAATGAGTTCCAGTAGATAGCAATGAAATATAGTTGATCAGTAGATTGCTTTGAAACAATAGCTCACAAATCACAACAGTAACCAAACAGCACTAATAAAGCAGCGATTCAGTCGAATACTGTCATCAATTTAGTGAGGCTAATTAGGCAGCCAATGGGACCTGTGAAATAATAGCATAATCCCTATGTACCATACTCAACAAACTTTAGGCAATATTTCTTGTGCCATTCTAAATATTTTAGGTACTTACATATTAACACAACCAAGTTGCCATACTTTGGCAACGGATTGCATTTACTGTTTATTAACTGAGTAGGCTGGGCAACTTTCATCCACAATCCGAACTAGAGTCAATGAAACAAGTATAATGTATTTAGTTTGATTTTTAAGTTTTAAGTTTGATTATTAAGTATTTTTATCCCATATGCTAACTGGTATCTGTAAAAGAAATAGAGGTGGTTATTCCTGTTGTAAACTTTTTATGGTTTGCTTTTTTGTCTAAACATTTAAACAACAAGAAGAAAGGAGCCAAGCAACACCAAGATACAGACAAACCAGAAATTTAATTAATAGGTTTTAGCACTTTCGTCAGGGTATATCCACAGACTTCTTCAGAAACATATCAAACATAGCACATACCCACATTTAAATAACCTTCCAATAATAGGTTAGTTTGCTTTTATTTTTTGTATTACTGTATTGCCTTTCCATATTTTGAATACTGTAGTTTGTTTTCTTTACCTTGTGTTTTGCTTGCATTCTGTTTTAACAGCATATTAAAACTTCAAAAGAGACCACAGCTCTCTCTGTTCTGAGTCAGGCAGAATTTTTCCCGTCCTCCCACCCATTTAAGTTGTCTTGTTAAATACCACTGTCTCTCTAGTTGCCCACCTCTTATGTTAATCTGACCATATATCTCATTTCTCTCTACTTTCACTGGCTTATGTGAGTAATCACAAAATCATCATTTTTGAAATCCCACCCCTTCAATTATTTAAATTTATTGGCCATCCTACAGTATTTCATAGTACCAAAATACAAAAGTGACCACCCCTTTCAATCCATCTTGCTGTTTTAAAAATAGTAACTCTCCACTAAACCTTAACTTTTTAAACCGGTAAAACTCAAGTTACCTACTTTCAAATCTAACTTCTCTAGTGCACACTGCAGAGTGCATTCTTTTCAATCTTACCTTTAAGCATCCCTGTGACTAGCACTTTCTCTAATACCTGCTAGAAAGCACTAGGAAGCCTTAAACTCATACAAACACTGAACTCTCCTTGCTAACAAGGAGAAATTAATAGTAGGCACTAAACAGCCTATAATTGCAAAGTACCTTGCTAAGGAAACAGCTCCTATACTTTACAAAGAAAAAAAAAAAAACCCAAACCAGGCATGTCCAAGGGTCAGCTTCCGGTGATTTCTCCTGTCCATCTGGTGAATCTGGGCATACTGGGGCAATGCAGCAATTGCCTCATGTACACAGACAACCCTCTCCTCCTACCACCCAACACTACAATCTGTGAGAGATGCACTTACATAGCCAAAATGGAAGCAAAGCTCTCTCCACCCAAGATTGTGCTAAACAGTCAAGAGGAGAAGGTTAACACCCACACTACACCTCAAGCAACACATAGCCCTTCTAAACCCGCACCACCAACACCCACATATAGCAATACTAAATCCACATATGCAGAGGCCCTTAACTGTAACCTGCCCAAGCAACAAAGACCTCTGAAGCTGAAACACAAACAAACACCAATCACAACCAGTGTGTCACATAGTTCACAACACCAGTGTGCCACCCAGCAACAGCCCCTAAGGCAAGACAATGTACCTAACACTTTAGTCATAGGTGACTCTATAGTCCGGCACACTGATGTCCCTCTCACCAGGTTGAATAAGGAGAAAATTACAGTCAGCTGCCTGTCGGGTGCCAGGATCCGCCACATAACGCATGCACTCAAGTCACTCCACAACAAGTACAAATATGACTCTGTCATTATCCATGTTGGAGTGAATGACTTGAGACGTTCCCCCTAGACTACATGAAAAGAGACATGGAAGAGCTCTCGGATCATGTGGCCCAGGCAGATATGACCCTAGCCCTGAGTAGCATCCTGCCTTCGCCCAGAATGATACCACAATATAAGGATAAAATGATTGACTTCAACAATTGGCTAAGCTTATGGTGTCATTCAAAGGGGATCCAGTATCTGTCTGCCTGGGATGACATGATTGACAGACCACGATGCTTTGCCAGAGATGGTCTGCACCTGTCGCCCTGGGATTCAGGTTACAGGCTAAGGCTCTTGCCACCCTATAGTGCCTTTTAGGCAAACTTCAAAGGACAAAACCACCACCGTAACAGGTACAAGCATGCAAAATCTGAAGGTAATGCTACTCAATGCTAGAAGTCTAAACCTCAAAATGCACTCTCTCGAGGCACTCCTACAAATGGAGAACATCGATATCTGTGCAGTAACTGAGACCTGGTTCAAGGCTCCAGAGAGCACCCCTGCAATACCAGGCTACAACTCTTACCACACTTTTCGGCCACCAAACCAGGACCGAAACACTAAGGGTGGAGGAGTGTCAATATTCACCAAGGATATTCACACCACCAGGCTAGTTGGCCAACACAATGTGTCTGAAATTCTCCAAGTGCAACTAACACTAGGTAAGACTGCAATCCAAATTGTAGCTTGCTACAGATCCCCCACCATACCCCAAGATTCTCACTACACCTTTCTAAACATACTGGAAAATATTAAGATAGAACCAAACACCCTAATACTGGGTGATTTTAACTACCCTGCCATTAACTGGGAAAACTACTCATGTCCCAACACCTTTGCGCAATGGTTCTTGGAATTCATAAATTCCAACGCCCTGGATCAACTAATCCATAGTCCCACCAGGGGCTCCAATATCCTAGACCTGGTCATTACCAACATGGGAAATCGATGCTCCATACCTATGGTCACCCCCTTGTTAGTCAGGTCTGACCATAAGCTAATCACCCTTAACATCCACATCCCACCCCCACCCCCCAGTAAAGAAACCACCATAAAAAACTTCTCCAAAGCCAACTTCAAGCTACTCAAGTCAGAAGTGACAAACCTCATGACACCCATGGAGACGGGAACTGAAAGTTCAACTGCTGAATCCTACACTAAGGTACTGCACGAGCACATCCACTCATGCATGAATCGTGCCATCCCAAATAGAACCAAAATGCTCTCATCCAAAAAAAGGAAGCCAATCTGGTGGTCCCCTGCCATAAACAAACTTTACAACAAAAGGAAGAAACTTTTGCAGAAAAGAGGAAAATCCCAAGATGCAAAAAACTCCCTTACTAGCCTCAGTAAGAAACTGAGATGCCTCATAAAATCCTCCAAAGCTAGTTACGAAAATAAAATTGCCAAAGATTCCAAAGACAACCACAAAGCATTCTATAACTTTGTCAAGAATCTAAATGGCAATGCTCAGATCTGCACTGAGTTAAAACAGAATGGCATTAAATATACTGATCCGAAGGATATTGCCAATATCCTGGCAGATCGATTCAGTGCCAACTTCACCCCCTCTCACCCCTAAATGGCCCATCTCAATACCGGAAGATTGCCAAATTCCAGTAATAACGGCCACACAGGTACAAAACGCACTCTCTAAAGCCAAGAATACAGCATCCATGGGACCAGATGACATCCCGGGCTGTGTACTACATGAACTACAATATGAACTGGCACCTCACCTAAGTGTCATGTTTAATCATAGCCTCACCTCAGGTTTCGTGCCCACTGAGTGGCGCAGAGCTACAGTTATCCCAATCCACAAGGGGGGATCCACCTTGGATCCCGGAAACTACCGTCCCATCAGTCTGACAAGCCTTATCTGCAAGGCCATGGAGCGTATTATCATGGAACTTATAAACAAAGACATTGGCAACCTTCAAACACTGGACCCCACCCAGTTTGGGTTTGTGAAGGGCCGATCTTGTCTCCTGAACCTGATTGACTTCTTTGAATCAGTCTCCAGAGCCATGGACAAAGGTAAGGTGGTCCACACAGCCTATCTAGACCTTGCCAAGGCCTTTGACACCATCCCCACTCTGGAATCATAGATAAACTTACTAAGTTGGGCATTAATCCCTATGTCACCCAATGGGTTGCTAAATGGCTTACTGATAGAACCCACACCGTAAAAGTAGCCAACTCCAAATCCAGCTCCAGACAAGTGACAAGTGGAGTACCTCAGGGTTCAGTCCTGGGGCCGCTCTTGTTTGGCATCTACTTCTCTGAAGTACAGGTCAACACTAAGGGACTCTGGCTAACAAAGTTTGCAGATGACTGCAAACTGGGAGCCATTATTGAATCCCCAAATGATGTGGATACTCTACAAAAGGGCCTTACAGAAACAGATGCTTGGTGCCAGAGCCATGGGCTCAAGCTCAATGCCAAGAAATGTATTGTTATCCCCTTTGGGAAAAACATGTATCCATGAATTACCATATAGGTGGCAGTACACTAAACACAGAAAGTGTGATAAGAGACTTAGGGACACAGGTGGACAGTGATCTCACCTTCGATAACCACATCGCCACAACAGTCAGGAAATCCTTCTATGTGGCACACCTCATCACGAAGGGCTTTTCATCCAGAAAAAAGGAGGTCATTGTCCCACTGTACTCATCCCTCATTAGACCCATTATAGAATACAACGCCCCATTTGGTATGTACCTCTCAAGACATCTGCAACAACTGGAAAGGCCTCAGAAATACCTTACTAAAAGAATCACAGGCCTAAAGCAGATGCCCTACGCTGACTGCCTTAAAAAACTCCAGCTATACTCTGTCACATATCGTCTACTCAGAGGCGATCTCTGCTTAACATACAAGGCCATGTCAAGCCCAGAGCTGTTGGACATGCTACACTTAAAGAAATCCCAATCCCTCAGAGCTACACGCTCCAGGGATCTAAACCTTGTCATCACAATAAACAAAACATGCTGGAGGGAAAGGTTCCTGGCCCAGAGACTCCCCAGACTCTGGAATAGATTGCCCATACATGTCAAGCAGAGTGCCTCTTTGGACCTCTTCAAGAGGAACCTTGACGATTGGATGGGAGAAAGGAAATTCACCCCAGGGATCACATCAGTCGCCCTGCTAGACAGGGGTCAAGGAAAGTAAATAATGTGGGAAGAAATAGCCAGGGAATTGTTATGGCCAGGCTTGTATAGGCCCTAGGGCTGATAGCCTAGTACCAACCTATGAACCTATGAACCTATGAACAGTCACATGACTAATGAAAACCAATTCAAAGGCATGTTGAAAAATAATAATATTCACAACCCTTAAAGGGATGGATACATAATTAAAAATTGTTAAAAAATACATATACATACTTAGAAATTAAACAAATAAATACAATATACATATATATATATATATATATATATTTATAAATATATATATATATATTTATATATATATATATATATATATATATATATATATATATATATATCTCTATATATATATATATGTGTGTGTGTGTGTATGTTAAAGATATTCATTAAAAGGCACAATAAATGACTGAACTCATTTTAAACTAAATAAGACCTAAGTCTAAGTATACTAGCAATAGATATAACATAATTTAACCCAGAATACACAAAAGCATTTAATTTGATTTGCCACCTAAGCTCTTTACTTTCAATCAAATTTTATATATATATATATATATATATATATATATATATATATATGTATATATATATATATATATATATATATATATATATATATATATATATATATATATATATATATATATATATATATATATATATATATATATATATATATATATACATACATATATATATATATATATATATATATATATATATATATATATATATATATATATATATATATATATTGGGCGGCACAGTGGTGCAGCGGTTAATGCTGTCATCTCACAGCAAGAGGTTCTCCAGTTTGATTCTCGGCTGGGGTGCCTTCTGTGTGGAGTTTGCATGTTCTCCCTGCTTTCACGTGGGTTTCCTCCAGGTACTCTGGTTTCCTCCCACATTCTAAAGACATTCTCCCTGGGCCTCCGCTGAAAACAGGATCTGTGGAACCTAGTCAGACTTTCCCAGTGAACAAATGTTAAAATTAAAAAAAAAAAAAAAAATATATATATATATATATATATATATATATATATATATACATATATATAGGATCCATAGAGATGCTCAACTGCATCTTTCACCAAATCCTAATTTGGTGAGCATACTTGCACAAAAGTGCTATTCATCGAAGCAGCACTTTCGCATAAGTATGCTTGTTGTTCCGGTCGTACTATGTTGCGGTAAGGAAAAATTCCCTTTTCCTCACTGTAGTGCGACCTCAGAGTGAGAATATTAAAGTAGGGGGGTTGTAAGGGGCTTGCCCCCCTGCATTCAAGTAGATTTAGTGGGGTTTTTTTGTTGTTTGTTTAACATACTTAAATGAAAGCGCTTTTTCGATGAAAGCGCTTTCGTTAAAGTTTGTTCGATGGTTTTGGATTCTGGCTTTTGAACTTTTGTTCAAATGTCCTACATATATATATATATATATAAACTTGGGTCTACTTCAGAATGTCGACCGTTCAGAATGATGACTTTCATATGGCCGACACCATATGACTGACATTCCAAAAGACAGAGATCCTGAAATAGCACCATTTACCTTCCTGTGAATACAGTAAAACTGTGTTATACAGCACCCCCCCTCCACACTTCCTTCTACTTAAATATTCTCACTCCAAGATCGTACTAAAGTGCAGGAAAGGTGAATCTCCCAGTCCCGCACTGTAGCGGGATCTCTGCTATCATTTTTCGGCCTTTCAAACGTTCGCTCATATGGTGTCAGCCATATGAGTTTTGAACATTTGATAGTTCAAACAAATGAAGGGCTCCCATATATATATATATATATATATATATATATATATATATATATATATATATGTATATATATATATATATATATATATATATATATATATATATATATATATATATATATATATATATATATATATATATATATATATATATATATATATATATACATATATACATATATATATATATATATATATATGTATATTTATATATATATATATATATATATATATATATATATATATATATATATATATATATATATATATATATATATATATATATATATATATATATCATAATCCACACTGTCACAAATGTTACCCATGCCATTAATGTTGTTAAACAGTTATGTATTTACTGCATGCATCACTGCATGCATCTGGTGTAACAACTTAATGGGGGATTCTGCACCATTAGACAGTAATGTTTATGCCACAAAAAGAATACCTAGGTACAGCCAATAAGATGTGTGACAGCTCACTGTGACAAAGGTGGTACTCTTCAGTTACACATCACTGGAAAATGTGTAGGGAGGTACTTGAATAGGGTTGCATTGTACTCAAGTTATTTGTGTGATTTAGGCTGTCAGCTATGGAGGTGTCATGGCCTCTGATAGGGATGCTTTCCACATACTCATTAGTTATATTACATACAAGGCAGTAGTCAGTACTGTGACCACATGCTGGTGGACATTCCACTTACCATCTATTGAAGGATACAAGTCACATGACTATTGACCTTATTATAGAGTGTGATATGTGCATTATACTTAGAGAGTGTGTTTGTTTTCTTGATGTAACAAATCCCCCCATGTTTTTGTGTCATTGCAGATGTTGTCATGGCTGTGGCAGCAGTCTTTGATGTGTGTTGAAACTGTCTGTATTATACTAATATCACAGATGGAGTCAATGATTATCCCACAATCTGTAGTCCTTCAGATAGCTGTTTGGACACAGGATGTGTATGTCATCTGTGATGTCTGTCACTTAAAAAATGGACAGGAAAGGTCCTAACAGACAGCCCTGATGTACGGACCTGATTTCTAGATCTGAAATATAGGTCACTTCACACATTTCAACATATTTAGATGCCACGTATGTGATACAGAGGTCTACCTACTTTTCAATATAGGTGTATATGGCCACATCTGACAGTGTTGAGTGAATACCTCAGTATGGATTTGTGTCAAATGCCTTGGGATTGTCAAGTTATAAAGGATGATAGTGTTGTCATCTTGCATGCCCTCAATGACCTCTTTGAGGGCATATAACAGATGTAACAGGCATGATGAAGCATTAACATTTCACACAGGTATGTTGCACACAGCCTGGATATCATTAGTGTCAATTTGGAAAAGTTCCATGATGACATGTTGGTCTACCATACAGATGAGGAATGTCAGGATGTGTCTATACTTGCTTGCATCGGGTGCTGTCCCCCTGCCCCAACTCAGATGGATGCAAGTTGATGTACAACTTCCACAGGAACACAGTCTGTGTAGAGGGGGCGTGAAGTATGTATTCAACTGTGTCAGGAAGGTGTATGTAATGAGTCACATGACAGGTGATCTGTGATGTCACAGCTCATTGATTCTGTGTGATAGGCCTGGATGAAAATATGACAGTGCATACTGGCTGTTCTGAACTGGCCTAGGGTTTAAACATAATCCCCTATGCAGGTATCTTTGAGAAACTCTCCCAGCTGGGGATTAAACCTTATATCACTAGACAGGAAACTAACTGGCTCATTGACAGAACACATACTGTGAAAGTTGGTGAATAAACCTGTACCAGTAGAGCTGTCACCATTGCTGTACCCCAGGGATCTGTGATTGGCCCTTTGGTTTGGAATCTATTTTTCAACAGTTTAGGCTAAAGTATACGGTCTTTCCCTTACCATGTTTGCTGATCCTTGCATACTGGGTGCAATAATTTAGTCCACCTATGATGATAACACACTACAGGAGGGGCTAGCTCAAACAAATGATATGTTACAAAGTCACACAGTCTACAAATAAATGCAAAAATGTGTCTTTATTTTGTTCTTCAAAGTGAAATTCTAGAGTCTATATCACATAGTCGAAGTGCCAAAACTTCAACTATGTAAATATTGAACCCAAAAGTTCAAAAACTGAAAAGTCTAAACACAGAACAGTGTTTTTTTTTCCCCAGGGAAAAAAATCGTTGTTCCGGTACAAAACACGGAAATATACGGGCACTACATACTGTTTCTAATGTGGGGGGCTGTGCCCCCCACACCACCCCTACTTAAATATACCAACTCCGAGATCGCACCACAGTGGAGGAAATAGCAAAGCCGTGGAAATGGCCCACCAAATTCTTTCCCTGGCAAAGAATTCAATGTTCCGTGGCTTTGTTATTTTTAGACTTCAAACTTCCTAGTTTGAAGTCTCAGTGTTCGGACATTTGTGCATTCAGACTTATGATATACACCCGAATTTCCATCCTAATTACAGTACTGACAACAGTCCCAGTATGCTAAAACCCATTGATGCAAGCACTGGAAACACACATACATAGCAATCTGTACTTCGACCACCAAGTGTCCACTCAGGTATTGAAAGCATATGTTATGCACATCATAAGTCATGACATCATATTCTGATCTCAGGATTATATTACAGCACTGTACTCGAACCTCATAGCAACACTAATATATAGTATGATGCTCTCTTTTTCATTTATGTCACCAGACACATGCAGCAGGTGGAGATACCACAGGGGATTACTCACCAAGAAAACACAGTGCCTACAAACCATGTCATGATGTATGTGGATAGACTGAAATCCATGTGATTGTAATCTGTATCATATCGAAATTGTAGTTTATTGGTCATTTGGGCAGTTTTTCCATCTCTCTCAACTTTCTGGTTTAAAAGCCTGCATTTGCACTTATTTCCCACCTTTCCTGTAACTAGTTTAGTCCAGATACAGACTTGCTGTATCCAGGACTATTGTAAGCTTCTGAGCTGTGCCAAAGTCTGCTCTTCAATTTTTCCCTTAGATCTACTAGTTCTCTCCTCTCCTGCACTTACACTAGCTTATTAGTCTAGCACTTTACCAGATGTCTTGTAGCAATTCTAGTAGCACACAAAAAAGCTACCAGCACTAAATGTTCTACAAGGAAACAGATCCAGTACGTATTATCAATGCCCACCCTTCTAGACATGTCTAAAGGTCAGTTCCTTGTGCTTTCTCCTATTAACCTGGTGAACTTGGTCATCCTGAGGCAATGTAGCAACTGCCCCATGTACACTGACAACCCTCTCCTCTTACCTCCCAACACTCAGACTTGCAAGAGATGCACTTATATATCCAAATTGGAAGCCACACACTCTCCAGCCAAGAATGGAATAGCTGGTCAAGAGGAGAACATCAACACTTGCACCACACCATATGTAACACATAGCCCTCTAGAACACACACTAGCACTGCCTTCACATAAAAACACAAACCACACACCCACCTTCATGGAGGATCTCAATAAAAATCTACCTAAACCAATGCACTGTATGAACACGTACACAAATGCATGGATCTCACCATACCCAATAGAACCAAGATGCTCTCCTCCAAAAAAAGGAAGCCAATCTGGTGATCCCCTGTCATAAACAAACTCTACAACAGAAGGAGGAAACTGATGTGGAATAAGGTGAAGACCCAAGAATGGAAAAACTCCCTTATCAGCCTCAACAAAAAGTTGAGATCCCTCATCAAATCCTCTAAAGTTAGCTATGAAAACAGAATTGCAGCAGATAGTAAAGACAACCACAAGGCCTTCTACAGTTATGTAAAGAATCCCCATGGCAATACCCAGATTTGCTCTGAGCTACTGCACAATTGTACCTCCTATACCGAGTCAACAGATATTGCCAGTATACTGGCCGATAGGTTCAATGCCAACTTTACCCCTCTCCCCCCAAAGGACAAATCACAATACCAGTACATTGTCAGGCACCAAGTATTACTGCTGCACACGTTAAAACAGCACTGCCCAAGGCCAGGAATACAGCTTCTATGGGACCTGACAATATCCCTGGCTGTGTTCTACATGAACTACAGATAGAACTGGCACCTCACCTGTGTGTCCTGTTCAGTCACAGCCTCACCTCAGGCTTTGTCCCTACCAAATGGTGCATTTCTGCAGTCATCTCTCTCCACAATGGAGGAGCGACTACAAACCCTGGGAACTATCGCCCATTAGCCTGATGAGTCTGATATGCAAAGCTATGGAATGCATCATCATGGACCTAATAAACAAGGATATAGGGAATCTCCAAACTCTGGATCCTACACAGTTTGGTTTTCTGAAGGATATATCATGCCTGCTCAACTTGGTTGACTTCTTTGAGTCAGTCACCAGAGCTGTGAATGAAGGCAAGGTGGTTCATATAGCCTACCTTGATCTGGCCAAGGCTTTTGATACCATTCCCCACTCAGGAATCATAGAAAAACTCAGTAAGCGAGACATTAACTCCTATATCACTAGGTGGGTTGCAAACTGGCTCACAGATAGAACCCACAGTGTGAAAGTAGCTGACTCCAAGTCAGACTGCCAACTAGTCACAAGTGGAGTCTTACAGAGTTCGGTCCTGGGTCCTCTCCTGTTTGGTATCTACTCCTCTGAAGTCCAGGCCAACATGAAGGACTCTGGCTGACAAGGTTTGCAGAAGATTGCAAGTTGGGAGCTGTTATTAACTCCAGAAGTGATGTTGGCATCCTACAGAATGGCCTCACTGAGACCAACGACTGGTGTCAGAACCATGGCCTTAAGCTCAATGGCAAAAAATGTGTCATCATCCCCTTTGGGAAAAACCCAGCTCCCAAGAATTACCACATTGATAGTAGTCCATTGAACACAGAAGGCATTATAAGAGATCAAGGAGCACAGGTTGACAGCAACCTCTCTTTTGATCACCATATTGCCACTGTGGTCAGAATGCCCTTCTATGTGGCACATCTCATTACTAAGGGTTTTGCATCCAGGTAGAAAAAGGTCATTGCCTCCCTCTATTCTTCCCTCATTAGGCCAATCATTGAGTACAATGCCCCATTTGGCATGTACCTCTCTAGACACCTGCAACAACTGGAGAGGCCGCAAAAGTACCTCACAAAGAGGATCCTAGGCCTTAAATACTTGTCCTATATGGACAGACTCAAAAAACTCTAACTATTCTCTGTCTCACATCACCTACTTAGAGGTGGTCCCTGCTTGACTTACAAAGCCATGTCTGACCCAGCTCTGCTAGAAATGCTACATCTAAACAAATCCCAATCCCACCACACCACACACTCCAGAGACCTCAACCTCATTACCACAATTAACAGAACATGATGGAAAGACAGGTTCATAACCCAGAGACTGCCCATGCTATGGTATAGACTTCCCATACATGTCAAGCAGAGCACCTCACTGACACTCTTCAAGAGAAATCTTGATGAGTGGATGGGAAACAAAAAGTTTACCCTGGGAATAACTCTACTCAACAGAGACACTGGGAACTAAGGTCGGGTGGCACTATGCCAGGGTAATCCTATGGCTAGGCTTTTAAAGGCCCCACAGCCATTAGCCTAGTACAAACCTATGAACCTATGAACCTATAAGATGAGGTGACTTCTGACTCACCCCCAAGACAGTCAATAACCCTGCCCTAGTAGAAACAGTGCACATCCAAAAATCGGATGTAGCTGATGACATCAGTTGTGTCTGATGAGGAGAATATGGCAATAACAGTGTCCCACATGTTGGTGTAAAAGTATCTCTGTAATGTTAAACAAGTGCGCGTGCACACACACACACATACACACACACACACACACACACACACACACACACACACACACACACACACACAAACAAACACACACACCCCAGTTGACTGCAGTGAGAATAGAAGCCCTACCTATCCAAGTACATAGACTACAGAACTCTGTATGTAAGGCAAGCACCACAGCTCGCCTGACTTGGAGTGTCTCAGACAACACTTTATAGCTGATGATATCAGCAGTGTCTGGAGGGGAAAACATATCAATAACAGTGTCCCACATGCTGGTGTAAAAGGGTCTCTGTAATGTCAAGCAAGTGCATGCACATACACACACAAGCACACACACACAAACACACATGCACACGCGCGTGCACACACACACACACACACACACACACACACACACACACACACACACACACACACACACACACACCAATTGACTGCAGTGAAAATAGAACCCCTACCTATCTAAGTACACAGACTACAGAACTCTGTGTAAGGCAAGCACCACAGCTCAAGTTGGAGGGTCTCAGACAACACTATAACTGATAACATTAGCAGTGTCTGGTGAGGAGAATATGGCAATAACAGTGTCCCACATGCTGGTCTAAAAGGCTCTCTGTAATGTCAAGCAAGTGTGTGCACACATACACACCCCAGTTGACTTCAGTGAGAACAGAACCCCTCCCTAGCTAAGTAACCAGACTACAAAACTCAGTACTTTATGCAAGTGCCACAGCACAAGTCTGACTTTTACAAGAATGCAGGTCAACTGATAGTGTTTGACATAAACAGGGCATGCTGGAGAGAAGATGTTGGGAGGCCTGCATTAAATGGATGTTTAGGCATGTGCAAGTATCAAAATGCTTTCAATCTATAGCATTGGAGCAGTAACTGTAGAAAACACACTTCTGCTCATTGGTTAAACACACGCACACATACAGTTGACTGTAGTGAGAACAGTATCCCTAATTACTGAAGTACACTGACTACAGAATTCAGTACTTTATGCTAACAACTATATGAAACACACTTCTGTTCTTCTGTCTAAACACACACACACAAACACACACACACACACACACACACACACACACAACTAAATGACTGTAATAAGAACAGAATACCTACTTATTTAAGTCCACAGACTACAGAACTCAGTACTTTACACAAGTGCCATGACAGAAGTCAGACTTTTACAAGACTATGGGTCAACTTATAGTGTATAACATCAGTAGGGCATGTTGGAGAGAAGATCTTGGGAAGCCTGCATGAAATGGATGTGTAGGCATGTGCCAGTACCAAAATACTGTCAATCCTTGGCATTGGAGCAGTAATTGTAGGAAACACACTTCTGCTCTCCTTGCTAGACATCCTCCCCCACACACACAAATTGACTGCAATGAGAACAGAACCCCTACATATCTAAGTACACAGACTACAGAACTCAGTACTTTACGCAAGCACCACAGCACAAGTCTGATTTTTACAAGGCTGCAGGACAATGTATTGTGCATGGTATCAGCACTGGATGCAAGAAAGAAGATGATAGGAGGCCTGCATAGTTTCATAGCTTCATAGGTTCCTAGGCAGTTACTAGGCTAATGGCCCTAGGGTCTTTACAAGCCTAGCCATGTAAAAACCAAGTACCCTTATTGAGCATAGTTAGATGTTAGGTTAACAGAGAGATTTTGTGATCAGAACCGAATTTCTCTGTCCATGAGGGACATAGGTAGCCCCTGGATTGAATTTATAATCACTCATCCAGTTGTCATATTTGAACTTGATTAGGGTCATTGAGGAGCACTGCTTCACATGCACTGGGTGCCCAGTACAGAGGAGCATCAGTCTCTGGGAAATATATCTATCTCTCCGGCATGTTATGTTTATGTCACAGGCAAAGTTCAGATCCCTGGAGTAAGTTATTCTTGTCCCAGTTGATTTGCAAGATATCCAGCATTTACATTAGGACAGGGTCCCGGACTGTTCTGTAGGCCAGGCATAGGTTGCCAATCAGTAGAATGTATGAAAATAAGTACAATGACAGGGCTTTCAGTCTTTCAATATATGTCATGTTATGGAGGCCCTGCATTCTCTTGGCTAGAAACCTCTGTGATCTCTCTAGTTGCTGCAGGTGTCTGGTGAGATGCATGGAGAAGGGAGCATGGTACTTAATGAGTGGTCTGATAAAGGCTGAGTACAGCAAATTTTTTGCCAAAGGGAACAATGAGGCATTTTCTTGTTTTATGTTTCAGTCTGTGAGTTTGGCCTTTCTGTAATATGTTAACATTGTTGAGAGACTCTAAATGATTGTGCCCAATTGACAGTGATCTGCAAACTTGGTAAGCTACAGGCCATCTACCTTCACCTGAGAAATAGTTTCTAAGGACTAGAGGGCCCAGCACAGATCACTGTGGTACTGCATTGGTAACTGGTCTACTGGTGGAGGTGGTCTCCCAACTTTGACCGTGTGCATTCTGTTGGTAATCCAGTTGGCTACCCATCTAGTAATGTATGGGTTAATCCCCCGTTTCTATATGACAGCTGAATGGGGGATTGTGTCAAAGGGCTTGGCTAAATCATGAAAGGTGGTATGTCCTGTTTTCCCTTATCCAGGTCTTTGGGGACATTATCAAAGAAATCCACTAGGTTTAATAAGCAAGATCTACCCTTGAAAAAACCAGTATGGATCAGGTCAAGAGTGCTGAAGGTCACCTATGTCCCTGTGGATAAAGTCCATGATGAATCTTTCCATATTCTTGCAGATAAGGTTGGTTAGGCTTATGGATCAATAGTTCCCAGGATCAGTTGATGTATGTAAAAAAAAAAAAATACCACAAAACAAGAGAGGAAGAAAATTCTCCAAAACTTTAATACTGTCTTAGTGCCTTTGCTAAAAAGCCTTCAAGAGATCTTGATCTTGAAGGCTTTTGAGCTGAGGCACTAAGACAGTATTAAAGTTTTGGATAGTTTTCCTCTTCTCTTGTATTGTGGTATTTTTATTAGTTTACTTATTGTGGTCTGTTATATTCAGTTGATGTATGTGTAAGCATGTTCAATTGTGAAGATAGTTCTAGTTCTGCATGTTACCAGATTGACACGAATTGCATATCACACAGCATTTGATATTAATGTATGTAGTGTAGTTGATATATTTCTTGAAAAAGTACTGGAGGCACCAGGGTTGCAGTGCATGGGGGGAGGCAACACATGGCTGTTTTGTAAATATGTGACATATGGTTCAGTTTGTTAAGTTTCCTCATGTAGTTTCATGGCATAAAGAGTAAAATGGACAATAAACAGCACTAATGCATGTTAAATATTCCTTGGCATAGTTCAGCAGCAAGCAGCGTGTTTGAGAGATGATTGGCAAAGTGTTTCTGCATGCAAGATACACATTTGTATTAATTTTCTCTGTTTGTGCATAGTTAAGCAATGCACAAACATGAGCTGCATTACTAAAATTCTGAGCGTTAGTAATGAGTGTATGAAACACACCTGCTGCTTAGCTGACTCTGTGAGAGCAGGTGTAAATACATTGACACATTTCTTTTTGAGCCCAGATGATACTGGGTTTGAAAACAGGTGTATCTAATACTTTTAAATAAATAGTGATAATGCAATGACATTATTCTGTATAGTGCATTCAGCATGCATTACTGTGTTGGCATACTGCAGCAGGGGTAAATGGCATTGCCCAGAGGTAACTGCAGCATTACAGAGCCGCTCACTGTCACTTGTCATGGGTGCATGATTCCAAACTCTGCACAAACACAGAGGCCAAAAAGTGAAGGGATCCATTACTTTTTCTGCAACTTATGTGTGTTTTGTGTGATTCTATTTTTTGACCAGATGATAGGTGTTAAAATGGGGTAGATAGGAAAGTGGTGAAATGGGGAGCAAGCAGGGTGAAGAACAAAGGGAAAGCAGTACAGGAACATGCAGGAGGGAGGTAGGTGAGAACCATAGCTATCCATTACTTCAACAGTAAAAACTGATAATATGTGCAGAATATCAGCTGAATTTTGACTGTTACATCCATAGAAAGGGGTGACAACAATGTAATCATGTTGTATAACCAAGTGGACTGAATCTAGTGTGTCAAGTAGATGTGTGTAAAATGGACAGCTATATATAGGACGATTTTTTTTTTTTTTTTTGTGGGACAGGTGACCATTTTTGCCTACACATGCCTACACATACAACTCCTCCTACTCAACCAACTTACCACTGTCCATAAGCTCTACTACCTTTCTATGAAAACACCTACCTTGCAACAATTAATTCAACCCTACACACCCCCCAGAAACCTAAGAGCAACACACCGGAACCACATAAGTGTCGCTAAGCACAAAAATGAGGCTGGCAAATCTCTCTTTGCCTGCTGCATTGCAAAAACCTGGAATCTCCTACCAGCTCACCTAATCTCAACATCCTCACCTTACCTCTTCAAAAAAAACATCAAATCCCACTTCATGGAAAACTGGCTATGTTCATATCTTCCCCCAGGCTAGTCCAAATCTACTCACTGCTATTAATACTCTCCCAAATAATGAATACTGCCAAGGTTCACTACCTCTAATAGTCTATTAATACAATGCTATAAAATAATGTATGAATAAACTATCTATACCATCCCACCCTATATGCTCAAATTCTACCAGATACTCAACTGTAAATCATTTCAATCTATTGTTTATAACTGCATTCAACTAACATGGTGTACTTTGTGCATGAATATTTGTACCTTGTGAATGTTAACAAATGTAATGTAATACTTGTGGAGCTTTTCTCCCCGGACCTCCACTGAAAACAGACCTGTGTCCAGTTGGACCTTCCCGATAAACAAATGTAAAATAAAAAAAAAATAAAAAATAATATTTTTTCTTTTTTAATTCAGTAAAAGACGATTGCTGTATAAGGGACATAGGTGTTTCTGGGTCAGGTATGTTGGGTAGGTGAGGAAGCAAATGCAAAAAAACAAGACAGACAAGAGACAGAGACAGTGAGGGACACAAAATGTTGGGGGACACCATGATTGGGATGAGGGAGGTAATAGCACAGGCTCATGTCTGTCAAACACACAGACAGTGAAAATCAAGTCCTCACCCACTAGATTGTCATTACTGTTCCCTTACTTCACTTGCTGGCTGGAGTGCTTGACATCTTCTCCTGCTATGGACCATGAGGGAGAGCAGCCTCTCCATCTAGCATAGGTGTACACCAATGGTGCAGTGCACAACCTTATGCACCATCCCTGGCATCTTCAGGCAGGTGATGAAATCACCTCCTCTGCCACTGCTCCCAGAGGGAACCACTGTACCAGCTGATGGGGCAGTACTACTTAAGGGTGCAGGTAGAGCAGGGGAAGCTGAGACAGTGTTATCAGTTTGGCTCCCAGATGTGATGGGCATTGATGCTTGAGCTGGTGGAGTGGGGTCAGGCTAACCCACTGGGGCTGGCCTACCTCACTGTGCTGTGTAGCATTTAGTGATTTGTTACAGATAGATGACATGGAGACATTTTGATGACATAATATAAAATAAAAAAAGAGAGCTAGGGTTGGGGTAAGAGAAAAAAGAGATAAAATTGGTATCATCATATGTGACTTACAGTGCATTAACAGTAGTATACAATTATTTTATCTGAAGTATTACATTTAAGTATACTTCCTAACAAGTACACACTATAACTACAGATTATTGAAAGTAATCTTTGAAATGTACATATATTGCACATATGCATGTTTCAGTTATACAGATTACAGTTAACAGCAAGGCATTTATTCCACTTGTATAGAGTTTAATTTAATGTAAATATTTATTAAAGAAATACAGTACTGTGCATTTATTACTTGTGGTAGCTGAACCCAGAACCTGTGATTACAGTATTATATTTGACTCTTAAAGTTGGTTTGTGCTACAGACTAATGCATGCATACTCTCGGTTACAGTTAGGATATGCATGCTCAATCTGCTACAGCTGTATAAAAACCCCAAACATCTATCTATAACGTTTTATAGCTAGAATAGTACTTCTCTTGTGCTGGATACATATCACTTGCTTCCCTCAGTCTCTCCAAATGAACAACATGAGATTGTCTGTTAAACTATATGTTGGCATTAGCTGGGGAAAGAACAGAAAAGAACAGAAGAATATTATGCATACTAGTCTTCCTTACATTTACTTTCTAAGTATTGCAAATACTCTCTTATGATCATACTTACACAGCTGTGGGATGTCTGCAGTCTCAGATTCATTCAACCAATGGTTGAGGGTATCCCTTTTGCACCTATGTAGGTCATTAAAATGATGCCTATGCTGTTCTCCAGTGCATGAGCTGCCAGTAGCACTGGATACAGCCTGAGCTAAACTAATCCATGCCTCAGACTTGTAGTGTGAGCCAGAATAGTCACCCTTCAGAAGCTGTGGTGCTTTACCAGGAGCCCAAGAAATATCCTGGACTCCTGGACACCCCACATCTGTGCCCTAAACTGGGCAGCTTCCCCATTAACTACAGCCATGTCTAACACTCTACCTAGAGCAATGGAAAATGATGCTTTCCCACCAGTTCCAGTTATCACATTTGCTGGTAGTACAAAACCCAAGCAAAGATGCCAACCACCTTTGAACTATATTAAGCAGACAGCAGCAGTGCCAAGCAGGGAGGACATAAATACTTCAAATTGGAAGGTTAATCTTACATTTGGCCTCCGTTTGAGGGGTGCCTGGTGATATAGCTTGGAAATATATATTGGAAATTAAGAGGTAATTGTTAGGTGATTTAGGTTTGCAGACATGCACTGGGGGCATACATGCCATGACCTAACACATTTGCTTTTGCCTTTATACATTGATAACATTGACTTTTACAGCATGGTATTCAAACCTAGGCATAAGTGCCAAAACATTTTCTTCCACAGTGTTAATCTTCCATCTTTGTCACAGAAGAAGTGCTGCTCAGGAATCATTCATAAATACAGGTGACACTTTGAGCTGTTACACATGTATGTGTGTGTGACCTGACAAGGTTATTGGCTATACATCCAGTTGTGCATGTGTCTCAGGTAATTGTAAAGCTCATGCAAGTCCAGATAGCAGACAAATATTTGCATAACTGTAGTAAACAGTATAACCTCAGTCATACACATGAAAATACAATAATGGTGTCTCATCCCTCATACATATAATTCACATCAGTTCCACTATCTAAAGTGTTATAAGTGAGAGTGAATATAATAGGAAGTGGAACAACAGTAAAAATCTATGGAATACCTAGGACCACGTGTATGGTAGTCCTACACTTAGAATGTTGAAATAACACTTGTCTATTTTTCAATTCATTGCTATAAACTGCACTGTCACAACAATAAAGATAGGTTGCACACCCTGTACTAGAATACAGGACCATCTGTACTCCAGACCTACATTTACATCTGCTGCCACAGGATTAGTTATATGACATTTTCATAATTCCCTACTCATTCTTAAGTTCTCTGTGTTAACCACTGCACAATGCTGCTTAGCATGTTTGTGCAGTACCCAAAAGAATTAATTAAATGTTTCCATTTTCAATTATTGGCTGTCTGAGTCCTGTCTGCAGCTGTTGGGGAACTTTGCTAGCTAATGCACATTGTGCAATGCAGCTAATTGAAGTTGTGTGCAGAAAAGCAAATATTGCAACAATGTATTATTTTTGACCTTTGCCCTTTTACAGATGCCCTGTCTGCAGATGTTCTATCTGCTTTCTGACTGGCCTACTAGTACAGTTTGTGAACTGCTAAGCATAATGCAAACAAGATAAGCACAGCCAAACCTGACATTAATTTTTCTCCATTTCCCTTGTTTGTGCTAAGCCCTTGTTTGAGCTAAGCCACACACTGCACAAACATTGGCATTAAAAAAAAAATTAATAAAAGGGAAAGGTAGTTAAAATGAAAAAAAAAAACAATCTATGAAATTAACACTACAAAATGGTTGTTAGTACACATAACATATTTTGGGTCTATATTATAAGATCAATGTTTGAAAACATCGAACAACATATGGTCGACACCATATGGTCGATGTCTTCAAACATCGACCTTATAAAAAGACAAAATGAAAAAAGTACTCTAACAGTACTATACCAAGCTGCACCCCCCACACACCCCACTACTTAAATATACCAAATCCGAGTCCGCACTACATTGCCGTAAATGGAAATCTCCCCTTACAGAGATTTCCGTTTACACACTCAAGATTCTGAGTGTTCGATATTCTTGTGACAACAATGTCAGATTCTATATTGTCGGCTTTCGAGAATATAATATAGACCCCATATTTCTACTTAAGCCAAGATTTGAACTCTCACTCCAATTAACCTTCAGAGCACAGTAAGGGTACCTTATCCCTCTTTGCCACACAAACAGCTTTGCAGCAGGGAACTGAACATTAAATAAAAGTGAAAATTAATTCAAATGAAGAAAAGCAATCTATGAAATAAACACTACAAAATGTATGTTAGTACAGATGAAATATTTCTACATAGATCTAGATTTGAACTCTCACTCTAATGAACATTCAGAACATAGTAAGGGTGCCTTATCCATCTTTGCCACACAAACAGCTTTGCAGCAGGGAACTAAAGTCATTCTGCATACAACCAACTGCAACATCATCTGCTATACTAACAAACCATATAACAGTTATTTGTATGTGTATTAATTTCGGGTGTAGTACACTGACTGATCACACAACCATTTATGATTATTGCTTGCAAAATGCAGCTCTGTCTTACCTCTCTGTGTTTGTTGCACATTCTTGTCTTATCTGACCAGTAATCTGAGACATGCAGTCTGTAAAGCATTCTATATCTCTGTCCTTAAAATATGTGAGAATATTACATGGCAATAATATACAGGTGCCAACAAATGAAGGGGAGGTTGAATGTTAATGAACAGAACCTGTGAATTGTGTGCTACTTACTGAATTTTCCAAGCTTGATAAATGACTTCTATACACTTTGTAAGTCTAACTTGACACACCCACTGGAGGTAGGGCAGTCTGCATTGCTGTTGTGTTCAACTCTCTCTACCAGTAGTCATTCACAGTTGCAATCCATTAGCAACAAACATTGAGGGAGTTCCTGCACTATGTTTATATCTCCACACGGAGCCAAGTGTTTGAGATTCAGCAATTCTAATGAGTTCACACCTCATTGCATCTTCACTGTGATAACATCCCTGACTCTACACCATAAAAAGGCAACCATGTAGCTAGGGAACCTAAAGGTGATGAGACTTGTTCATGTGGAGAACACAGAAAGGACACTATTACTTTGGGATATATCTGCACGTACGAATACTGAACTTGAGAAGGTATGCTTGCATTTTCAGCTATATATTGCATATGCTGAAATGTCATTCAGAAAAATCTAAATGAAAAACCACACAAGTACAACAATAAACAAACGCAAATGCAATGGTCAACCAGAAATCCAGGAGCGAACCACCATATAATCAGCCAGCAAAATTTATTCATAAAGCAATCACAAAAAAAGTAAATGGTTAGTGCTTTCGTATAAGTAAATGTTATACATCATCAGACATTCTTTTGAAACACTCCACACCTTATAAACACTCTCAATCATGATGTCATTTCCTGTCATGAATTAATTATCAAAATGTATAATGTAAACAAACATTTAAAAAGACAAATTTAAAAAGGTCATGCCCTAATCATGCTAAATTATTCCATTAAATTACAATAAATACCAAATCTATAAAAAATGTATATGTATATTTAAAACCACTAAACATTCTAAAAATTGCATATTATCTTACATGTGATAAATATAATAAGATGAATAGATATTCAATATATTAATATGTCAAAAATATGGAACCATATAGTAATAGATTGTTATGTCTGCTTTGATAAGGGTTCTGTACTGGGCTTTCCTCCCTGGGCGTCCACTAAAAATGGGCTCAAGCTCTGTTGGACTAACCTAGTTACAAATGTCAAAAATAAATAAATAAACATGTTGCTATTGCTAATCTCCCTTTTTTGGCACCCAGCCTGCTGTTCATATTTCAAACTTCTAGATTGTTTTATGTTTCTCCAGTGGTTAATACTGAAATGCTACATTTTCTGTTTTATTAGGGAACAGTTATTTTGTAGTTATGTGATACTTTAGTGTATTACCCTTCTGTTGTGTTTTAGGACACCTAGGACTATGGCACCCTGGTGTCTCAATCCCTGAAAACCACCCTTCAGTGACACTGAAAATAATGTAATTGTGGAAGCTTTTTGGCAACATGGTGCCTTTCTGCTTGAGAGGGTACTTGGAGATATGTCAGGCAGAATGTAAATTTGGCAGCAGATAGTTGTAGATGTCAATGCAGTAGGCAGACACAACAGAACATACAGTCAGGTGTGCTATAGAACCACTGTCATGACCTCATCTGCATGGAGGAGAGCAGGTGCAGTGGGCCTTGACTGGATGGATACAGGGGGGTGGGTACTGGGAAGAAGCCTGCTACACAGCCACTACTAACAGCAAATGAAGAGTTCTTGTCCACTGTCAAGAAACCAGAGAACTCCCAGGAAAGTGTAGAACAGCATGTCCTTGACATTAGTGCTACTGTTTCAGGGACAGCAAGTATGTCCCAGAAGGAAGTCCCAGATAAGCTTTTGTATCTCAATTACTGTTGAATAGCAAAATATTTGCAGCAATACACTAGTTCTGTTTAACAAGAAATTGATTGGGGGGGTTGAAGATTGCTACAGTTACCAACACATTCTGATTGACTACACATGGGACTTAGGTTGGGCTTGTCACCTAAGTTCTTGTTTAAGGTACAGTTAATGGACATATAAAGGTCAAAATGTTTTACCCCCTGTGTTACTGTTAATTGTGATAATGTTGTCCTTACCTTTTGCTTAACTTCTTCCAGGACCATCTGCCATAGGGAGCCTACCATCATCTGCACATGGTAAGCCAAACATTTTTATGTCAGTATTGATGAGCAGTTCAAAGAAATGTCTTAGTGTGTGATGTTCTCAGGACTGTTGTGTGCATTGTTGTACTGTCTAATAATGCCACCACTGTTATTTTGTTAACATATATTGTACTATAGTAGTATAGGTATTCCTGTGTTTGTTGCTTATTATCACAGGTGATCCTGACTGTGGAAGTGTGGGACTTCTACCAACCGATGTCAGAGTATCAGCAGATTCTGATGATGATAGTGGCCAAACAGAAGCACAGTCAGGGGGGTGCAGAGGTTGAATCTGACACTGAGGTTGACATCCATCCATCCGTTGAAATTCCATCAGACACAGCCAGTAGGCCTATACCTACCCATTCCAGTGATATTCCCCAGATATTGGACAGGTGGAGGGTGAGACAATTGATCAGGGAAGTGTGGTTACTGACTGTTGACTCTGGCCATAGCCAACATGTGGGCAAGATGCCATGCAGGAGAATTGCTATGGGTTCTCAGAAGAGGCCTGCTGTCCATCCTGAACCTGATCCAGGTGTCTCTTCCCATGCCACTCAATGTATCTTTAGGGCTATCATGGAGACACAGACATATTCTCATAGGTCCTCCAGAGAAATGCTTAGGGTTGTAGATGTGTCACAGGCTGACATGCGTGACTGTTGCTGACTCAATGGGTCAGATGAATGACATGTTTGAACTGGCGGTGTCTGTTATGGAATGTCTGCTGGGAAGAGGAATGGCATCCTCATGGGTGTAGATCAGCCACATCATCTCCTGTTAGGCAATGTTGCCATGTCGGATCATGCTCCCATAGTGGCAGTACTGCCACTACTCCATCAGTGGTTGGCTGTCCACATCCAGATGAGGCAGCCCGTGGGGTCATGGTCCTGGGAATCCTCTTGAGGGGAGCTCATCCAGCAGACATCAGTCATGTTCAGGTAGCAGCAGTGCATCTAACCATGGATGTGGACATACCACTGCAACTGCTGGCACAGCCAGTTCTCATGGTCAGGTATAACAACAATGAACTACCACCTCTACCATGGATGGCTCACACCTGTCCAAAATACCAAGACATAGAGCTAGCACAGACCTTGAGTGTGTTCATGCAAACACTCATGCACCAATTTCACCTGGATGACCCATACAGAAACACACACAACAGTTACATGGTTCAGCTGTGAAGCGTAAAACACATTTTGTCTCACTGGCCATTTCTTACTTTATCTGAACGTCTGCCTGCTTCTCCTTCTTACTCACACATACTCACTGACCTTTTGTGTCAGCCTAGGCTTCCTGCCCCCCACACAACAACACACTGTGCAAGTGATGATAACTGCAATATCTCTGTTTTTTTTTTAATTTGGGGATACATAAGCTTTGTGTCTGATGCTCAGGCTGCATACCTGACTTAGTGCTTAGTATATCTACATTTGTGATGTTGACATAGCTGGCTTTAGGCACCAGTGAACCCTGTGGTCACTGGGGCCCCCCTGTTCAAGTTATTTTAAACTGATATTTTATAACATGTCAGTCAAACCAACAAAAGCTTGTACAGCAATCCTGTATACTTACTAAACCAGGTGGGTAATAATACCTATTATTTATAACTCCTTTAAAATTCAAAGATATTCTGATTATAGTAAAAGTGTTTTATCAAGTAACAGGCTTCACAATTCCAATAAATATTTTACCATTGACGTAGTGCCACTAGCTTAGTTAAACCCGGTTTGTGGACATTCTCTCCACTAAAATTAACATTACAACCAGCTTCATACTTAAAGTAGCTGTGGGTGCATGACCCCCCCTTAATCATCCTTGACTATGTGGGGGCTCCACAAAAGCTGCTGCTGGTTGTGGAAAAAATGAGGATAACAATATATTAATTTCCTGATCATGTTCTTTTATCTTAACAGGGCTGTGATATGACCCTTTTAGAATAAAACTGGTAATCAGCATGAACAGGGTAAACATTAGAGAGATCAGCAGCCCAGAGTGACTGACTCATTGAAAATCAGCTCATGCTTTCTGATCTTCAAAGATGGTTTTCTCATTCAGGGAGTTTTATAATACTGGCAGAACACAAGATACTATAGCGTTCAAGTTGTTTGCTGAAGAATTTTATGTGATGACAAAAATAATAGCAGAATAAAGGCTCAATATCAGCAACATGTTTGAAGTATTACTCGAATTCACTTAAAAAGTAAATAGAATAACACTTTTTGCATCAACATGCACTTTTGGACAATAAGATTTATAAAATTGTCATTGTCTGAATTTATTGGCTGTCTGTAATCCTGAATGATTTATCATTAAATCAACCTTTTACAAAGGACAGAGCAAAAGTATGGAAAACATCAGGGAAGATGTCTGAAACCAGCTACAGTGACAGGTATGCATTACTCTTCAGTGAAGCAGATAGAAGTGACTTATCCCTGCTGCTGTTTTGTGACTATTTGCTGAAATAAGCACAAAAATAGTATTGCTATGGCTTGTGATTTTGTGTGTGTGTGTGTGTGTGTGTGTGTGTGTGTGTGTGTGTGTGTGTGTGTGTGTGTGTGTGTGTGTAAAAAATATCACTCATTTTTATCTGTGCACACACCCATTAATGCCATGACACACACTATTTTTCTGAGTATCAGTAAAAAAGGCAGCTCACAAGTAATTTCATTTCAAAAGTAGGGCATAAAATATATCACAGAACATTTGGACATTTAGATCTTCTAGGAGTTCCAATCTAACATCAGAAGAATGCATATACATTGACGTTTTTGGGGAGTTAAGTAGGCAAGCTGTATTCCAAGATAGGACCTGTATATCCTTACAGCAATTGTCTTATTAGTTTATTGTGAGCTCCTATTTTGTCAACTTTGGATGTTAAGACTTGGGTACAACTTAGGTCCTCCTTGAAATAAAAAATAAGATTGAAATTCTTTTCTTACTCGTGCATTTTGTTTAAACCACTGTTGGACTAAATGATTGAGAAAATACTGTAAACTGCATCTCAGATCATCTATAACCCCTATAGCTTCTGAGAGCACCGGCTTAATGGAGTTATTTCCTAAATATTTATTAGTGTTCTGTCTTGGTCAAGAAAGGTATATTGAAAGGATACTGAACCACAACAAATTTCTTTCCTTTATCATAACTTCTGTTCAAGCCATCATTGGATGAAAAGGTTGTGTAAAAAGAAAAAAAACTTAAAATGCACATCAGAGCACATAGAAAGTTATGGCTTTTTGAAAAAGTTGAAGCGTAAGGCAAAATGTGAGGAAAGGAAGAAAAAAGTAATGTGCCTGTTATGGGGAGCCAAAGATTGGGGGTGGGGGGGGCAGTACAGAGGGGAGGACTGGAAGATGTGTGTGTGTGTGTGTGTGTGTGTGTGTGTGTGTGTGTGTGTGTGTGTGTGTGTGTGTGTGTGTGTGTGTGTGTGTGTAGGGGAGGGTGCTGAAACAGTAATCAGTGCCTAGGGTACAATTTCACCTAAATAGAGCTGTACATAGAATTATTGCAATGTATCATTGTTGCAACTAAATGCCAGTAACTGTGAATATCCCTCTGTGAGATGGACCATTATAGTGTGGTACACAGGCCTGTTGTAATATAAGAGCATTGAAGCTACAAGTCATTCTGTGTGTACTGCTGCTAAAAGTTTGCAGCATGAACTAAAATGCTGCTTGGAGTGTGGCAGTGACAGGGCAATACTTAGACTGAAAGTGCTTGGGTTCCCCAACTTGACATTTGCTGGGGGCCCCCAAAATGCTAACACTGTCCTTGGATGTTGAATTGGTACTTTAACCTTTGACATACATTGGTCTTAGAAAGTTAGATAGTTTATAGCATCAAAAGGTTTCCATCTTTATTGTTAGTGATCTTGTGAAAGTTGTGAAGTCTGAAACTGAAATGTGTATCATAACTTTCTAACTTGTGTCATTACTGATTTTCAAGTACAAACATATGGTTCTAAACTGAGGGCATGCAGTGACCATCACTACTTTTGAGAGGTATGACTGTGTGAATCTTTGACGCCTGAGGCTTACTACTAAACAATGGACCCATATAAGTCGAAAAAGCCTCTGCTGTCATGTTAAGGTAATTTATGTACAAATCTCACACCTTGTACTTGCTTAAACTACCAAGTAACAACAAGCAAGGATATGCCAGTCATTCATATTATTACACAATACACTCAGGTTTAATACTTACCTTGTAAATCCAGCAGGTACAACAGTTTATGTTCAGGGCTGACTCTATCTGATGCAAGCAGTACACAGCCATTACATGGGGAGGCGAACGTTGTGAGCATTGCCTGACATCAATTCTACTACATGTATGTGCATAGTAGGAAGGTTTTAGCCCCTTAGATGGTGAGTGAGTGTGCTATGCTTTGCATCTTAATCAAAGCGAGGACATATTGAGCACACCTACATCTGCCTACACCCACAGCAGCTGCTGGTTCCCCCTCTGACTCCTCACCTGCATGTGGCTATGGTGACCTTGGCATTGGTGGTGGGATGTATGCCCCTTCCCCTTGTTGATCCAACTGAAATTGTCTTCTCAGGATGATGTTGTGTAGCATAGAACATACTGTGAATATTTCAGTGCATGTATGTGGATTATACTGCAGGGCTCCCCCAGATGTATCTAGGCACTGGAACTGTGACTTCAGTGGTCCAAACACATTCTATGATGTTTCTGGTTTGACCATGTGCCTCACTATGGCGTTCTTTGGCAGGTGTGTGTGCATTTCTGAAGGGTGTCATCAGCTATGGTTTGAGTGCAGAACCTTTATCCCCCAGTAAATGACCCTGCGGGATATCCCCCATAGCAGACATGTGATATAGTTGGGAGGTGTGTCAGATATGTGAGTCGTGGTAACTGCCAGGGTTGCCAGCACGCACATTCAAGATAATTCCCTTGGCATTACACATGACTTAGAAGTTAATAGAGTAGAAGCCTTTCTACTAATGTGGAGCCTTCCCTGTTCCCTGGGTGGTGCCTTCATTTTTATATGTGTACAATCCATGGCACCCAGCACTTCAGGGTACTGTGCTACATAGTAGAACTCCTGCATATTTCTGGCCCAATCCTCAGGAGTACGGGGAAAATATATGTGGTCACTAGCATGTTGGAGCATAACATTCAGGAATTTATGTAAGATCCTTTTATGCTTATGCCTGTGACACTCCCAGGATGTCCCCCATTAGTCTCTGAAAGATACCATAAGCTAAAATTCTAAGTGCTACACATACCTTTGTCTCCAATGAGATGAGTTTCCCTTGGTTTGCCCTGGCTCTGAGTTGAAGACTATAGAGGTAGCAGAGTTCCTGTAGTGTGTTCTGTCCATCATGTAGCACTCTACAATTTCCACGTCTACTAGACTGTGATAAGTTACCCGGGGTCTGATAATTCTTCTCCTTCTTGGCCGTGGTCTATTAGCAGCAGCATAGACTTCAGCCTGTTGCACATACATATGAATTAAAGCAGCCTCTAATACTGTTTCTGTGCAGACTCCTTTCTGTGGCTGTATTCCAATTGGTTTTGGAATTTGGGGGGAAAACCAGCACTGAGTCCCCATAGTTGCTTTATAGCCTGTTGAATAGCTCCTCCATCTTGGATTGCTTGTTTAGCATACAATTCAGCTGCTTATGCTGTAATTTGCATGCCGCAGTGTTTACCTTGTTTGCGTTGCACAAGCTTGTGCTGTAATTTGCATGCCACAGTGTTTACCTTGTTTGCGTTGCACAAGCTTGTGCTGTAATTTGCATGCCACAGTGTTTACCTTGTTTGCGTTGCACAAGCTTGTGCTGTAATTTGCATGCCGCAGTGTTTACCTTGTTTGCGTTGCACAAGCTTGTGCTGTAATTTGCATGCCGCAGTGTTTACCTTGTTTGCGTTGCACAAGCTTGTGCTGTAATTTGCATGCCGCAGTGTTTACCTTGTTTGCGTTGCACAAGCTTGTGCTGTAATTTGCATGCCGCAGTGTTTACCTTGTTTGCGTTGCACAAGCTTGTGCTGTAATTTGCATGCCACAGTGTTTACCTTGTTTGCGTTGCACAAGCCTATATCAAACCCATAAAATTCCTTGGGGTATTGACACACGTCTGCAATATTTTGGTAAATTTAGGGTAAGCTTGGTTAGGTTTAAAGTGGCTCTTAGGGCAATAGCCAGGCAAACACCTATGAACCAATGAATCTGTTGTCAAAATCAGGTCAAGATTAATGAAAGATGCAATAAAAGTAAACAGTTCTATAGTTTTGCTAAAAAATCCACTTAAAAATATTGCTTTTAAAAAATATATTTAAGGTATGCAATACTGACAGTACAAGCCATTTGGTAGGATAATGGCTAAAGAACAACTTTACAAAAAGAAACATCACAGAAGAGATGACAAACAATGTGCTAGGAATTAAGAAACAGTACCTTGAGCCATTATTAGCTTCCCCCCACAAAAAATAAAACTGCATGGATAATTTTAATAAAATTCAGTTAAAGGTATATTTTTGCCTCCTCGAAAAGCCCCAGCAGTGGCTTGTGTTTTTTTTTCATTCAGTATATTTTATAAATAAACATCTACATGCAGACCATAAAATAAATTACCCATAACTTGTATAAACTCCTCCATTAACTCAGTCTGCTAAGATAAATGCATTTTCCACATGACATGTAGCTTAATATAAACAAAAAAAAAAAAAAATAACATTTCACTTCAACATTTAATTTTTAAACATTCCAGTAACGAGACAATTTGGCTTGATTTAAATGGACTTTCTCAAAATCTCCACATATTTTTTTCTTTCTGTTTCATGCTAACAATTTCAGAGACCAGTGGGAAACATAAATTCTACCAAGTTAATGGAAGAAGACTTTTATATGTCAATTGTTTCTTTAATTATGATCAGGGTAATTTGCATTACTTTTTTGCAATTATATATGTGATAATATTACATAAAAATGGTGAACACACATTCAAAGTGTTAGGAGTATAAAAAAAAGGCATAGTGTTTTTAGACTGAGCCTAAACAGAACAAATCAGAAGGGTTAAACTGAAGAGAACACTTTACCTAAGTGTGTAGCTTAAATGTCAAAGGAAAAGTAATAATGAATATGGTGTCATAAAGATCTCTTCAACCTGTTCCTTGATGTTAAAAATTGTGCATCTTTTATATAATAAAACTGGAGGTATACATTACATTGCTATTGCTTTACAATATTTTCACACACTGACTGACAAAAATCATAACAAAATTTGCACACTATCTCTGCTGTCATGCAAAAATTAGTAAAACAAGTTTTTCAGGTTTTGTAATGACTACTTTTTCATAACTCTTTTTCCTTCAATTATGTGACATTGAATAATAATAAAAATAGTGGTTTTGAAAATGTAATAATCACATGCAGCAAAATCAGTAAACGAAATGAAAGAAATAGGTTGTAAGCATACAACAATTTTCAATTGCCATCATACATATTGTAGAACAAAATGACTATGTTGTTTTACCAGCTATGCATTTGAAAAGTACAGAAATAGAATTAAAATAAATTCCAAATATATTGTGTTAGGGTTTATGTGTGTTTTATTAAGTATCATACAACACTAGATTCAGAAAGACCACTGGATCCTTAAAGTTCTGTGTGAATTCTACAGTGAGATCTCTATACAAGCTGAATAAATAGCAAGTTTATTTTCTATGACGTGATATGAACTGGACCTCTCAGTTTTAGCAGTAGTATGAGTAACCAACAGTGAGCTCCACTGCATTCAGAATGTATAGCTATAGGTTAATAGTTTTGCTGCATAGTATGCGAAAGCATGCCTTCATAGATTAAACATGACTGACAGACTGAACCAGCTGATAGCAGATATCTTAATTTTATTACAAAAAAAGTGAAGACTTTAAAAGTAGTACAAGTCACAGCACTGTTAGGCCAAGATTAAATACAGATTACAAAAACTGTTCTGCAGATTGGAAATATGAATGAAATACAAATATTAAACATTACTTTTTAAAAGTTACATTATTTTATACTTTATTTCTGTACTGGTTTATTTTCATCAAAATTTTGATGAGAAACAAAGCATCAATTTTATAGTTAGGCAGAGTTTGACATTTAACAAATTAAGGTTTTTTTATAATGTGCAAAAAATTAAAGAAAAATAATGCTCCAAAAAGCTTTATGTGCTTTTATACATAAATATTAATCTGCATGTATCCTTAACAATTTCAGATTAAATACAGTGTTTTATTTCTGCTGTCTCAGTGACATATATATACAATAAAATAAAATTATACAAAAATTGTGCAGGATCACTTTACAGCTGCCTACAACAGTTGCAGATGACCAAAAGTAAAACAAAAAAATCTGATAATAACAAGGGATTTCCATGAAAGTATTTCTAGCGTGAAGATGCACACACTTTTGTTTGTGAGATAAATCTCAAGCTGTTTTTTATCAGTCCCAAGGAACATGAAATAACTTTTGTAAAATGGTAGCAGTAGTTCTGACTGAACCACATTTTGCTGAATCACCGGTGATTGAACAAAATTGGCTGAAACCTATTTGACTGAAATCACATTTAACTGAGTCATGATTGATTGAAAGTAAAAAAAAAAAAAAAAAAAAAAAAAAACAGTGATTCGCTGCATGAGTTTATTTTCAATTGTTATGAAACTGTGAAGCTTGTATACTTAAGGAATCGAGGATGTTGGAACAAAGCCCTCCCATGGGGGTAGAGTGGTGCATATCCCCTGTAAAAAATATTTTTGAAGGTATCTCTTGGACATGTGTTTTTCTTTCAATAGTGTGTGTGTGTGTATGTGTGTGTGTGTGTGTGTATATGTGTGTGTGTGTGCGTGTGTTTCCACTGTTGTGTGATTTTGAAGTCAGTATATTTAAATAATAGGGATGCAGCCAGCTTTTCCATTAAAATACACAAGTTTTTAATGTATGTTAGATGTTGTACATTTTTTCTGTCAGATATGACTCTGTGAAATGACTTTTCAGTCAAATGTGTTTCCAGTTAAATCTGATCCATCATTTGTGATTCACTGAAGCTTGATTCAGTAAAAATGACTATACTTTATAAAACAGATTCTTCTGTGACTTCTACTAGTTTAGTTTTTAATGCAAAATTGCAAAAGCAGTAAAAAGAACATTTTTCCCAAGAGCACAAACTATGGATGGATGAAATACTGTCATAAACAAATATCTTTGCTGGAAACTTAATATGCCACATGCCCCTGCACTGAGTTCTCAGACTGTCACCAGAACCATGATTCATAGACATACACATGTCAATGCAGGCGCAGCCATTGAAGTGATCCCAGAAGAATGCTACATCCAGCATAGGTCAGAATGTGGAAAGAAGGGTTAATAGACTTATTTATTACCATTTAACAAAAGGAGAGTCTCCCTTACTTTCTGTATTTCTCTGGCATCTAATGTCAGAAATAACCAGAAGCTTCAAGATTCTGGTCACTAAGACTCTCATCTTATTAAATGTATGTCTATGAATGGGAAAATTACAAACAAAGGAATAGTGGTATATATTTAATGAACTTTTCAGTCTTAATTTTCAAGTAAACCAACACTCTCAGTTAATATTTTCTGCCTCAGGCATCCTCTGGTGAATTCCATATATGTGTTTTGCAGAAGGTTTTGTTTAGGTATCTCCCAGTGGTTCTGTTATATTTGCTTTTCTTAGATTCTTATCTCTTCTGCCTTTCCTCCTGTTGTCATTTTTTTCTGTGGAGTAAACATAAAAATTATATTACTGCATGTTCATCTAACTTTATTAATGTCTGAAATCAAAAACATTGCATTGTTTATGTTCTGTTTAACCTTCCCCCTGTTAACTGCTATATACCATCACCGGTGAAGCTGGTTATACCTGTAAACGTCAAAGCTGTACCTCTCAAGTTCTATGCTCAAGAATTTTGAATAAAACCAAAAATAATGTGGAAATAAAGTACCAAAACTACAGTTAGGACTGGAATCCCCAAATTGCATTTGCTAAAAATACAGCTGAAAAACATTTTCCCAAGAAATCAAACTTAAAAGATTGAGTCTCAGAATACTGTTTCCTATGGTGAGTTTCATATGACCCCGTGATGGTGAGTTTCATATGACCCCATGTGCAAAAATGGGAAGAATGGTTGCTAATACTCATAAGCGTGGTAGTATTATCTAATTGTGTGATGAGAGTATTGCAGAAGTTTAAACCAGGAAAACAATCTAGGGGTTTCAAGACTGCTATCTTCCTATCCTGTATCTTCTTTAGTACAGAAGACATACCTTCCAGAGAAACCTGTGGTCTAGAAATGCACTGCAAACTTGGTGAAATTTGCCATCAGGAATATAAAGGGTGGAACTGAAATGCCTCAAAACAACTTAGGTACATACCAAAGAATGCTTCTTAGAAAATACATTTTCATCCCAGCTTAATAGTGCTGGCGCTGAATTTCCATCTACGGATAGTCCAAGATTCCAGAAAAAATGATAACTGTCATCCATGGGTGGGGGGTGCAATGTGATTCACCTCCCAGTGTCTGCTTTTCTTCCCAGAAGAATGGATTATAGACTATTGCACTGAGTGCCCACAGCACAAGTTAGTACTCTGTACATTAATTCTCTGCTGTGAATTTGTGTGTGTGTGTGTGTGTGTGTGTGTGTGTGTGTGTGTGTGTGTGTGTGTGTGTGTGCGCGCGCGCACGTGTGTGTGTTACAATATTCTTTTCTAAGTACATACTTCTATGTATATATGGGCCTTTGTTCCAGAAAGTATATTTTGCTTACAGAAGAGATGAAATACAACTTAGACTTTTGAAAGGTAACATCTCAGGCATAAATTCTCCTTACCTCCACAACCCTCAATGATATCAGGTCCTAGTTTGCTAATTTATTCTGAAATGTTTAAGGCTTAATGCCTGGAGGAAGAAATCACCATCTAGATGTATTTAGAATTCCTGGGATGGAGTCATCCATTCTCATAGTGCACACTCTGCATTGACATACTAATTGGACTCACAAAGTCATAATTGTCTGCAGCAGACTATGGCTGCTGGTTCCACTGTAACAAACTGTCTATGGATCTACATGGGTCTATATTATGTGACAAATGGCCAGTATATGGGTGAAACCAAAAAGGCACAAATACCACACATAGAGTTAAATTAAGCCATAAAAATGGCTAGAATAATTTTATTGTCCATACTGGTTTCGGCAAAATAGCCTTCATCAGTGGAACCCCTGTCTACAGAACTTAACCATTTCCTTTACAGTAACAACAGTTACACCACAATCAAATGTGACTAATCAAATGTACTTTACACAGCCTACGCTGCTTATGGCAACAAGAAGTAATTCTCTCTAACACTAACATATAGTTAGTTTAATAACTACAGTAAGCACTCGGCTTCACATAGTAGAATATTGCATAATCAACCAAATGCTCCTGATTAACTCAGTCTAATGAACAGCACTTGAGGCCAAAGAAGCATTCAACAAAATTCACCAGCCACATTTGCCCTTCAACCAATGCCTACTCAACTATATGTATCACACACCCCCAAACCACTGTGTCCCCTACTATATGTACACAGGCCACTGTGTCCCTCACTACATGAAATCAGACCTCTTTGTCCCCCATCTGTGTGCCAACTTAAAGATTGCACATGACAACAGAAAGGAAGTGACAATGTTCATTTTGTCTCTGGTATAACAGCAACTCTCCTTCTCCCAAGAATCACCATGCATTACACAGGCCACCGTGATCCTCACTATATGAAATCAGACCACTTTGTCCCCCATCTGTGTGCCAACTTAAAGATTGCACATGACAACAGAAAGGAAGTGACAATGTTCACTTTGTCTCTGGTATGACAGCAACCCTCCTTCTCCCAAGACTCACTGTGCATTACATGAGTTATAATGCTGGCAGCATTGTAAATAAGAGCTAGTCTGATCACATTCTCTCTGCTACAGTGTTATGACACAGGCCCAGGGAGAGCACTGAAGTAGAAAACGCCACAGGTGTACAGTGACAATGTGCATCTGGAGCCATACTGTGATATACGTGGTGATGACTGTCAGAGTACTATGTGACATGGCTGAGGTCATAGCTACGTCATTCATTGCCATGGAAATAAATTGTCTCACGCTTTTGCTTTAATAAAATGACCTTGCTTTAGTAAAAAACTACTTGAGCAGAGGAATGGCCCATCTTGCCTAGACGACAAACTGTGTGCAACCCTTTTGCACAACTTTTTTTAAAAAAAATATATATGATATAGCTGAATGTTTTTATAGGTTACACTTATTTAAGACTTGTTAAAATGGTAGGCAGCCTATAAACTGCTTTCATTTCCACAGGAGCCAAGGTAAACTGTTTTAAGCATTTGCTAAAATAAAAAGATAAGTAACACTAAAGATACACCTACCTCAGTCCCCACTACACATAATACAAAAATATATTCTACACAACACCTATCTGCATCCTTAATTAAAAATGAAACCTCCAGTTATCCATCTGTGGGGAATGGGCAAACAGCACTCAAGTAATTATCCATACATATGTAAGCACAAATTCTGACAGAACTCAAAAAAAAAATCAAAGTTAACTAGAAAACAGATAGTGCAGGGTTTCTTTTAGTGAGATTTCTAGTGAAAGTGGCTATCAGGGTTAGTCAATTGCAGTAGTTTCAATTAAGCTGAGTTCAGTGGTATTACATAATCTTGTGGCAAGCCACATCCCAGACTTCTGCTTATACTGGTTTATTTATTGGTCTGCGCATAAAGGGACTTCTAAGATGAGAACTGTGCGACAGGTAGCTTGTCCACCTCCTTGGAGAGGAGTATGCATGTAAAGCCCTACATTTTGGAGACCAATGAACATGGATGAAGAAGGATTTCTCAATAATGGGAGCAGAGCTGTATAAATGAGAGCAGACCTTTGTAGAAATGAGTGCTGACTTATATTTAAACCTACAAAAAGCTTCTCCAATGGAAAAGGTAATAGGTATTAATGGAGCAGTACAGTACCTCTCAACTATCCAGATTTTCGCAAAGTTAAAAACAACTTCCTTTCTACCTGTAATGATGGATTATCGTCAATGTCTACAGCTTCCATTTGTAAAAGGAAAAGAAAGGGTTTACTGATGGGGTGAAAGGGGACTCTTGTTAGAGGGTTGATAAAAAATGTAGAAAAAATACAGGACTTCCTAATATTAACTGCTAGGACACAGCATCCTATTTTAACTCCCACTCAACAAAACATAAAAAGGTACCTGACATACATGAGGAAGCCTGCTCATCTGCAGTTTTGCGAAACATTACTTAAATTCCATTCTCAATATCTTACCCTTACCTGTGCCAACAGTAGAAGATCTTGCTTTGGCTCTTCTTTAAAACATTCAAAAGGGTGTCTATGCACTGGCCCAGTATATTAATGTCCTCACCCTCACCCTCTTTATGCAAAGCAAAAATTACAGAAAGTAGTAAGTAGCATCTGTCCTCAAAAGCAGTTTACAGTGTAACACTGAAACATTTTGGTCAGTTTTGTTATTATTATTTCAATTATTTTGGAGTATCTTTTATTCAGTCTGGCCCAGAATTAGTTGTGTTTATTTTCTTCCAAAATTTCTGCCAACATAAATCCAATCTTGAACCAACTCTATTGACATTTTAGGATATGTTGGATGACAGCTTAAATTTAGCCACTGTTATTTGTACATTGGATGCAGGCTTTCACCAACTGAACTCCCTACCTCAAGTGTTGCACAAGCCTGTTTCTTACTGGTGTTGGTACTGTATCAAACTATTATTCTTTAAGAACCAGACTAAAAAAAATGGGTTAGTTGAATGGGGCACACACGTTTCCACTTCTCAATCTCTCACTTTTAACATAATTACAGGACTGACCCCTTTGATAGTTTTTGTTCTCCTTTTTAGGCCTACTACATATTTCTGTGTGACTGAGTCAACCAGGATTTAGATTTGCCAATTTTCAAACATACCAAAAACCTGCCCTACATCTGCATCAGCTTTTCTAATTCCCTGATTTCTCGTTGCTTTAAATATAATTTACATATATTTTGGGTACTTAAAGACATATAGGTCTCATTGTGATCTTAAACACATTGTATATCCTTGGAATAAATTGGAACATTGTAAGGGATCACCGACTGACAACAGGCACAAGACTAGAATAGGGTGTAAAGAAAATTTTGAATCCAGAGCCTTATGAGCACATATAAAAGACTATACATGGAAGACCTTAGCTGCAGCCAGAAGAACTCCATTAGCAGCTGATATCTGACAAAATACAGACATGTGAGAAAGATATTTACATTCTGAAGTTTCAAGGTGAAGAAAACAAAATGTCAGTTGAGCAACTGGCATCAATAAATGTTTCTTTTAAAAAGCGAAGTGATACTTAATAGTCACAAAAACTATTTGAATAATTATTATGGTTCAAAAAGTCAGACCATTAGGATTTTCTAGATTTGAATCGCCAGTTAATACAGAGGGCTTTCAACTTTGGAAACAATTTAGTGATCAAGCAAGGAACTTTCCAAGACTGACTTATTTTAAAATTCCCTCCAATAGCAGCAAAAGTAGCAGGTCAACCTACCAGTTTTCATCTAATAATATAGCAGATATTTGGATGTAATGACACCTGAGAACACAGCACATATTTGGATGTGACTTAAACCATCACTACGCTCATAGCTCTCAACTGTCCAGATTTTTCCAAAATGTCCAGATTTTTGTCGCATATTTGTGGTCTTTTCATCAAAAATGTGTGGTTTTCTGGAAAATCACTGAGGAGTGAAGTCACTAAATAAGGACATACACTTTAGTTTCAGACTTTATACCTTTCAGAAAGTGAATATAAACACAAATCCTATTATTCTAGAAACTTTTTAACTTTGTAAGCGCAATATTTAAAATGTGTCACTATTTCTGGGCCTCTGTTCCCCCCATTATTTTAGGCTCTGTCCAGATTTCTTGCTGTAAGAAGTTGAGAGGTTATGTGCAGGCTACAAGGGTATGTCTGGGTGGAATGCTGCAATTAATATTAAAACAGCTTGGCTCACACTTTTATTTGGTGGTTTTGGATCCACAATGAGAAAGGAGTATTGGTGGTACAGTGAAGAGAAAGATATGCATCCAAGAAGGAGGAACCATTGAGGCTTTTACTGTTGTGGATAAAGAGCTGCAAATCCCTTCAAGTAGTGCTGGAAAAGAACATACACCCCTTTTAAACACTTGTAAAGCAACAGCTCTTTTACATGTTTTGTTTTAAAACCTCTTAACAGGTATGAGAAGACCTGCTGCTCAGTAAAAGGAAGAAATTTAAGCAGTAAGTACTAAGAAAAGAGCAAACAGTGCCCTTTTTGCATTTCTATGCAGAGTTATGCAGTTCCAAGTTGGAAGCCTGCGTATCAGAAGAAATGGATGAACATGTTACACAGGGATTGATACAAACTACAAACCTAGCATTAATTAGTGCAACTTGCAATGAACAGGCAATGGAACAATTTGTTCTACTGAAAGCAGCTTGCAAAGTAGTGGTAGGAAGATAAGAAAGTAGAGAGGACAGTGTAAAGGCGGTTATAGATTCATAGGCTGTTACTAGACAAGCAGTCCAAAAGATCACTCAGGTGCCTGATACAATTTCCCAATGGTCTTAGACCACTGCCTGGTTAAGTGACTTGCTCACAGGTGGCAAATGAAGACTGGGGAATCAAACCCTGTACCACGGGAAGCATCATGTTAACAGCTAATAGTCTTAATCTGTATGCTAACTGCCAGACAATGTAGGAACTGAACCTGGGTAGAGGCTGTGGAATCCAAGTCTGGATGAAACAGCCATGAATAAGAGCAAAATACAGAGTGTACCAGAGGAGTTGGGACTTACATAGTAGATTTGGGAGCTACTGCAAGTATCACATGGGATTAGCAGAGGGTACGGAAGAATCAAGGCAAGCATAGGAAGTGATTAGGTGGTACTGGACAGAGGCAGGAAAGGAAATAGGATTGTCAGTGATAGTTGAAGTATAGTATATGGGCATGGAAAGGTTAAGAAAAGGAGAGGATGGAACATGTTGAGAAGGTAGAAGAGATACAAGGGTGGTGGGGAAGAGAAAGGGAGAAAGAGGATGGCACAGGTAGGGAAACATTAGCAAAGAGGAAGCGAGAAAGACAGAAAGCACTAACCGCTGAACAGGCAGAATGTATGTTAAGAAAAAGCAAAGACAAATCTAATAGGCTAGAAAAATACTAAAGATAGGAGTAGAGGCAGAAAGACTGAAGCATGGAGAGAAGGAATGGCAATCACCATGCTGTCTATGAATGAGGAGGCCAGTATGGAATTGTGAAGGGATAACACTAGGTGTGGAAGTGAGTTAGCTGTGGCACTGTGGAAAGAAAGCATAGGAAGTGAAGACATGAAAGAGATTAACTTGTAAGAGTCAGGGAAGATAACAGGCACATGTGAACTGGAAGGGTAAGGTGGGGTAGGGTAGGGAAACACTGGCAGGAAACGGGGACAGAGTATGCCAGTGACAAGGGGCCGGGCAATGAACAAGACCATAGATAAGTGACAGAGCCAGGAAAATGAGTCTGGTGGTGGTATGGACAGTGACATGACTGAGAATGAGGAGAACGTGTCAGGAAATGCCAATGAGGTACACGGAGTGTGAAGGTCATAGTTCAAGTGCTCTCATATCAGCTATCAGAAAGAATGATGGAGACTCAGAGTGCAAGAAGAGAGTGAAAAGGAGAGGAAAGAAAAGAAGAGAACAAAACAGAGCAGAAAGTAAAGGTAGAGACGAGACGAGAAGCAAAGAGAAGAGAAGAGGAGAGAAGAGGAGAGAAGAGAAGAGGAGAGAAGAGGATAGAAGAGGAGAGGAGAGGAGAGAAGAGGAGAGGAGAGAAGAGAAGAGAAGAGAAGAGAAGAGAAGAGAAGAGAAGAGAAGAGAAGAGAAGAGAAGAGAAGAGAAGAGAAGAGATGAGGAGAGAAGAGAAGAGGAGAAAAGAGAAGAGGAGAGAAGAGAAGAGAAGAGAAGAGAAGAGAAGAGAAGAGAAGGGAAGAGAAGAGAAGAGGAGAAAGAGAAGAGAAGAGGAGAGAAGAGAAGAGAAGAGAAGAGAAGAGAAGAGAAGAGAAGAGAAGAGAAGAGAAGAGAAGAGAAGAGAAGGGAAGAGAAGGGAAGAGGAGAGGAGAGGAGAGGAGAGGAGAGGAGAGAAGAGAAGAGAAGAGAAGAGGAGAAAGAGAAGAGAAGAGAAGAGAAGGGAAGAGAAGAGAAGGAAGAGAAGGAAGAGAAGAGAAGAGGAGAGAAGAGAAGAGAAGAGAATGGAAGAGAAGAGAAGAGAAGAGAAGAGAAGAGAAGAGAAGGGAAGAGAAGAGAAGAGGAGAGAAGAGAAGGGAAGAGAAGGCAAGAGGAGAGGAGAGAAAAGAGAGGAGAGAGAGGAGAGAAGAGGAGAGAAGAGAAGAGGAGAGAGAGAGGAGAGGAGAGAGAGAGGAGAGGAGAGGAGAGAGGAGAGAAGGAGAGAAGAGGAGAAAAGAGAGGAGAGAGAAGAGGAGAGAAGAGAAGGGAAGGGAAGGGAAGAGGAGAGGAGAGAAGGGAAGAGGAGAGGAGAGAAGAGGAGAGGAGAGGAGAGAAGAGAAGAGGAGAGGAGAGGAGAGGAGAGGAGAGGAGAGGAGAGGAGAGGAGAGAAGAGAAGGAAAGGGAAGAGAAGAGAAGAGAAGAAAATGGAAGAGAAGAGAAGGGAAGAGAAGTGAAGGGAAGAGAAGAGAAGAGAAGAGAAGAGGAGAGGAGAGAAGAGAAGAGAAGAGAAGAGAAGAGAAGAGAAGAGAAGAGAAGAGAAGAGAAGAGAAGAGAAGAGAAGAGAAGAGAAGTGAAGAGAAGAGGAGAGGAGAGGAGAGAAGAGAAGAAAAAAAACAAGACAGGGATCTGGCAAGTATTGAACTAGAGTGCAAAAGAAGAGTCCTTATGCTTGATGTCTGTCCTGCCAATTAGCTTGACTAGGAGAAAACAAATTAGGGAGCACAAGGCCTGCCTGGGGAACAAACAAGGCAGCAGAGATATGGACCTGTGGGAGGCTATAATAACACAGGGCACAGGAAACAATTCTATGGCAAGACAAAACAACATCTCAGTCTGGAGATGGAGATCCAGCAGCAAAAGAGTTAATTTACAATGTGGAAGATGGAAAAGGGCAGAGTGGAGGATTCGAAGGAGGGTAGGGGTATTAGTAGGGAAAGTGACGGGGTAGGAAAGAAGGTTCAGGAGAAAGAAAATGGGTTAGATAGCAATGATGCATAATGCTACTACCTTAATCAACAAGGCAGATGAGCTGCAGATGCTTTTCAAAGAGGGAAAAGCCAATATTGCAGGCATTACCAGAAGCAGAGCCAATAAACAAAGAAGAAGGGACATGTGCCAATGAGGAAAGAGGATGAGACAAACCAAACTCCAGTATGGGATTCAAAACATGCACAAAATATTATTAGAAAGCACTGTGTACCTGTTTATGTGGCGGAAGCTGTAAAGGCAGTGGCTTTGGCCTCTTAAAATAAATTTTCTGGGGTTCAGATCCATGCACTATGAAGGGAATGTTGAAATCATTACTCTAGATGTAGGAATCTTTGTCATCATAAGTTTATGTGCATGTTAATAATGTTTCCTGCTTTGTGCACTTGCTCGCTGCTGAGCATTGTGCAATCAAGCTTACCTCCTTAAAGAAAAAAGTGCAAAATGTTATTCTAGCAGCCGTCTGTACTGAAACATGCTTAACAGTGATGCACGGCTGTCAGCACTCTGGCAGTACTTAGTAGAGAAATCTACATTTTGCCCTAACAAGGTGCAACTGCAACTTTTCTTAGATATATCACACACATGATCCAGGGATCAAATTCAGTTTCTCACAGTAGTTTGATTAGGAAGGTAACACTGCATACAAATTATAATTATGGTTATTGAAAGAAATGTCTAATTAATGCTTTGATAAATTTTCTTATGTAACATATCTCATAAATGATTTACTTACGAAACACAGTTAAATGAGTGTGTAATCGTCTAAGCAGGATAATTATAACAATGAATTAAACATACACTTGTACTTGCATATCTGTGATGGGTATGATAGCCCAAAATCTATGTTTGGGACAGTATGTGTAGTGAAGTATGTATATATCATAGCCTTACATGTGTTAGTCAGTGAAGTATGTATTTATCATACCCCGACATGTATTAGTCAGTGAAGCATGTATGTATCATATCCCTCCATGTATTAGTCAGTGACATATGTATGTATCATAACACTTCATGTATTAGTCAGTGAAACATGTATGTATCATACCCCTTCATGTATTAGTCAGTGATGTATGTATATATCATAACACTTCATGTATTAGTCAGTGACATATGTATGTATCATGCACCTACATGTATTAGTCAGTGAAGTATGTATGTATCATATCCCTTCATGTATTAGTCAGTGAAGTATGTATGTATCATACCCCTTCATGTATTAGTCATTGAAGTATGCATGTATCATACCCCAACATGTATTAGTCAGTGATGTATGTATGTATCATACCTCAACATGTATTAGTCAGTGAAGCATGTATGTATCATACCTCGTGTGTTAGTCAGTGAAGCATATATGTATCATACCCCTTCATGTATTAGTCAGTGAAGTATGTATGTATCATACCCCTTCATGTATTAGTCAGTGAAGTATGTATGTATCATACCCGTACATGTATTAGTCAGTGAAGTATGTATATATCATACCCTTACATATGTTATTCAGTGAAGTATGTATTTATCATACTCCGACATGTATTAGTCAGTGAAGCATGTATGTATCATACCCCTTCATATATTAGTCAGTGAAGTATGTATATATCATACCTCTACATGTGTTAGTCAGTGAAGTATGTATGTATCATAACACTTCATGTATTAGTCAGTGGCATATGTATGTATCATGCACCTACATGTATTAGTCAGTGAAGTATGTATGTATCATAACCCTTCATGTATTAGTCAGTGAAGCATGTACGTATCATACTTCAACATGTATTAGTCAGTGAAGCATGTATGTATCATACCCCTTCATGTATTAGTCAGTGATGTATGTATGTATCATACCTCAACATGTATTAGTCAGTGAAGCATGTATGTATCATACCTCAATGTGTGTTTGTCAGTGAAGCATATATGTATCATACCCCTTCATGTATTAGTCAGTGAAGTATGTATGTATCATATCCCTTCATGTATTAGTCAGTGAAGTATGTATGTATCATACCCGTACATGTATTGGTCATTGAAGTATGCATGTATCATACCCCAACATGTATTAGTCAGTGAAGTATGTATATATCATACCCTTACATGTGTTATTCAGTGAAGTATGTATTTATCATACTCCGACATGTATTAGTCAGTGAAGCATGTATGTATCATACCCCTTCATGTATTAGTCAGTGAAGTATGCATGTATCATACCCCAACATGTATTAGTCAGTGAAGTATGTATATATCATACCTCTACATGTGTTAGTCAGTGAAGTATGTATTTATCATACCCCAACATGTATTAGTCAGTGAAATATGTATATATCATACCCCAACATGTATTAATGAAGCATGTATGTATCACACCACTACATGTATTAGTCAGTGAAGCATGTATGTATCATACCCCAACATGTATTAGTCAGTGAAGCATGTATGTGTCATACCCCTACATGTATTAGTCAGTAAAGCATGTATGTTTCATACCCCAACATGTATTAATCAGTGAAGCATGTATGTATCATGGTTTACCTTCATGTGTACATATTGCACACAGGCGAACAGCAATTGTTCGAAAGGCTGTTTGCAAAGTTTGCAAATGCCAAATGGAAAAAGGTTCGATGTGCAATGAGCGAATGCACATTGACATTCGCGCGTTGCACATTTGGCATTTTGGGGCAGATTGCACTATAGTGGTGATTGGGAAATGGTCCCGTTCCCCACTTGGAGTTAGAATATTAAAGTAGGGGGAGTGGGGGTGCAGTCCCCCACATGGGGGTGCAGGGGAGCTTGGCCCCCCTGCTTTAAACCTCAGTACATTTTTTTTCAACATTAATATTCGAAAGTCAGTGAATCTGCTTTTCGATTTGCTGATTTTGGAATATTTCAGACTGCCACTGTTTTCATTTTCGGTTTCGATTCGCTCATAAGAGCAATCGCACCACTGTGATTCGGCTTTCTAAAGGTAAACCATGTATCATACCCCAATGCCAAGAGCATCCCAGCCATTTTTTGTTACTCATCCTATCATACATTCAGACCCAAACTGTCGGTAATAAAACCAAAGGAGATGGAGTTTCATTATATATTAAAGACATACACACCTCCAGGCTGGTCAAACAGTATGATGCACAGTTGACACTTCAGGTGCAGTTAACCATTGACAAGACCCCTATACAAATCATAGCTAGTTACTAGCCCCCAAATCGAACTCAAGTTGCCCAAAGTACCTATCTAGACCTCTTCGATTCTATCAAAATTCAACCCTTAACCCTGATCCTGGGTGACTTTAACTACCCAAACATAGATTGGAAGAACTACTCATGCCAGAACACAAATGCCCAGAGATTCCTTGATTTTGTCAATGCAAATGCTTTGGAACAGCTAGTCAGTACACCCACAAGAGGTGATAATATCTTGGACTTGGTATTAACTAACACGAGTAACCACTGCAGCATCCCTGCAGTATCATCCTCCTTTGGAAATTCCAACCATAAAGCAGTCACGTTCAAAGTCACCATCTCCCCGACCCTCTCTAGCTAGGGTCAAACAAAAATACTACTCCAAAGCTGATTACAGCCTCCTGAGGGATGGTATAAACAGCTTCACAGCCCCCTCCCCCTCTCTAGGAACTGGCCCCGGTATCCAAAACTATACCAAATTACTATATGAACATTTATATAGATGCATAGAATCAGGAATATCTGACAGGACTAAATCATCCTCCGCAAGGAAGAGTAAACTTGTCTGGTGGACATCTGCAATAAATAAACTCTTTAACAAAATAACAAAATTGCATTCCAGAATCAAGAAGGAGCAGGTGCCCAATTAGAAGCAATCTCTCCATAGCCTGAACAAGCAAATAAGAGCACTAGTGAAATCCTCTAAAGCCAACTTTGAGTCCAAATTGGCCACATCTACTAGAGACAGTCATTAGGCCTTCTTTGCATATGTCTGCAATCTCAAAGGTAGCACTTAGACCTGTTCAGAACTGGTGGTCAAGGACACCACATATACAAATGCCGTAGATATAGCAAACTTGCTGGCTGACAGATTCAGTGAAATTTTCAACCCTCTGTCCCCCCCATCAGTAAATCAGGACATTCCCAGTGCCTGCCCCCTTCCCCTTATATCTAGGGATCAAGTCATAACTGCTCTCTCAGAGGCAAAAAATACAACCTCCATGGGACCTGATAACATCCCAGGCTGCATCCTACATGAACTCATGCAGGAGCTGGCAGCACCACTAGGCGCCCTATTCAACCAAAGCATGAGTACCATCTTTGTCCCAGCTGAGTGGAGGACAGCCACTGTCATCCCTTTACACAAAGGTGGACCATCCACCGACCCGGGAAGTTATTTTCCCATCAGCCTAGCTATCCTGATCTGCAAGGCCATGAAATGGATTATCATTGATCTCATTAACAAAGACATTGGCAACCTCAAAACACTCGATCCCACACAGATTGGCTTCATCAAGGGGAGGTCATGCCTGTTAAATTTGGTCGATTTTTTGAGACAGTCACCAAAGCAATGGCCAAAGCCTCTGACACTATTCCCCACTCTGGCATAATAGATAAACTCTGTCAACTAGGCATCAGTCCGTATGTTACAGATGGTTAGCTAACTGGCTTACTGACAGAATCCATCTAGTCAAAATAGGGGAAGCCACCTCAAGAAGTAGACCCGTATCGAGTGGCATACCCCAGGGTTTGATCTTAGGGCCTCTGTTACTTGGGATATATTTTTCTGTGGTGCAGGCCAAAACCAGTGGGCTAGGGCTGACAAAGTTTGTAGATGACTGCAAGCTGGGCACTGTCATCAATTCCCCTAGTGACATGGACATTCCCCAAGAGGGTCTCCCCCAAACAAATGACTGGTGCCAGAAACATGGCTTCAAGCTAAATACAAAAAAATGCATCATCATCCTCTTTAGGGAGACTGGCATCCCCACAAATTATCACATTAATAACAATGTCCTAAGCATGCAATCAGTTGTGAGGGATTTGGGCACTCAGATTGATAACAACCTACCCAAACTGCAAAAAGTCACACAGGAAGCCTTTTCCTCTGTTGAAACTTGGTTATCCGATGCCCAATTAATACTCAACCCAAACAAAACTAAACTACTCATCTTCCAACCCACCAAACATACTCAAAACAACTCTCACTTTAACATCACAGCAAAAGACAACACCACTATATACCCAACAGAACACACCAAATTGCTCGGAGTGGAAATAGACAATAAACTAAAATTTGACATTCACATATCCATGACCATAAAAAAAGTCCACAAAAAACTAGGAGCGTTATACAGAAATAAGCAACTTTTCACCAAAGCAGCAAAGATTTCAATAGCAAATTCCCACCTTATCTCCACCCTACTTTATGCCTCTCCAATATATACCAACCTAAGGCAATGCAATCTAAACAAGCTAGAGACCTGCTACAACAAAATCGCCAAATTCACCACAGGGGCATCCTACCGTAGTCACCACTGTCTCTCACTTGCTGAACTGGGCTGTCTTGAACTCCCTCACCTCCTTCAATGGTATCAACTATCACTCGCCCACAAACTAGTAAACCATCCACTAAATGTCCCATCCCTCCAGAATCTACTCCAACCCTATCACACCACCAGACCACTAAGATCCAGCAACAAAAATCACTTGCAGATCACTAAAGCCAATAACTCTGCTGGTGAAGCACTATTCTCTTGTGCCATAGCCAAATTATGGAACTCCCTCCCACCCACAATTACCATCATGCACCCACTTCAAAACTTTACTAAAAGTGCACCTAAAAACATGTTGGCTATGCCCTTGCAACTCCCACTCTAATATCACCCACCCCATCCAACCACTACCTTTCTTTCCACCCCACTAACTACCTTGATTATAGCAAGCTCAGATGCTCATAAGCCTAGTACTTATTATACAGCAGGAACTTCTTATTGTAACATTTGTTAATGTCTGTTATGTACTTTGCAGATAAACATTCTAGTTGTCTACTGATGTACTATGTTTTTCATCTGTAAATATGTTGTAAGTAATTGCTATGTAAATTGTTAATCGCCATGTAATCCAATGTACCTACTGTCTGTTTATTTTAACTGTGGAGCTTTTCTCCCCAGGCCTCTGCTGAAAATGGACCTACATCCAGTCGGACACTCCCGGTCAACAAATGTAAACAAATAAATAAATAAACCTAACGTTTGACCATCATGTTGCTTCCACTGTACAGAAAGCTTTCTACATGGTCCACCTCATAAGTAAGGGTATCTCATCCAGGGACAAGGAGGTCATAGCATCTCTGTATTCTTCCCTTATAAGGCCCATTATTGAGTACAACACCCCATTCGGCATGTACCTCACAAAGCATATGCAGCAGCTGGACAGACCACAGAGGTTCCTCACCAGGAAAATCCAGGCCCTCAAAAATCTACCATGCACACATAGGATAAAAGCCCTATCCCTCTACTCTATTTCATACAGACTCCTCAGTGGTGACCTCTGTCTGGCATACAAAGTGATCTCGGACCCCACATTGATGGGACTGCTGCATATCCGCAAGATAAGCTCCACTTGAGTAACCCATACATAGGTTCATAAGTTGGTACTAGGCTATCAGCCCTAGGGCCTATACAAGCCTAGCCATAACAATTCCCTGGCTATTTCTTCCCACACTATTTACTTCCCTGGACCCCTGTCTAGCAGGGTGACTGAAGTGATCCCCGGAGTGAATTTCCTTTCTCCCATCCAATAGTCAAGGTTCCTTTTGAAGAGGGTCAAAGAGGCACTCTGCTTGACATGTACGGGCAATCTATTCCAGAGTCTGGGGAGTCTCTGGGCCTTACCCTGGTCTGTGACATTAATAGGACTTGTTGGCAGGTCAGACTTGTGTCCCAGAGACTCCCCCATCTGTAGAATACACTCCCACTCCATGTCAAGCAGAGTACCTCTTTATCCCTTTTTACGTGCAACCTGGATAACTGGATGGGAAACAGAAAATATACCCCTGGGATTCCACCCATGTCCCTGTTGGACAGGGGCATCAGGTGCTGACTTGTCTAAACATGGGCTAAACTCTTGGCTAGGCTTATAAGGGCCTCGGGGCCAATACCCTAGTAACTTCCTATGATCCTATGATCCCTACATGTATTTGTCAGTAAAGCATGTATGTATCATACCCCAACATGTATTAGTCAGTGACGCATGTATGTATCATACCTGTCAGTGAAGCATGCATCATGCCCAACATGTATTAGTCAGTGAAGCATGTATGTATCATACCCCAACATGTATTAGTCAGTGACGCATGTATGTATCATACCTGTTAGTGAAGCATGCATCATGCCCAACATGTATTAGTCAGTGAAGCATGTATGTATCATACCCCAACATGTGTTAGTCAGTGACACATGTATGTATCATACCTGTCAGTGAAGCATGCATCATGCCCAACATGTATTAGTCAGTGAAGCATGTATGCATCATACCCCAACGTGTATTAGTCAGTGAAGTATGTATGTCTCACACCCCAACATGTATTATTCAGTGAAGCATGTATGTATCATACCCCAGCATGTATTAGTCAGTGTCATATGTATGTATCATACCCCAACATGTATTAGTCAGTGAAGTATGTATGTATCATACCCCAACATGTATTTGTCAGTGATGTATGTATGTATCATACCCCAACATGTATTAGTCAGTGAAGTATGCATGTGTCATACCCTTACATGTGTTAGTCAGTAAAGTATGCATGTGTCATACCCCAACATGTATTAATCAGTGAAACATGTGTGTCATACCCCTACATGTATTAGTCAGTGAAGCTTGTATGTGTCATACCTCAACATGTATTAGTGAGTGAAGCATGTATCATACCCCTACATGTATTAGTCAGTGAAGCATGTGTGTGCCATACCCCAACATGCATTAGTTAGTGAAGTATGTATGTATCATACCCGTACATGTATTAGTCAGTGAAGCATGTATGTATCATAACCCAACATGTATTAGTGGAGTATGCATGTGTCATCCTCCAACATGTATTAGTTAGTGAATCATGTATGTATGTATCATACCCCTACATGTATTAGTCATATCATGCAAGGCTGTCCATCTGACATACATTTACAAACAGTAATAATGCTCTTTCAAGGGAATGCACTTCACAGAACTTCTTACAATCACATACATACAGATCTATCTGAAGTATATCTCCATTTATATTTGTATTTAATGCCAGTTGTCTGTAATAAACAGGGTTGATAAGGAGTATTCCTGTAGGACTGTCAAATAATCACAGTGCTTTGAAATGTATGCATTATTTATTCCCTAGATTTGACTCTCACATCAGTCAACTACCTTTTTACAGTGTGTAATTCAAGAAAGTTACATGCCAAGTCATCATATTTAACCTCCAAATCTCCAAGGGTAACAAGCCATGTGCTGACCACCTGAAAAAGTGTGTATATGTTCAGCTTCACACATGGCAAATCTAATTGCCATGTCTTACACATTCATTGCTGCTCGATAAAATGCCTTCTGCCACAGTGCAAGTGCTTACCATTACAGAAATGCAGTTGGCATGATTATGCTTGTTTGTGCATTAACTGTTAAACACAAGACTGGCATTTGACACCAATCCATCCTTAGAGTTGCTGCTTGACTTCTGCAGGCATGGCTGTTGTGGGAGATGATGGTGCTAAATCTAGAGCACAAAGGTGTGGTGTGAAGGAATGCAGGATTTTTTGAAATGCTACAGCTGTAGGGTACTGCAGGGAGACTACTCTGAATCTCAGAATAAGACTATGGTTTGGAACAGGGTAACCAAGGCTGTGTCCAGTGCAACTGGCATCCCACGCACTGGACAAAATTGTCATCATCACTATAGTGACCTGAAACAGTGATAGAAGGACCTCCTTAGCCAATGGTAGGATGACTTTAGAACTGCTGACATCCCTCAATTGTGTAAGTATACTGACCCATCAATATTAAATGCTGGACACAGCCAACACTGTTATTCAGTATGCTGTCATGCCTATTCTCTGTTGTACAGCTGTTGAAGACATTGTAGCAAACTGTAAGGTTCAACATGATCAGTGAAATCACCTCTGAGAGGCATGGGGTATGTATGCATCAGGTCTTAATGTAAGCCTAATAACTACTGTAATTATATGCAATATGGCAATACTGTAATAAATAATGGTGTCTATGATGTCATAGCCATGCCACTGATTGTACAACAGAGTAAGACCTTCCCATCATAGTTGGATGTGGAAAAGGTGTATAGCCTGCATAATCATAACTGGTCCTTGTCTGAAATTATGTAGTTGTGTGATATGCCATGGATATAATTCTCTCTCTCTTTTTGTCTCATTCCACCTTTCTCTCTCAATGTTTTTTTTTTTTTTTTGGGGGGGTACATTTTATATCTTAACAATGTTTCTGATTACAAAACCTGATGGGCAGCACAGTGAAGTAGACTGGCAACTGTGGATCAGCCCAACATCCCTCCACAGGTTGCAGCGCTGACAGCCTGCACTTCAGGGTCTCAACCTGTCAGTGCTGTCTCTACATCAGCTTGCTGGCTCTTAAATTCAATTACCCCTCCACCGGAGTCCAGACAGTGAACTAACATCTTTAAATGAGTTTACAAGCTGTAGAGTATGTATTCATTTCACCCTGCAACTCTGTAATGATATACCAAAATAACCTTGTGTGTAACATTTTCAGTAGTGTGCACACCAAGATTGAACACCTGCTCTATTTCCCCCACTCCATCTATTCTCATTATCCCCCTTATAATATTGTTTTTCTCTCTCCCCTTCTTTAATTCTGCAAAGTGAGAAACATTTTTTTCTTTTAAGATAATATTTATATTGCAAAGTGGTAAACATATATTTTATAGGAATTTTTCTTTCTTAAAAATTTGTTATACATCAGCATATGCTATACAGTTCGGATTTGAACTTACCTGATTAGCTGATTGTTTTTTGCTGCCAAAATTTCTCTGTTCTTGTTTTACTAGCTCTGTTTGCTCTCGCTATGCTCAGCTTCGCTCGGCTTCCCTACCCTATCTCCATTCCCACTCACTCCCATTTACTCTATATTTATAACTAAGCCTTAGTTAGCCACTCCCAACTTTGTTCACCTCTTTCTGTTTAAATCCTCCAATCCTCAGTCTCATCCTAACCACACCACCCTGTTATCAGCTTAACCCCTTAATCTCCCCTACTACATCAACCCCCTTTACCCCACCTCCCTTCCATATCAACAATTATTTAACTAGATTCAGCTTCCCACTGCATATTATCTTACCAGTCCCTTCCCTTTTCTCCAACCTCTCATAACCTTCCTCTTTACTACCCAATTTTCCTTCTGTCCCCTCTTCTCATAAACCTCTTTCCCTCATACCATCACAGCATTACCTAATATGTTTCTCATTATCTTTACTACTCCATTACTTCTCCTTCTCTCCCTCTTATACTATGTTAATCTAACACACGTTAGCCAATCTCCCACACTACACATACACTATATAATAATGAAACAATTTACACATTTTCAATTGCTTCCTCGCTATACAACTTCTCTTATACATACCTACGTAAGATCAAATTACTTCCTCTCCCCCAAAACTAATCCAAAATACCACACTTACCACTCCAACACTGATCTAGTAACTATGTTTACCCTAATTATATTATTGTCTGAGGATATTCACCCCAATCCTGGTCCCTACACCTGTTCCTCTATTCAGACTCACCCTCCTCCACCCCTTCCCCTCCCTCCACACCCCCTCCACAGCTCTTCTCCTCCTCCTCCTCCACTAGAAATGTAACCATTCTATCTATGAACATACAAAGTATCCTTAAGAAAGCCACAAAACTCCATGCATGGATTGTATAGCATACCCCGGACATCATAAATCTATCCGAAACCTGGCTAAAGCCTTGTATCTCTGATAATGAATTCCTACCACCTGGATATAATATTTTTCACCTGGATAGGGTTCAAAACAGGAGGAGGTATTGCTATACTCTACTCATAACAACTTAACCTATCCCATTGTCTGTGCCACTCTCTAACTTTCACCTCACCAAAATACTTATAGTAAATTGTCACTTAAACAATCATAAAAAGTTAGCAATTGCTGCCATTTATATCTCTCCAGGTAACAACATCTCCATACTTGAACACATTCTTTCCTGGATTTCTCACACCGTAGCCTATGAAGCAATTATCCTTGGTGATATAAACATAGATTGGAAAACACAACTACTGACTGCCCATACTCCTGCATTAATCTTCACAGATTCTTCCAACTAATCTTAACTCCAACCCACACAAAAAACACTCCAATATCAGATCTATTATTGACTGGATGCTAACATCTAATCCAAACCTTTATCACAACCCCAGCACATTGCCAGATACCATAAGTGACCACCTGCCCACCTGTATCCATAGATACTCCCTCCAATGGTGCAGGTCTCATAAATGCAAAGACTTTCATAAACTCTCTAGTTTTAACCCTGTTATGTTTAACAATAGACTGCCCTCCATCAACTGTTCCATCCTCCAAAACCTTCTCCTTAATGATGTCATTCAAAAATGTAATCACTTCTTTCTAGACATCCTTAACTCCCTATCTCCAGTCAGGCAAATAAAAATAAAATTAATCTTTGGTATAGAAAACATTCTATACCATTCCTCTACACAAAGGACAAAACTTTACTGATCCTTCCAATTTCAGGCCCATAGCTATTCTGTGGCCACTTTCAAAAATCCTTGAAAAATGCATCCATACTCAACTTCTCAACTATCTTCTCCAAGAAAGTCTTCTGTCAGCAACCTAATATGGATTTTGCCCCAACCATAGTACTGCCACTCCCTCATATCTTTCACAAATACTGTCACTGAAGCTAGAGATAACAACAGACTGGTCAACCTTTGACACAGTCTCACACCAAAAGCTTCCAACAAAACTAACCAACTTAACTTCTCAACTCCCACTTTCAACTGGTACCCTAGTTACCTTACTGACAGACTTCAGTCAGTCAGGTGGCTCACCTCCTACTCCCCTTTCCTCCCCATCCAAACAGGAGCCCCAGGGTACTACTCCTGAACCACTACTATTCATCATATCTACTGACAATTGTTACATATCATGCTGTCACTCCTGTCTTATACAATATGCAGATGACTCTGCATTAATCTCCTCTTTAGACAATCTTCTTCAACGTCATACACTTACCCAAAAGTCTTTCATTTCTGTTGAAAATTGGATTACAGAAAACCAGCTTATACTTAATCCCTCCAAAAAATAAACATTTTCTTTTCCTTCCTAAAATTCTCTCTCATAACAGAGCTACCTTTACCATCTCATCATTCAGTAACACTGTTATTAAAGCAGAATCTCATATTCCTTGGTGCTATCATAGACTATCAGTTAAAATTTGGGTAACATGTTCAACACTGCATCAAAAAGACTCACCAAAACTTAGGTCTGATTTACAGGAACAAAAAATTCTTCACTACAGACACCAAATTCTCACTGGCACAGGCATACCTTCTACCCAGTCTCCTTTAAGCCTCTCCTATACTAACAAACCTACAAACTACTCTAACTTCCAAACTTGAACAAACATATAACAAAACTGCTAGATTTGCCTCAAACCAACCTTGCATCTCTCACCACTGCCTTTCACTAAAAAAACCTACAGTGGTCAGAATTTCCCCAACAACTCCTTCTATCACAGATTTGCATAATTCACGTCATCTTCTATAAACCCACTACCTGTCCTGCTCTATCTTCTCTAGTATCCTTCCATACCCCAAAATGCACCATATGAAGCTCTGACCAACATCTCTTGGAGGTATACAAACCCAAAAGATCCACTGGAAAACATCCCTATAGATACCCAGTATTCTCTAGCCTGGAACAAACTCCCTTACAACATAAGAGCTAATACACATACAAATAGATTCAATAAAAGCATTAAAAGATACCCTATCAAATTCATGGATCTGTTCCTGCCACAACACTACATAAACCCCACTCCTTTTCCTGCCTCCTTCCCTCCTTTCCTGCCTATTACCTTGTTAACACCTCTACTAAATTTTCACCCAACTCCTAAGTTATCTCACTCTACATAGTATGCTTCTTATCTTTAACAATATTCTATATCTGCCTAAGTCTTCATAACTATTATTACTAATTTAAACAGTTTTTTTTCCATTGTACACACCCTTACTCTCAAATATGTTGTAACTTGAGCTTCCAAGATTGTTCCACTATGTTGCATCCTGTAAAGACCCACCACTGAATCAGTAATCAAGCAGCCTCAATCCTCAACACTGGCACCTGTGTGGAGATGTTCACTGGGAGGATGACAGGTACACACACATTATTTCCAGATGCAGCTCTCTGCATCAAGTGCAATTTCCCTTAATAGCACACAGAGACCACAGTCAGTCCAGGGCTGGTTCTGCTACCTTTCCCCAGATCCCCAATAGGACTCCCCACTGACACAACTGCAGAGTTGAGATCTCAGCTGAATGACCAGACCAAGCCCACCAGCATCCTCTCTGTCCAAACAGTGCTTCGTGTCCCTGCCCAAGTAGCTGACACACACACACACACTCTTTGTGGTTTGATTTACATGCACACACACACCTGGGAGAGGCTGGCACAGGTTTACTATCTATCCCCTTTTTCCCAGAATATAATGTAGTTTCCACTGTGACCAGTCACTCCTCAACAGCTACTTTAAGGCCCTTAACAAAGGGTGACCAATTTTACTGTGTAATACTAATATTAATGCAAATGGTAGTTTGACCAAGAGCAAGGCTATTAGGAGTCACCCACACTATGTCACCTAATAAATATGCAGGTACTATTAAAACTTAAATATCTTTGCACAGATCAGTCACAATGAGAGGTTTAAATATATTTAATAATAAATAATAAAAGAACAAGACAATACTAAATATATATTCACAGTGACATCACAGTTCAAAATCTCAGGAAATGTTTAAAACAACACTGAAAAACTGTCTCAAATAAATAAAGAAAAATATTTAAACTAAGCTTCACTATATTCCTGACTGTATCTCTAAGAGAATTACTATACCTTAGAAACTTACTTCGAGCAAGGCAGATGTGGTGAATGGTTCTTGCTGTCAGGTCCAAGACAGAATGCAGAATGCCCTGTCTCACTAAGAGACTTCTGAAAATAATATCTAAAATATTATTGCTGGGATAGTTTGCAGAATGACATCATTTCTGGTCATCAGACCTCTAGTTCCCAGGCCAAACACATTGCTGAAGCTGGCAGTATTTAGCATCTATCTGTAAAAATACTCATACAAGGGCTTTTGCTCAGATCTTTGGCAGATGATGGAAGTCATAAAACAATTACATTCCTTCATGCTTCCAAAGTAGCAACTGGTTCACCCTAAAGACAATACAAAAAGCTTCATAGTACAGACTTTGTGTTACTAGCAGCATTAAAACATCTCTATGACCTAACTTATAAAGTAATTTAACTTCAGATATTTTTCTAAAGTTTGCTGGACTGAGGTTAACCTCTTGTATTCCAGTTTCCACTGTTAAAATAAATACATTTAAGCAGTTACAATAGTGCATGTACATTTCTGTTCTCTTCCAGCAGGGCACACTGTGAATACATTTTAAACACAGCACTTTACAAATACCTTTTCAACACAAATATCTGTACAGAGCAGTTTTACATACACATGACATATAGTTCTAATACATTTGTAACACAAGCATCTTATATAAATTAGTTTGATATTCAGAAATGAAATAATTATTTACAAAATTCCAGATAGCTGTGCTGGCCGTACCTCCTTTTGTCACACATCCATCTATGTACATAAATATATAATTGTCTCAATTTATGTTTCCTGCACACTTCCATTTTTTCTGACATGATGTTGTTTTAGCCACCTGTAAACTTCCTTTTTCTGTGATATGATGTTGTTTTAGCCTCGTAAAATGTTTCCACTATTTTGTATTTTTTTTTGCCTACACAAGTAAGTTATTCCACAATTTATGTTTCAAATTGTATGTTTCATGCTATGGAGCTTTTCGCCTCAGGTTCCCACTGAAAATGGACACTAGCTCAGTCGGACCAACCCAGTTAACAAATGTCAAGTAAATAAGTCAGATAGCTCTGCCCCGACAGCTGATGCACTGCTACCAACTGGGAGTAGTATTAGTGGAGGTGGTGATTTTGTCACCTGTCAATAGCTGACATGAATGGTTGAGGTTAATAAAAAATGGGCCACGCTGCTTAACCCAGCCATGTTGAAAAGGTGCTTCATCACATTGCCAAGATGATGCCACATCAAGTGCTGACATAGAAAACTGAGACAGAAGACAGTTCTGAAGGTGAACACTAAATTCTCACTATTCTCAGGCTTGACATGGATGCACCTTCAATCACTCCTACTTATCCTCAATCACAGTGTCCCCCAACCTTTTGTGTCCTTCACCATCCTTGTGTGTCTTGTTTGTCCCATATGTCTGTACCTGCTTTCTTACCTGACCTTCAAATTCCTAAGCACTTTCCCCAACATCCTCTCTCTTTGAAAGAAAAAATATAAAAAAATGGGCACCTGTCCCACAAAAAATAATGGCCAATACATAGCTCTCCACTTCACCTATGAGTCGTCTTGGGACAGTTGATTTGATACAATTGGCTGTACAATATTATTCTGTTGTTCTCTACCTCTCAATCTCTTAGAGCAGGAAATATGGATGAAGCCATAAATAATGGGAGACAAAGGCCCAAAAATAGGTATGATTTTTAAATATTACTCTTGCAAACTTAGCAAGTTGACAGAATAACAATTTTTGCATTAGCGTGAATTTTCTGAGGAGTATTAAATATGAATCTCAAATATATGTCATTATTTTCTGACTTCAGTCCTCAATGAGTTGGCAAGAAAACATAATTTTATTGAGAAACAGACCAAAAATATAAATCTGAACAGTCTGTGAAAATCTGTACAGTTGAGAGGTATGCTTTGGTGTGTTTGCAGTCCAAAATCAGCAACTTCTGGCTGCACTTCTATACTTATTATGAAGAAGTGGATAGCTATGGTTCTCTCGTGCTACCTTCCTGCAAATATCTCTATTCTTTCCCCCATGTCATCCCTTCTGTGTGCCCCCCCAGGTTGCCATTTTCCTATCAACCCCTTTATTTACACATTTAATCTGGTTAAAATATAGAATCACACATAGTACACATAACCAGAAATGGCCTATAAAAAGCCTTCTATTATTTTGCTTCAGCATTTGCATGGATGTTGCCATCATGCACTGATGTTGAATGATGTAGAATGGCTGTTCATATGTTATGGCGAAACCTAGTCAGTTGTCACTATCACCTGGAGTAGTCCAGTTACCCTTGTGCAAAGATGCGTAAACATGATACGCTATCATGATACAGAGTAAAAGCAGAATAAAGACAATAATTTGAAACAGTTACTCAAGCAGTTTTTTGACTATTGGAGGTGACAAAGCACAACATCCTCTGTGGAGTGTTAATATAAATCTTTTGTCTGAAGATTGTTTTTTGGTCATAGCATTAAGGGTTCAAGTCTAGATGTCATCTTAATTAAGACAGACATCTTAATTTTTGTTTCACTAACAAACTTTCATGAACAGATTTTGAATACTGTTGCAATGGTTGTGTTTTTCCATAAACCACCTTTATTCTACTCATGTCAGAGTCAGTTTTTGCTTGTCCTACAGCTTTTTCACCACCACAGCCATCACTTACTTATACAAACTCTGACTGATTAATACTGAGCACCAAACACCTCAAAATTAAGAAAATAACAAGCCAACAATGAATGGACTGCAAGTCAAATTTTATAAATGCTTCTGGTACCTTGGCCTCATGCCTTCAGGGAACATTTTACATTTCAAAGCAGTCAGTATTAATACAAGAAAGTGAATTGATTAACAATCAAATAATTACGTAAAGTGTCCCATACAATTCCCACCAAAAGAATTAAGAACACTTAAAGAACTATTGTAGTTAGAATCTAGATTCATCATTAATTATAGAACGTTAGTTCCTAATGGTATGAATATAGAAGTTAATCTCAATATTTAAAACTAGTTTTTCAGTGTTAGCTATGTTGCTTATAGGAGATATGCATGGTGTTCTTAAATCTTTTGGTGGGAATTGTGTGGGACACTTTAAGTAATTAATTGATTGCTAATCAATTCACTTTATTGTATAAATACTGACTGCTTTGCAAATGTTAAATGTTCCCTGAAGGCGTGAGGCTGAGGTATAAGAAGCATTTATAAAATTTGACTTGCAGTCTATTTTTTGTTGGCTTGTTGTTTTTCTTTAGTGATTAATACTGAGGACACACCATCAGTATGTACATTAATAACTGATAACACCACCCTTTCATGTGTCTCTATAACTGTGTCTATCTCCCCCCCTTCTCTCCCACCCTTTTATACTATTCATTAGGATGATGAATGTCATTGTCATGTTATGGCACTGCCTGTCTGTCTGTCTGCCATTACTGTGCTGAAGAATAGAACCTCCATGTTCTACTAGCTACAAAGGGTATCACTATCCTTTCAAAGGTGTGACTTTGACATGTTTGAAGTATGAATTCCTTTTTTGGGATCTGCAGATAATGATCAAGTCTATAGACTTAATATTGCATCTCGACAGTGGTCCATATCCAGCATTATGTGAAACTCATACTGCCTGTTTTTATAAGTGCCTTTCCTGTGAATGAGTTGCCTATGCATCTCTCTAAGCCCCTTCTACTTTATCTGTAGTTGTGTTAAGCAGTTGTGTGATGTCTGGCAATGAGCAACTGTAGTATGTCATGCTAAATGCCACATTAGGTGTTGTTGCATAACGTGGTAAGTGTTTGCCTTGCATGTCATTGTACATCCAGTTAACTTGCGATTTCCTTTGAGGCATGTCTCATGTAGTAGCCATAAAAACATTATTTCAGTAGCTATTACATATACAAATTTTCCAGGCAATATATTTATAATAGTCATTTGTAGGTACTCTTAAAGTCATGATAAAAAGTTAATATAATCATATTGTGGCACTCATTGTAAAATCATCTGCATACTGTAGTATAACACTGCTTCAACTCTTGTTTTCTCATTTAGTTCAGAGACTTTATACCTTGGTGCACAGAGAAATCTACATTAACTGGTGTACACTAAGTACTGTCCATAGTGATGATGGCCACGAATCACTGCTAAGCCTTTTTGTGCTGTAGAAGACATACCGAATTTAGTGTTTCACTGTTTCCTTCAACAGAAAAGTCTGTTTGCTCACAGCGTACCATTGCACAAATGGGGAAGACAATCAAAACATTTCCTTTTTGAAATGAGCTTTGGAACTATTGTGGAAAAGTATAATACAACATCACTAAATACTAGTAGTTCGCAGTCCCATTTCAACCCAGCTAAATACCATCACTCATGCTCTAACATTTTGCCAACCTTTGCTCAAATAAGTTTCTCAGCATTGCACTTTTGGAAGTGATTTGGAACAAACATAAGTATAGTTACTGGATGACATTACATCTTTACATGGAAATTATGTAATGTACTGATGTGAAATGTAGGGAAATGTGTGGTTAATTGACCACTTCATTCTGGACAGTTGGCTTTGCATTGCAGCCCTGACACTTACAAATGGTATACAACCACATACAGGCTTGACACACAGAAATCATCATGTTTTATCCCTCCTGCACTGGAACATTAAGTATTGCTTGGTATTGACAGTTCAAATTGTCCATGCATGAGCACATACCATTGCCAATATCACTACCATTTAATAAGGTTTGCATATCATCATCATAACCTGATGATCCATGAATGAATCAGTGTCCATCCTGTGTTTCACAAGTGTGTATGTCTTACATGCACAAGACAGGTAAGTACATGGCACTCTGAGTTCTGCAGTATGCATTAATGACATCATAGCTGATATAAGTCATCAATATGCATTGTTGATCATAATATTGACCTTAACTCTGTCAAATCGACAAATATGGATTTTCACAAAACCTTCAATATCACACTATCTTCTGTGATACAGAATGAGAAACTAATGCTAGCTACAATGCATTGTCAGACTGGAAAAATCATATTTCTGTAGTGGTGTTTGCATTAAGTACTGTGTCCCTTCATTGCATAGCTAGCTAGGTAGGGGAGTTCTAATCTCATAGCAGTCAACTTGTGTATGGGGGTGTGTAGATATGACCATAACTACTGCTTTTCACAATACAGTAGTAGTATTGAGTTAATTTTAAACTGTGTGGTGAGTCCACATCAATTTTAGACCCTAATCACATCATCTTATCTGCAAAACCACACTGACATCATACTGTATAAAGTGCACCCTCACACTATGAAAGTCAGATTTCTGTTGTTGCATTTGAATTAAATACTGTTGTCTCAAGACTATATAACTAGATATGTAAGGAGTTCTAATCTCATACCATTCAACTAGAGTCTGTCTGTATAAAGTTGTGTAAATACAACCTTTAGGCTGCAGTAAATTTTATACTACAGGATGAGTCTACATCAGTGTCAGACCCTTTACCCAACATAATCTTCTCAGCAACACAACTTTGCTGTCATCCTCTATAATGTGCACACTTACACTTACACAAGTGATGCTTGTGTTATGTACTGCATCCTTTGCATTGCATAACTAGATAGGTAGGTGGTTCTAATCTTACACTGATAAGCTTGCATGTGTGTTGGTGGGGACATTATATCATTGGAGGAATAATTCAACAGGTGTGCTCATTTTACTCCCATGCATGAGAAGCATTTACATGATCAGATCAATCCCATATTCCTTTTTAACTTTGTCCACAAACACATACTGTCTGCAACTCATTAATAGGTCATCATTTCAATAATGCACCTTCACACCACTAGAGTCAGACCTCTCCTGTGAAGCATGAGTGCAATGCACTTGTGTGTAGATTGTGTCACACAATGTTGTGTCAATCGGTAGAGAGTTTAAATACAACAGTGAGACTCGCCTAATTGTGTGTGCATGTGTGTGTGTGTGTGTGTGTGTGTGTGTGTGTGTGTGTGTGTGTGTGTGCGTGTGTGTGTGTGTGTGTGTGAATGTAAATGGATGCAAGAGTGTGCTACATCTATTAGAATTCCATATAGCTGGAAAACTATTTTTGCACACACATCTCCTTTGCATGACATAGCTGATATCATCCTTTCAAGATACAGTATAGCTTACATGCAGTCCAATTTCTCCTGTGTTGTGTGCATATAATACACTTGTTTGCAGATTGTCTCAGTACATAGGTAGGGAGTTCGAATACAGGAATGACTATCATATCTGGTTGTGTGTTTCTTCCTCTTACTGTGCAAAACAGGCTGCAAATATCTATATGAGATATATCTATCAGTGTGCTTGTGCTGGGCAACCACTTTTCAGCAGAAACATGAAGGTAATACACAATGATGATGTCATTCATTGAAATGTGTAATGTCACAGTCGTCAAATAAATCTGCAGTTGCCCTTGTGTGCAGAAATCTTCATAAGCCTGTGATGTTTTCTATATAGTTAAAATCCCAATGTCACTTCTTACATTCAGTGTACATGTTGTTAACAGTGTTGTCGCCTACATGTGCTATCTTCAGGTGTAGATGTTTCCTGTCACAAGAGTGCATTCTACATTTTTTGAAAAGGCTATATTAAAGACTGTTGCTGTCATTTGAGTAGCTTGTTGTTCCCTCACAGTTGTAGGGAAACACCTTCTCAGGACTGAGGACATGAGATGATGTAATGCATGTTGTTGCCTAAGTAAGACATGTTCCAATATGGGATTATATCCACTTTGCACATAATTGTTGTTCTACCATCACAGTGACAACAGCAGGGGGCTACAGGTGTGTTTGGGTGTGCCTAGCATCAGGTAATGTTGTCTGACATACAAGATTCATTCTGAGTAATTAAAGGCACACGCATTCCTTGATTCACACAAAGGAAGTAATGCTGTCACATGACCACACATATGACAGTCAGTGATGCACTTATACCATGGCATGTTCATTGATCCCAATATGGTGTTGATTTTCTCAGTGTTTAGGCAAGTGCTCCAAAACAGCATTGAGTGACTGTAAAGATTTGTGTCCTTAATTGTTATGCATGAAAGACACCCCCTTCCATTATACTCTATATGTATAGAGTAGCAGAAGACTCCTATATCAATTTTCCAAGATAAAATTTATAGGCAAATAAAGTACAGCTGACTGAATGACTTCACATAGGTGGAGTTCAACAGCTGTGTAACACCTCCACTGTAATAAATATGATTAATACCCATCTTGTTATTTGGAGGAGTTGTACAGCTTGATGTGCAGTTGTAGCATTGGGATTCATTTGTGTGAACATACTGACATCATACACAGATATGTCAATGCTATCCATTGATATGTTTCATAAACACATGTGAACATAGCTTTGGATTTCCTGAGACTGCACATTTGTTCTGACAATTTAACAGTGACAGTGCTACCTTGGCACTTGCATTGAGTACTGTGATGTATATGAATGTGCTCCAGTTTTTGGGTGGTATGTGGCAGACATACAGATAAGCCATCCTTGACCATGGAATATTGCTATAGGACTGATCACATCTGTGTGTACATGAGCATACTCATTTAATTGCAACCCATCTGACATGCTGATATAATATTCTTTTTTGGGGATCCTTTCTTAATTCACTCATTATTTTTTTTTGTCACAATACATTGATACCACCTGTGGTGGATGCTAGCAATAGACAGCTCTAGGAAATACATTGCATCATGGTGTGGTGTTTGCATCTGTTGTTATCTGTTGGCACAATAACTATGTCAGGCAGGAGTGCCTTATGCAAGGGTATTACGTATGTCAAGCTCTTCTCCCACATTTGTAACACCATACACACTTATGTATGGGATGCATAACCATTAGAATATTGAAGTGCATAATTTCCTTCAGGAGTAATCCTCCTCATACATGTGCTAGACCTATTTCTGTGGCATACAGAGTTAATACACAGGTTAGTGTTGACATTGATGGCATGGGTTCGATTCTTGCCAAAGAAGATTGTAGCTTTTCAGCCATACTGATTTTCAAACATATCATATGAATGCAATGCACATCATGCAGGCATGTCATTATGTATGTACTTCCTTGCGAACTTTCATCTCAGCTCAGCAAATCAATGGCGTTCACATGTTGTATAATTCCCCTCTGTTACAATGTGATTTTTGTGTAACAATCACATCCTATAATATCATATCTGCTTTTATTTAACTACATTTGGTCTGGAATTTAGACCACCAGTAATTAT
>NC_056746.1:1369271356-1369288856 GCF_019279795.1 Protopterus annectens
AGTTGAGGGGTACTATGATTGGGGAGCTGCACCAACTGAAAAATGAACCAGTGACACATCTGCAACAGCTCTCTTGGCACACAGTGGGTGCAATGCAGAAAAACTAATCCTGGAAGGGATGCCAGTCTACAGCAGGAGCACAGATACACAGACACACACACACACACACACACACACACACACATATATATATATATATAAATAACTCTAGGCAGTTCGGAGAACTGTCAGTTCAGTGGTATGCTTTGAGATGTGATTGGAAACTGTATCATTCAGTAACACGTTACACGGTTGTAGGAACAACATGCGCTCTGCAGAGAAGGTTCCTCAGCTAAGAACTAACCTGGAGAATCAAGCTTTATGAACCAACAACACGAATTGCAACACCATCATGTGACACATCAACAACACCATCATGTGACACGTTCTTAATGAAATAACAGCAGCTAAATGCAGACAGAAACATAGCTAGGGTGGGGTGAAAGCAGCAGCCTCTCTGGGTGCAAAGTATTAAGGGGCAGCATCAGCTGATCCATTTTTTTTTCTCTTATTAGAGCATGAGGGTGTGATCGGTGTTCCTCCTTAGGACAGAAGGGAGGGGCGCCAGATTGTAGAATAGACCTTTTTTGCATTGCAGAATAGTTTGAGGGAAGCCAGATCAGGAAGTAACCCTGCACGCCAGATTAACTAACTGTGGCTCTAAGCACACATATTTTCAGAGTATAAATGCAGATGGTGTGGGTCTGAAATTTTATCCAGCCAAACTACTGGTCCTTAATTAGCTAGGTCTACTGCCCTACAATTATTTATCAAAAACAATTATAGGATTTTAAACCAGCTTTGATCTGAATTAGTTATTAAAGATCTACAGGTTCATTCTTTAGAGATACAATGCCTTCAATATGCCAATAGCTAGATACTAGGCAAACAGTCTAGTAAACTATTATTGGCCTAGTTAATGCAGTTCTGACTACTTATTCTCTTCTTCTTAGACTGGGGTGAATTTTCAGATTCCCATGCATTTGTCAGTATTTTTTCACGAACAGAGTTAAGGAGCTTTCTTTGATGTGGAAAGAAGACTTATTTCATAAGTAGGGAATTCTCTGGGAAAAGGTTGGTTCCAGCAGCAAGTTGTGTTTATATTATAATTTAGATTTAGGACCCTAGAATGGATATACATGTTACTATCTGTTCATTGAATGTGTAAGAGATCAGGAAATACATGGTCATTTGCTGCCTTAGAGGCCACACAGGGCTTGTCAGGCAAAAGTCTGTAAGAGGTACATTACCTCTTCCTTAATAAGCATTTCAGAGGTATAGACTAGCAACTGACCCTTGGCTATGACTGTATCAGAGTAACGAATGACCCTTGGCTATGGCTGTATCAGATTAGCAACTGACCATTGGCTATGACTGTATCAGAGTAACAACTGACACTTGGCTATGACTGTATCAGACTAACAACTGACCCTTGGCTATGACTGTATCAGACTAACAACTGACCCTTGGCTATGACTGTATCAGACTAACAACTAACCCTTGGCTATGACTGTATCAGACAGCAGAAATCTCATGAATAGACATTTTAATCTGTGACACTTGTTACAGCTTCTGAATACCTTTCGGATAACCATAAGGATATAGTTTAACTGTGTCCACTCCTATTTATGAATCTATCAGTGAGAATTACAGGACACTAATCATACTGTTATATTAACAACAGAATTATATAATAATTATACTGTAACTAAGGACTCTGACCAGGGCAGTGAATACAGCATTCTTGTCGGATTCCAAAAAAAGGAATGTTACAATGTTTTAAATAAAAACTAGTTTGGGTTTTATGTCTCTGGTGTATCAGCAGCAAAGAAGCATGCATTTTCCTGTTTTCTGACAAACTTGAACATTTTCATTAATTTAAAGTTCAGTAATAAATTTAATAGCATTATGTGCTAATAAAATTATGCCCAAAGAAATTTAGTCGCATAAACTTTTGTCAGTTCATTCAATCAACTCACAAGCCAGTTTTAGTCTAAAGTAATTCAAGGAGATGCATAACAAATAATACCTAATTTGTGCTGCGCTGCTAGTGAAGGTGATGACCTTTTTACCACTGAAGCCGACAGGGCACTCAACATGGTGTATGAGGTCAGAATAATACATATCTTGATATACGCCACAAATAACTAGGTTAGTGCAATGCATTTTATCATAGTATGTCAATTCTTTTCCACATCATCAGATAAAAATAAATATTTTTTGCATTGCCTATATAATATTAGCCATATTACAAATACAGAAAAGCTTTACTACCAAAAAAAAAAAAACATGTTAAAAGGAGCCTGGAGCCTGAACACAATATGCAGTCGTCTATGCTATCTGCATTCAAGAAGTACACAAGAAACAAAGATTCATTAATCAGGCACACACAAAGAAAAAATTGCTGCTTATAAATATTACCTCCCCAAATTAGTTTTTCCTTGCAATTACTTTTAAATCAGGAAGAAAAAGGTTGTTTCCAAAATTCCCCACTAGATGTCAGTCGATATTAACACAAAGAGCCAGGCAAATGACCCATGCAACAAGATAGTTACAATGCATTTCTGAGTGGAAAAAAATGACCGAATTAAAGTGTGTACTTAAACTCGATGCTATTCTTGACTGCTTAATAAATGGCATGAAGAAAATGATCAAACAAGTTTGCTAAATCCCCTTTCCATGCATATTAAAGTTTATATTAAAAATCACAAATGAACTAAATGCTAAGTGGTGCAATGGACAATGAGATTAATACACTGAATGATAAAAAAGCATAATCCCTCTATGTTCTTGTGGTTTAAATGCTTTCCGTTTTTCTGAGGAATGTAATGCCTTCTAATCACTGGGTCAGGTACGCTAACTCCACTGCAGAAGTGAGCGGTTTTCTCATATCAGTTAAAGATGGGGGTTAAATCCATGTTCTTGTGGTTTAAATGCTTTCAATTTTTCTCAGGAATGTAAAGCCTTCTAATCACTGCATCTGGTATGCTAACTCCACTGCAGAGGTGTGAGGTTTTCTTATATCAATTAAAGATGGGGGTTAAATAAAAATATGAGTTAAATGTACCACCAGTATATAAACATCTTCTCATCAGAAACAAACTTCTGACCAGTTCAAGTTTAACATACATTTTTGTTTCTGTGAATAAGTTAGCAGCAACTCAAGCTATAAGCTTTTACCTTGTGCCAGTCAAAAGTAAATTATGTAATGTGTCAAACACCATTTGGTAGATAGGGGCCAGTAATTATTGTAATTAACACTGATGTGCAGTTTACCCTGCATGATATGCTGATTTGTGTTGCAGTATTAAATACTGATTCATACATAGCCATGGCAGTGCAGTGGTTAGCATTGTCGCCTCACAGCAAGAGGTTCTCCCGTTCGATTCTTGGCTGGAGCATCTTCTGTGTGGAGTCTGTGTGTCCTTCCCGCAGTCGAGTGACATTAAAGACATGCAGGTAGGTGCGAGTGTGAATGAGCGTGCCTTTTTTGAAGGTTGGGCGTCAGACTGGCAACTCGGCACCATAAAAATCCACTGCCAATCATGAGCGGACAGGAGTTCCTCTGTGGCGACCCCTAACTGGGAAAAGCCGAAAGTCTTAAATATTAAATACTGATTCATAGTCACATGTGCATGCACATAAAAACAAACATAAATGCACACATATACATAACACAAATACAAAGAGGTGATCATAATAGCCTTTTACACATAAACAGTTACACAACCACTTACTCACTGTCCCAGTTCTCAGACACAACAAACACACATGCAGTGGATATAAAAGTTTACACATCCCTGTCAAAATTCCATATTTTTGTGATATAAAAAAACGAGACCACAATAAATAATTTCAAAACTTTTCCCATCTTTAATGTGACCTATAACCTGCACAATTCAATTGAAAAACAAACAAATCTGTTAGGGGAACAAATATAAAAAATAAAAAACTTACAATACACTGGTTGCATAAGTGTGCACACCCTTAAACTAATACTTTGTTGTGTGTGCACACCCTTAAACTAATACTTTGTTTTAGCACCTTTTGATTTAATGACAGCATTCAGACTTCTTGGGTACACACCTATCATCAATTAAAGAGACTTGGATTAACCCCAAATAAAGTTTAGCTGTCCTAGTAGGATTTTCCTGACATTTACTCAGTTGCCTGCTACAGCAAAAGCCATGGTTCACAGAGATCTTATAAGCATCAAAGGGATGTCATTGTTGAAAAGTATCAGTTAGGAGAAGGATGCAAAAAAATGTCCACAGCATTGGATATACCATGGAACACAGTGAAGACAGTCATCAAAAAGTGGAGAAAGAATAGGGCAACAGTAATGTTGCAAAGAACTGGACATCCCTCCAAAATTGATGAAAAGACAAGACAAAAACTGATCAGGAAGGCTGCCAAGAGACCTACAGCAACACTGAAAGAGCTGCAGGAATTTCTGGTAAGTACTGGTTGTGTACTACATGTAACAACAATCTACCGTTTTCTTTATATGTCTGGACTATGGGGTAGAGTTGCAAGATGGAAGCCTTCTCTCACACAGAAAAACATCCAAGCCCAGCTAAAATTTGCATAACAAGACATCAAGTCTCCCAAAAGCATGTGGGAAAATGTGTTATGGTCTGATGAGATCAAGGTTGAACTTTTTGGCCACAATTCCAAAAGGTACGTTTGGCGCAAAAACAACACTTCGCATCACCAAAAGAACACCATCCCTACAGTGAAGCATGGTGGTAGCAGTATCATGCTTTGGGGGGTTTTTTCTTCAGATAGAACTCAGGGTTTAGTCAAGGTGGATGGAATTATGAACAGTTCCAAATACCAGTCACTTTTGACCTAAAACCTTCAGGTATCTGATAGAAAGCTGAAGATGAAGAGGAATTTCACCTTTCAACACGACAATGACCCCAAGCTTACATCAAAATCAAGAAAAGAATGGCTTCACCAGAAGAAAATTTAAGTTTTGGAATGGCCCAGCCAGAGCCCAGACCTAAATCTAATAGAAAATCTGTGGGGTAACCTGAAGAGGGCTGTGCACAACAGATGCCCTCACAATCTGACAGATTTGAAGCACTTTTGCAAGGAAGAGTGAGCAAATATTGTCAAGTCAAGATGTGCCATGCTGATAGACTCCTACCCAAGAAGACTGAATGCTGTAACTAAATCAAAAAGTACTTTAACAAAGTATTAGTTTAAGGGCGTGCACACACAACAAAGTATTAAACTGTGTGCACACTTATGCAACCAGTGTATTGTATGTTTTTTTATTTTTTCCCGTAGCAGATTTTTTTGTTTTTCAATTGAATTGTACAGGATATAGGTCACATTAAATGTGGAAAAAGTTTTGAAATGTTATTGTGGTCTCATTTTTTTATATCATTAACAGGGGTGTGAAAACATTTTATATCCACTGTATATACATATACATGTATATACCATATATATATATACCCTGCATGGACTCCAACAACTGAAAGGCATAGGAGTACACCCACAAACATGTGGGGCACACCCAAGGTGTCTATGAATCCTGAGCAATGAAAGCACTGTACCTAGGCAGTATGCTGAGAAGATCATTTACATAGATTCCTTCCACCCAGTCGATCATAATTACATATGATGTTTCGTGCCTTGCTGTCTAGAGAACACAGTGTCGATCCTCTGCTTGTACTTATCATGCATACTTCATAAATGTCTATGAATACCCTGTTACTGTTACATTGGTTTTGTTAATCTACCTTGCAGAAAAGCTGCTAAAAGAAGCTTGCGATGAGATAAAAAATGCATATTTTTCCTCCTCTTTGAGCCTAATGCTGTCCATTAAATACAACATAAAATAATAAGAAAGTATTTTCAATTTTTTAGAAAGCTGTGGCCAAAACTTCAGATATTGGTGCTAATTTTTCTAATGTGTTCATTTGTATAAACACAAAGTGACTACTGTACAACAACTAATTGTGTTACTTTTTATTATTTGGAGCATTTTTAGTATTTGCCACATGTGCAAAGCTTTTCTTCAGAGTAAAGGTGGACACCAGGTTTATGATGCAGGATCTGTTCTAAATATAACCTTTATTTTTAGACTTGGCTAGTATTTGTAAGGTGCATTACGATCTGCGGTGGTGGTGCTGCGGTAGCGTTGTCGCCTCATAGCAAGACGTTGTCCCGTTCGATTCTCAGCTAGAGCGTCTTCTGTGTGGAGGCATACATGAATGGGGCATTCCTTCGTTGAAGGTTGTGCATCAGGGCTGGTAACCCGGTATGTAAAAATCCACTAACAATCATTAGTGGACCAGAGTTCCACTGTGGCGAGCCCTAACTGGGAAAAGCCGAAAGGCACAAACATTATCTGTAAACAGGTTTGATTCACAGATATTACAGCAGTTTAACTGGTTAGTTTTCCTTGTTCATTTTATAATACAATTCCCTAAATAACCTGTAGGTGTCACCATATGTTTGTTAGAATGTTTACATCACCTGTTCTGGAATGCATTACTTGTCATGGTTTGTTTGCAAAGTAGGTTTGCCTAAATGATCTACCAGTTATGTTGGTCCAAATGGATTCTCAGGTATGGCAGCTGCAACTGCATGAGGTGATGTAATTTTGGGCCACTTTGCCCAAGAAAGTGAAAGAAAGAGACAGAATGCTATCTGGCAATATGTCAGTGTCAAGTTATCAGCAGTACCACTAAAGAATTGCTAAAAATTGTATCAAAAAGTAAAGAAATATTTTGCAAAAATTGTAGAAAATTGCAGGCTTTAATAACCAATCCCACTACTGTCGAAAAGGTTATTATGCTAAGTAATGCAGCTTGTAGTAATCTCACAGTTTATTTGACAGATGTAGATGCTTTCATTATGAGTTTTACTTAAATGCAGTGCAGACGTGCATAGTGTACATTCATTCAAGACCTCTAAAGTTCACAAGCTGGATATAATTTACAAATCTAAATTGCCTATGTTACATTAAAAAATAAGATAGTAATATTGCAATTGGGAATGGATGGCAAACTGATAACAGGTTCATAGTTACTTGGTATCTCCACCAAAGAGGACATTCTCAGGACTGCAGGACCCATCCCCTTTAAAAGTACAACAATGCATCTAAATACTGTGGGAGAAGAACCCACAGACTTCTGCATCAAAAGCAAGTATTCAACCTGTTATGCTATTAACAATGCAAGCAGACTCAGCATAAGCAGCACTAAACTTTTCTTCTCCTGAAGCTCTCACCTCCTTGTAAAATGGACTACACACTCAACTGTATCTCTCAACTTTACAGCACAAGAAATCTGGAAAAAGACAAAATTTATTGAGGGGAACAAAAGCCCAAAAACCAGGGACACATTTTAAACATGCTTGTATAATCTTGGAAAGTTGCTAAAATAAAATGTTGTGTTACCAACATGCATTTCCCTACCAAGTCTTGAACCCAGGACCCTGTGCACTACAGTCATAGCAACATACCACTATGCCAAATCAGCTGTTTCTTGAAAGGCGGGAAGACTGAAACTTAAATGGCTATCATTTAGTGAATTCAGTTCTCACCATAGCTCTCAACCTCGTAGCACAAAACACCTGGACAAAGCTAATAATTGGGGAATACAGCCCCTAAGCATATTCAGTGTTTTACAAAAGCGGAAATTAAAATATTTTCTATGCTAATCTAGAGTGTGGTTCCTCTGTGGTATTTCAGTGAACTTTTTGGTTAGAGTTTTTCTGTTCACTGGCTCCTGAGTGTTTTTGAATTTATATATCAGAGAATTCATTTCTCACCATAGCTCTCAACCTCGTAGTACAAAATACCTGGACAAAGCCAATAATTGGGAAATACAGCCACAAACATATTCAGTGTTTTACGAAAGCAGAGATTAAAAAAAGTTTTACGCTAATCTAGAATGTGGTTCCTCTGTAGTATTTCAGTGAACTTTTGGTTAGAGTTTTTTCTGTTCACTGGCTCCTGAGGTGTTTTTGAATTTATATATCAGTGAATTCAGTTCTCGCCATAACTCTCAACCTCTTAGCACAAAAAACCTGGACAAAGCCAAAAATGGGGGAATACTTCCCCAAAAATAGGGACAATTTTCAAATATTGATCTTATAAACTTAGAAAATTGCTAGAATAAAGAGTTGAAGTCTGAAATTCAAATGTCTGCCATTCACTGATTACAAAATCCAGAAAACCACAGCCTTTATGAGGAACAAAACAGAATAAAATATGAGGCAAAAATCTCAACAGCTTTCACAAGTGGTGGAAGGTAGGGAATTCAGGCTCTTACTACTTGTATCCAAGGTAAAGGGTTTGAGCCTGAGTAACTCTACCTACCAGGTATATTTAACTGGGGCATTTCACACACACACACACACACACACACACACACACACACACACACACACATACACTACCACCTGTATATTCCTCTCTTGTAGCATCCTGCAGCCGGAGTGTCAAATACAAATCCCCTTTCCCTTCCTTCCCAGGAGCCAATCAGCAGACATTGCAGTCTGATTTCTCACATACATGACTGCAGATGTTACAGTCTGATCTCCTACCAGTCTATGCAGTTACAAACTGCATAGACCTCTGGGCATCGGTGTACAGATGCCTCTCTTCGTAATCCAGACTGATGAAATGGCAGTCTGGATGAGCACACATGTGCAGTTCCGATCCGGACTGGTTAAACAGCAGTCCAGATAGGAACTCGTTGATCATCCATCTGCAGTTCCGGGCCTCACAGCTATCTTCATTGTATAGCTGGGGCAGGGCTGCAGTCCTGCAGTCCAATAGCAAGAGCTGCCACTGCTCAAGGGCAACAGGTACTTCTTGTAGATGAAACAATGAAATATAAAGTTGTTTGCTAGCAGCAACCTCTTCATTAGTTACAGATTTCTTTAATGTGGAATTATTTAGATGACTTTTACTTCTTCAGAGATTGTGCATATGTACTGATACTGGTGGATTGTAAAAATTTGAGGAGACTTTTATGATGGAAATTTTCTGAATTGGGCAGATTTGTCATTATTGGTGCATGCATTTTGTTTCATTGTTTACTGGAAAAATGTTAAAAACAATAAATTTAAAATGCCCTCTAACAACTGTATTGTATTATACAAGGAATACAATGTAATACAATCAGGAAGGTGTTTATTGATTATCTGATCAGCTCAGGTACACCCCCTCCCAGTTCTTGGTTGGATGTGTTCAATTAGGAACCAGTTAAATCAACTGTCTACAAGCACAAACTTTTTTCTTACTGAATATTTTCACTAATTGAGTCTGAATGCTACTGAAAGTGATGAAGCCAGACTGAAGCAGTCACTTCTTTTAGATCTTCGTTTTTTTTGTGGGGGGCTATTTATTGTCCACACCTAGGGATCTACGTCCGACATGTAGGATTTCTGCCACACAATTCTCCTGGCTGAACTATACCTCTCAACTGTCCAGATTTTGGCAGAATGAATAGATTTTTGCTTCTTATTTTTGGTTTGTGCGTCATAAAATATGTGTTTTTTTCTGGCAAATTATTTAGGAATTAAGTCACTTAATAATGGCAGACATTGAATTTCAGACTTCATAACCTTCAGAAAAATGCATGCTAAAGTAAGATCCGTTTTTCTAGCAACTGTCTAAGTTTATACAAGAGCAATTTTTAGTTCTGTTTATTCCCCCAATATATTTGGCCTTGTCCAGATTTACTGTGTTGAGGTTGAAATGTATGCGCAAATTTATTTATTTTATTTACTTATTTATTTATTCTATTTTATTTTACATTTGTTAACTGAGAAATTCTAACTGGACCAAGTCCATTTTCAGCGGAGGCCTGGGGAGAAAAGCTCTGGCATCGAGTTATACAAATACAGTACATCCAGCATACTACACAAAACAGGTTTCATCATGTATGCTGAGCATTGTAATATAACAAGAAATTAATAAAACACTCCAGGTAAAAGAAGATATAGAACATGGGTAAAAGAATGTCAGTTACAGTACATCCAGCATAATACACAAAACAGGTTTCATCATGTATGCTGAGCATAGTAATATAACAAGAAATTAATAAAACACTCCAGGTAAAAGAAGATATAGAGCATAGGTAAAATGACAATGTCAGTTATACATTGGTAAAAGAAGAAAATATATCAAGTAAGATTCTACAGTTAAAAGTACCCTTTCAGATAACCAAGCCTACAGGGGATCAGAGATCCAGCATGTGATCAGAGAGCAGTTTGGGGAGTTAGTAGCGGTGTGGGTAGGGTTATGTGATACAAGGGCATAACCAGGTACTAAGAAGGTGCGATATGAGGGAGTTTTTGAATATGGATGTGGAGGGGGCAATGGACATGGATAGGGGAAGAGAGTTCCAATTTCTGGCAACAGTGTGGGAGTAAAGCGCTTTCCATGCATTGTTGTTAGTCTTGGTGACAGAAAGGAGAAAATTTTCACTAGATATTAGGTACTGGTTTGCAGTATAGACAGTAGGTAGGTTGGATAATGAGGGTTTTTTTTCAGGATATTTGAGAATATTGTAGGCTGTGCCCAGCTGGTGATAGTTAAGTAGCTGTGGTAGCTCTAGCCATTTTAGTTCTTTTAGTGCAATACAGTGATGGATTCTATAGGCTGAGTTAGTAGCAAACTTGGTTATTTTATTGTAGCATGATTCTAGTTTGTCTAGGTCACATTGTCTGATTTGGGTAAGGATTGGTGCTGCGTATAATAGAGTTGAGAGGAGGTGGCTTTGTGCAAGAGTGACTCTTGCTTTTTGTGAGAGGAAGGACTTATGCCTGTATAGGGAGCCTAGCTTTTTGTGCACTAGTTTTATGGTATGTGAGATGTGAACATCAAAGTGGAGATTATTGTCAATTTCAATGCCCAGAAGTTTGGTGTGGTTAGAAGGGGAGATGGTGGTGCCATCCTTAGATGTTATGGTAAAGGAGGGTTTTTTTATCTATTAGGGGTAAATAGTAGCAGCATTGTCTTTTTGGGATTTAGAATTAGTTGGATACCTGATATCCATTTTTCTACTGAGTTAAAGGTATCTTGAGTGAGTGTATGTAGGGTGGTGGGAGATGAGGCAGAGCAGATCAGGGTTGAATCATCCTCATATTGTATGAGTGTGGCATGTTGTGTAGAGCTATTGAGGTTATTTGTGAAAATAGAGAACAACAGTGGGCCCAGTATAGAGCCCTGTGGGACTCCTATGGTGGTTGGAAGTTGTGTAGACAGAGTTCCTTTCCACTGGACTGATTGTTGCCTGTTAGATAGGTAGCTTCTGAACCAGGATATAGTAGAGGAGGTGAAGGATAATGATGTTAGTGAGTCTAGTAGACTGGAGTGGGAGACCATATCAAATACTTTTGAGAGATCTAGGAAAATGGCTGATACATATTTGCTATCATTCCTGTGAAGGTTTATATGATTAGTGAAGGATAGAAGGGCTGCGGTAGTGCTGTGATGTGGACGGAAACTGTGCTGTGTGATAGATAGTAGATTGTGTGTGTTAAGAAATGTCATCACTTGCAAGTGGATACATTTCTCAAGAATTTTGGATAGGGGGCAAAGGATGGCAATAGGTCGGTAGTTGGAGAATTCATAGGAATTACCTCCTTTATGGAGAGGAATGATGTGAGATACTTTCCAGAGTTTGGGTATGTAGGATTCTAGTATGGAGCGGTTGATTAGGATGGAGACAGGATATGATATGAAGTCACTAGCCATTTTTAGGTATGCAGCAGGTATGTTATCAGCTACCAGTGTGGTTTGCTTTAGTTTTAGGAGGAGTTTTTTGATAGTTGAGGTGGGCACTGGTGTTAAGCTGAAAGAGGGGGTGATGTGGGATAGGTTGGGTTGTGATTGAGGTAGACTGTTTTTGGTTATTTGACTGGACAGGGCTAAGATGGATTTAGTAAAATGGTTATTAAATTTAGAAGCTATGTCTAGGGTATTGTTAGTAGAGCTGGGTGCTGGAGTAGTGGTTTAGCCTGGCTTTAGTAGGGAGTTAGTGGCATGCTAGAATTTTTGTGGATTATTTGAATATTTCCTTTGGGCACTAAGAAAACAGTTTTGTTTGTTTATTTTGGATTCAGCCTTGGCCTTGTTTCTAAGCTGTTGATAGTATTGCCTGGAGTTAGGGGTTTGTCAGTTTTCCAGCTTTTCCAGACTTTATCTCTGGCTTTTAGTAAGTCTTTGGTGTCCCTATTTAGCCAGGGTGCGTAGTTGGCTTTAACTCTGATCTTTCTGCTGGGAGATAGACTGTTAAGGATGTTAGAGAAGGTAGTATTGAAGTAGTCTACTGCCTGGTCTTACCCAAGTGTCCATAGCAGTTCCCAGTTGCAGTGGCTTAGGACAGTACTTAGGTATTGTGGGGTAAGGTTATGGTCATCCCGTACGAGTTTGTAGACTACTGGTTTGGGGTGATTGGAGTGTTTGTGGAGTATGAAGGTAGGGAGATGATGACTTAGGTCATCTGGGAGACAGCCTACTGTATAGTTTTGTTTGGGATAGTTGGTTAGTATCCAGTCCAGTATGGATTCTTTCTTTGTTTTCTTATCTATTCTAGTTGGTTCTTCAATTAGTTGAGAGAACCCATATAGATTGATATGTGTAAAGGGGCTGCTGGAGTTACAGGCTGCCCAGTCAGTGTTAAAGTCTCCTAGTAGGATTGTTTCCTGAGGTCAATTGTCCTCTGTCCAGTGTAGGATGTCATCTATACTGAGTGAGTTGTTGTCTGTAGGTATGTAGCAGCATATTATATTGATCTTATTGGTGTTTCTTATGGATAGGATAGAAAATAGGACTTCAACATTTTGAAAAGTGAGTGGTGTGGTGTGCAGGAGCTGGAGGTTAAGGGTGTTTTTAAAGAGAATGGCTACTCCTCCTCCTTTCCTTTTTGTTCAATCAGATCTAAGTGTATTGTACCCGGGAGGGGGGGGTCTTAATCTTGGATACTGGATTTAAGCCAGGTCTCTGTAATGGTAAGTACATCAGGGTTTTAGTAGGCTATGAATGCATGGAGGTCTGTAGGCTTGTTGGTAATACTTCTTATGTTGAGATTTAGGATCAGCAGGTCAGATGTTTGCCTGGCTGAGAGGGGGCCTGGATTTGGGTGAATGCCAACAGAGGTTAGCAGAGTTTGTAGGAGTGTCAGTATGTGTTTTTTAATATTAACTGTTTGTAAGCTTTGTCTATGTGTGTTTTTCTTAGTGTGGTGAGATGGTGTCATTTTTGTTAGTAATATGTAGTTGTAAGATTTATGATTGTGGGGCAGATATAGAAATGTGAGTGGATTTGAGAGGGTGGGCTAGTGTGGGTAGTGTGATAGGAGTAGCTGTGCAGTGGTAGGTCTGTTTGTAAGGAAGTTAGGAAGGTTAGCAATAGTAGAGCTAGTGATAGGGATGTGAGTGTGGGTAACATGATACTACCCAGAGTGAGTAGTACAACTAGGATTCCTGGTTGGTTGTGTGTGAGGGTGGAGGTGTGTTGTCTGGGAATGTGTTGTTGGGAGTGGGATCAGTGTGTGATGTAATTGGATTGGAGGGTGGGGGGAGGTAGGATGAGTGGGTTGGGCTAGTTGTTAGGGAATTAGGGTTTGGACTACTGGTCAGGTGATTAGGGGTTAGACTAAAGGTAGAAGTAGTGGGGGCGGGTGGAAATTGGGGGCAGGGAGGGGAGCAGAGCAATCCCAAATGCAGCGAGGGTGAGCAGAGCAGGGCTAACAATGATTCCAAGTGTTTCTTTAGGCTTTGGTAAGTATATAGTGGTAGCTTAAATGGTTATATGTTAAACTAAATTTTAAACTGAATTTTTAACTGTATTTTAAACTGTATGTTTGCAGTAAGTTATAGACTATGTTATGGGCACAGAGTATAATTTTCTGACATTCTTAAAAGGATATAGAATTAAAGCTGGGGTTAGTTACAGATGAAACAGGAGAGGAAATTAAATGCTATTTTATAGATTTGAGTATTTCTCAAAAGAAAATAGACTTTAGTTTGGGCGGGAAACTAACTGGAGAGAATTATACAGCTGTTTCTTACTGGTGATGTACTCATCAGTACAGTGGTTTGATTAAGGAACTATACAGCAGAATGTACTAATACACTCACTAACATTTGTTTAAGTTAATGCAGATAAGGTATTTTACTTGGAAGTTAAGCACCTACATTAATGTTTAGTCCCTTTAGTTGCAGGACAAGTATTTGTGGGTGCCCAGTGCTCAAGAGAGAAGTTTGAAATTTCCATTGCTTCATATGGGGGGGCAGAGACCTACTTGACCTGATGAGTGGTTTGGATTACTAAAAGAAAAAGAGCAATATTTAAAAATTGTCCTTATTTTTGGGCCTTTGTCCCACTTCTATTTATGGCTTTGTCCAGATTTCTTGCTCTGAGGTTTGAGAGGTATGACAAATGTATCAGGGCCATCACTGTCAGCCAGAAACATTTCAAATTGTGACATACATTGCAACCCACTCCCACATGTAGTGACTCTGGATTTGTCCAAGCAAGGCAAGAAGCAATGCAGTGTAAGTGTGTAAAGTATCACCCCATCCAAGGTAAACGCACATACTACAGTGGCTTTTCATCTATCCTTGATTTTGCAGAATGTTCTGGTTTACTGTCATATTTTTATACTCTTGATTTATGCTTCTTATTATTCAGAAAATGCATGTTGTTGCAGTGCCTGTTGCTCTGTGTTTAAGTAGCAATGATTTAATAACCATCATGTAAGTTTGCCTGAGATTGTAAGATGCAAGTAAGATTTAATAAGCATACTGTTAAAGAATTATCAACATAGGCTTTTTGTTGTTGCCATGCAGTGAATATTTACATAACTAGATAAAGTATAAGCCTTAGGTATTGAAATGCATATGACAGTATTTCTAATAAAGGACTGGATTACAGTATTTTTCAGAAGCTCATTACATCTGCTGGAGACTTGCAGTCATCTTTGCAGGCTTTACCTGTAAACTAAACAGAATGTCAATGTATCATGTGTGATCCTTTAAGCAATGTATCTTGAGCTTGTTTCTTGTTTGCTATTCATTTTTTACTTTGATCATGTTTTCCCCATGAAACAAGTAGATAGTTGTTGTCAGGCAGCAAGTCTTTTTTGGATGAGAAACATTTTTACAATTGGAGGTAATCGGTATCACAGAGATTGCTACTTTTAGCATGTTACTTGGTACTTTAATAAAGCTGAATATAAATTATAATTAGAACTGCAGTGCAAGGAGAAGTGGTTTGAGTTGAGTGCTGCTTGTTTTTTATACTTGATTTCAACTGGCATTCCAGTAATGTATTTAAAAAGTAATTTATTTTTTCATGCCTCACAACCATTTGTTTCCATTTAGATATTAAGTAAGCTGTCATGTAGCCAATGGATTGAATTTATTTTTCTTCTCCACTTCATTTTGTCCTGATTGGACTCTCATAATAATGGCTTGGCACCCAGGGCAGCATATTTAATTAAAGTCCTAGTTTTTGTGGTTTTGAGCATAGCTCTGCCCTTTCTAGTTGGCCACACCCCTTCCCATCGACTTCACCCATTCAGCTGTCTCCTGCAGCCCCTTTTGATTTGAAGTCACCAGCCACCACTGGGTATACTAGATATTAAAGCCTTATACAACAATATTAAAAAAAGATGGGGATTAGAAGCAGTTCTTTGGATGTTAGGAGAGGGGACCGTGTACAGCCTTTCTGGTGGAAGTATTGGAATTTTGTTTAATGCATAATTTTTTTTTTGTTTTGGAGGTGATTCATTTTTGTAAAAAGAAGGCACAGCGATGGTGACTTCTTTTGCCCCCAGCTATGCTATTATTTGTATGGCCTTTTTTGAAAATACATTTATTTATTCTACAGATTTTTTTGTAAATAATGTTACTTTGTTTAAACATTACATTGATTTCATTTTTATATGGAGGGGGAATTTGGATGAGTTTTCTGTATTTATTGATAAGTAAAACCAGAATGAATTGGGGTTGCAGTTTACTTTTACTGTGGATAGAATGAATATACAATTTCTGCATGTGGAAATCTTTGTCAAGGTAGATTTGAAGGTAGAACATAAACCCCACGTGAAGTCTACTGTAGCTAATTATGTTTTACAGGCCAGTAGCATGCACCCATCACATCTTATGGAAGCATTGCCTGTGGGTGAATTTAAAAGGATTTATGAGAATACTTCCAATAAGAATTTGATGGGAGAAGAGTTTATGAAGGTGTAGCAGAAATTATTGCAAAGGGGTTAGTCTAGTGTTAGTTTGAAAAAAACTAAGGATAGTGTGTTAAAGGTGGGGGGTAGTAGCTGTGGTAGAAATCATAATAGTTATGATGGTTTTAAAAGGCATCATTCTGATCAGGATACCGATAGGCAGGATAATGTATTGTATTTTGTTACCAGGTTTTCCCCATTTTCTGATATCTTGAGGAGATCAGTGAAGGATTTGTGGCCAGTGGTATGTCAAGATGAGCAACTAAAGCATTTGTTCCCTTCATATGTTACATTTTCTTATCAAAGGTAGTCATTAGGTTTTAAGAAATTTTCTTTCCAGGGGCCTGATATGGGTTCCTTCACTTGTGGAAGATGTAAAGTATGTTCTAGTATTAAGAACATCTCAGGTAGGAAAATTAATGGTAAATTATTTTGTTATATGAGAAAGTTTTCATGTGTTTCTTGTGGGGTGGTTTATATTGTAGGGTGTGGGTGTAGTCCTGTGAGGTGGTATGCTGGACATACAAAACATATGGTAAAAGTAAGAATTCTTGAACATCTGGGACATATTAGAAATAGGAATTTTGATAGCCCAGTAGCTGAACACTTTATTAAGGTACATGGGAGCTCTGATGTTAGTTTCTTCTTTAGTGTGTTGGCTACACCTTTTCTTGTTAGGGGAGGGATTTTTTTAGCTAGTTTGTTAAAAATGAAAAGCAGATTCATTCTAAATTATACTTTAAAACCTAAAGGTATGCATCTGGATGTGAATTTAAATGTATAAGTCATAATATTGTATATATGATGTTTTGTAACTTATTGTATATGGAAAAATATTTTACCCCTTTTTAAGGGTATGTTTGTTTAAGCAGGTTCTTGTAGTAAATTATTGGGTGATGTGATGATTGCTTAATTGGTGCAGTTTGACATAAATGGGAGTGGCTGGTGGCTTATGTTATTCCTTGAAGGCTGTTTGCCGAGGTACCAGAAGCACCATTAAAGGTTGGAGTTTGTTTCCAGTGACTGCCTCTGGAGTGTAGTTTTTGGATATTTCGTGTTACTGTGCGTATAGATATGTTATAGTAGAAACTTGTGAAAGAATATGGGCACTTTTTCTTATATTTCAGCAAAATTAATCTTATGATATTTTTATGGTATTTTTATGGTGTTTTTATATCTGTTTTCTTTTTTACACTTTGAATTCTAAACATGGTCTATCAACAATGGTATAATTTATA
>NC_056746.1:1369296356-1369316356 GCF_019279795.1 Protopterus annectens
GGGGTAAACCTACGATCCCCCATCCATAGGTTCACTGTACTTGCTATTTTATTAGATCTGTAAGTAAATGCAGTTATCCGCATCTGAAATGCATCATTTCAGAAGTGCGTGTATGTGTTTATAGATTGAAACACCGATGTTGCTCCTCTCTTGATTAAAAATTCAATGTGGATAAAGCTTTTTTTCAGAAACTAGTATGCGGATACTGATGCTGTAAAACAGGTGTGTCCAAACATACCATATAGTTAAGAAGCCACTTAGCCTACTTAGCAAGGTTTTGGGGGTCCACATTACCATGTCCAACATGTATCTGTCCATTCAAAACAGTTTTCTGTAAGACATGCTGAGGGCCAAATAAAATGCTTTGGTGGGTTGGATTGTGGCCCTAGAACCACCTATTGGACACCCCGCTCTAAAATTACATGTCATTGAAACAGGTGATATTAGGACTCAGAATTTCAGCAAATAAGAGAATAAAGGAAGATACGGTTATAAAGGTAAGATTTTGGAAGAGAATAACTCACAGGTAATTAAGTAATATTGCATTTGCATACCTGCATAATAAAAAAACTCAGAGCATGTGTGACAAGGATTTCTGAGGAAAGATAAAACAAGTTCTTTGGTGGAGTGTGGACTCTACTGGAATAATTCTTCTAGTTGAAATTCTGGATCTTTTGACAGTTTATAAATGGCAGGGCTAGCCACCTGGTGGTGCCAACAATGATGGTCACTGGCAATGTGACACCCAACCTCATGTGCAAAAATGGGAAAAGGTCTGTGTGTGCGTGTGTGTGTGTGTGTGTGTGTGTGTGTGTGTGTGTGTGTGTGTGTGTGTGTGTGTGTGTATATGTAAAGAGAGACAGAGAGACAATGGTATGAATATATATTTCTAGCTATCTATCTATATCTATATATATATATATATATATATATATATATATATATTATATATCTATCTATATATATATATATATATATATATATATATATATATATATATATATATATATATATATATATATATATATATATATATATATATATAATATATATATATATATATATATGTATGTATACAGATATATATATATATATGGGTCTACTTTGAAACATTGAAATTTAATAATGCTGAATTTCATAACATTGAGACCATAACATCGAAAATGCAAAACACTGAAAACCCACAACATCGAAAACTCATAACACTGAAAGTGTGCTTCATAACATTGAAAACTACAACACACATGTAAATAACATCCCCTTCACCTATAACAACACCTAACTAACAAACACACTTTCTACTATGTTTCTGCAGGGGGGCAAGCTGCACCCCCATGTGGTAGTGTAGTAGAAAGTGTGTTAGTTATGTGTTGTTATAGTTGGAGGGGATGTTATTTAGGGTTCCCATTAAATGATTCTTTCGAATGCGTCTTGATTGAACTTGAAAGCATGAAAAGGCAAAATAGCGAAATGGCATATAAGAGAATTCTTTCCCTGGGAAAGAAATCGCTTGGCCCCTTCTGTTACTTTGCTGTTTTCGTGACTGTAGTGTGATCTCGGAGTTGGTATATTTAAGTAGGGGGTGTGGGGGGGCACAGCCCCCAACTTTATATAATCTTTTACTTTTTTTTTTTTTGTTTTGTGGAACAGCGATTTTTTTCCCTTGGAAAATAAATCTCTATTCTAAGTGTTCGAGATTGCAAGCTTTCACTTACATGGGTTCGATAAATCATCGTTTGCTTTTTTAAGCATTTGACGATTTAACATAAACCCGTTATTTATGGGTCTATATCACATAGTCGAAGTTACGTAACTTCGAACACCTAATGGTCGAACCATTATGTTTAAAGTTATATAACTTCGACCACCTAAAAAAAAAAAAAAAAAAACTGACAACAAAATAAACTGTTGTAAGCAGAGAGGCAAGCCCCCCTCCACCCCCAATGTGGGAGGCTGCACCCCTCACACCCCCCGCTAATTAAATATACAAAATCCGAGATCGCACCACATTGAAGTGAATTGAAACCTCCGTTCATGGAGATTTCCATTCACATGCTCAAACTTTTACAAATTCGAACATATGGTCTCGACCATACGTGGTTCGAACTTGTAAATGTTCGATGATGTAATAGGAACACATTATTTACATGTACGTTGTAGTTTTCAATGTTATGAAGCAGTTTCACTTTTCTGAAGTTTCATTGTTTTGGGTTTTCAATGTTTTGCATTTTCAGTGTTATGGTCTCAATGTTATGAAATTCATCATTATGAAATTTCAGTGTTTTAAAATAGACCCACACATATTTATATTTACATATTATATATATATATATATATATATATATATATATTTATACACACACACACACACACACACACACACACACACACACACACACACACACACATGGGTCTTCTTTGGAAGACCGAAATACCAGAAGGCTGACTTTTAAAATCCTGAGATGAGAAAGCCAGCAACCACAGAAAACCAATGTCCTGGAACACCGACTTCCAACTCCAGGTAAGTAAACACTTGGCCACCATGTTGAACTTTGCCCCTTATCCCACTGTAGTGCGACCTCATAGTTGGTAAATTTAGTTAGGGGGTGAGGGGGCAAAGCCCCTCACATTGGTGGGTTTAATTTGCTTGGGGTTTAATTTTGTTTTTTTGGCCAAGTTGTTACTTACCTGGAGTTGGAAGTGCATGCTCCGGGATGTCGTTTTTTTGTGGTTGTTGGCTTTCTCATCCTTGAATTTTTAATGTCGGTCTTCTGGTATTTTGGTCTTCCAAAGTAGACCTGTTCTCCCTAGTAGACCAGTGGAGAGTGCAGAAATCCATCCCAGAACTACAGGATGCAGTTTAATAACAGTTTATAGCCTTAATCCTTTGCACTAATTGTCAGATATATGACACTTTGAGAAGTCTTTCTTAGTGCGGATAGTTCCATAGTACATTTTCTATTAGCTGTGGGTTAATTTAGTGATCTATGTTCAGTTTTCAGGACAGTACAGCAGTGGAATAGTAAACATTCTGCCTTACAGTTCTTGGCTCTCTAGTTCTTTTCCCAGCTGACATGCCTTCTATGTCAAGTCTGTGTTTCCTTCCTTTCCCCATGGGTTTTCTGCCAGTAGTTTCAGTTTCCAAGCACATCCCTGAGAATAATGTTAAGAGAATTGCCAGTGAAGTAAATTACTCATCAATATCCTGGGGTGCACCAGTTTACTCTCTACGGTTTGTTCTCTGCCATTCTTTGCAGGGATAGACTCTCTATCTAAGTAACTCTGAAAAGGATAAAGCAGGTAACAAAGAATAAATGAATATTTAATTTTAATTTTGTCTTTTTCCCATAAGAGAATGCATGCAAATCCTGAAAGCAGTTATTTGGAAAAGCTTTGGGTAGTCAAGGTGCAATTCATCAAACCGATGTATGAGGAAATATTTTATTTTGAAATTACCACATCCATGACATAGCTTTTTTCGGGTCTATATTAGAACATCGAAGTTTCAAAACTTCGAATGTTCTAATATTGAACCCTATTCAGCGAAAGCTGAAAACATCGAACATACAGAACAGTTCCAAAATACATACACACAACACAAGCACACCAAACAAACAGCAATCCACACACATACACCTAAAATCTTATGCCTAACCCTACACTAAACTATACACACACCACTAACTATCCACTTACCTTAACCCAAACCCTAACCCTAAGGTCCGTCACTATCGCACACTCACCATACCCGCTCTCTAACCCTAACTCACCTAACCCGCCCTAACCCTCACGTCCACACAATCACGCAAATACCTAACCCGTGCCCTAACCCTAACTCACAAAACAGTGTAAGAAACTTCTCTGTGTGGAAGATTTTCAGTCCATATATTTCTACTTAATCACTGTATATTAATCAGATCAGACAATAGTAGTAGAAGTAGCGAAATTAAACTCGTTTTAAGTCAAAACAAGACAAAAAATAATAATACAAAATATATATAATTGTACAGCATTACTAAGTATTCGAACGTAATCCAAACAAGGCAGGCAGTCTGTTTCCAGTTGAAAATCCTTTATTAAGTACACAGAGAACGATCCAAGTAAAACAAAAATAGAGTAATAATTTCCTCACAAGCTTTCTAAATATATATATATATATATGCTTTTTATCAGGCATGGGAGTGGTTTATTGTGCTGTAAAACAAAGTGTTATTGGTTGTTGTTGTTCTTGTGTCTTTCGGTTATTCCCAGTTAGGGGTCACCACAGCGGAACTCCGGTCCGCTAATGATTGGCAGTAGATTTTTATGTGCCGAATTGCCAGACCTGATGCACAACCTTCAACGAAGGTATGCCCATTCATGCATGTCTCCACACAGAAGATGCTCTAGCTGAGAATCGAATAGGACAACGTCTTACTGTGAGGTGACAACGCTACTGCAGCACCACCACCGCAGTCTATGTTAAATTCACATCCCTTCCCCCATCAGTGTGACATTCGAGCTTGTCTTGCCCTACTTAGTAGGTATCATAATAATATATAAACCTTATGTACTTTAAATAAAATTTATAATGATGTGGTGCCTCTTACTTAACCAGATTATTAAGTAAATTATTAAGTCTGTGATTTTATCCAAGATAATATACTACATGGCTGGAAATAAATCAACCTTAGTTCATTTGGCAATCAAAAAATATATATAAATATATACATATATATTTTGCATGTAAAAATCAATTTCTATTTTCATAACCTATTGTTAACAAAGATCGTTTTCGTCCTTCTAGACTTCTTCAGGTCTGTGTACAAGAACCCTAAAAACAATCTATAAAAATATATATAAGTGTATAATTAGATAGTATTGTTATTACACATCATTTTGAATAAAGTGGAAAAAATAACCAGAAAAAAATAAAAATAAGAAAAAATGGATGTATGATGATGGAAACAAAATATTCACTTAAATTTCAACTGATTTAAAATGGTATTTAAAACCAATTTGTAGAATAAAATAAAATGCAGTTAGTCATGTAAACAATGTGGCAATTTTCTAAGTTCCAGTGCACTTTTAATTGAACGGTAGTAGTTTAGTCCAGGCTTCCTAAAAGAGTTCAGCTTTAATTGCCACATGAGTTCATGTTTCTCCAGAATATTTGGGATATCTCCTTCAAGATCACCCATGTCTATGCGATCCAGGATCTGGAACTTAAAACCCATGTGTCTTTTATGAAGAGAAAGGTGTTTGGCTAGTGCATTATTTTTACATCCAGAGCAGATTTCTGACAGATGACATGAAATCCTACACTTGAGTTTTTTTACAGTCTTGCCCACATAGAATGCATCACATTCATTGCACTGTGTGCCCTGTAAATTACTTTTGTAGTGTTACAGTCACCCCCTGTACTGGTTTTAATGATCTTCTTTAAATAAGGGCAATAAAAACTATCACCTTGCTGTATAAATATACAAAATGTACAATTAGTTTCACATCTTTTAGTGCTTTTCTCATATGGCTAGGTTTAAATTCAACAAAACCTCTAATGTTCCTGGCCTTCCCATAAACAAATGATGGGGCGTCACCTAAGATGTTAATCAGAAAAGGGTTTCCTGTGACAATGTCCCAGTTTTCTTCAATAATATTTTTGATACTGTGATAATCCAAAGTGTATGTCAGGATGCAGCTATTTTTGCATTTGTTATTCTCTGTGGAATTACTTAACATTTTTCTACTGGGGAGGTTGAGTGAAGGTGCTTCAGTCCTTTTCAGTTCTATAATGGGTTCCAGGATGTTTTTTAACATCTGACTTTCATAGCATCTCACTAGAAAATCATTCTCTAAGTTGTTCAGGTTTCTCAAAAATGGTTCCATCTCTGTGGTAATTCTAGCTAATCTATAGCCTTGGGACTTCACTACATTATACTTGGTTTTTGTAGGATGTAGACTTTTAGTGTAGAGTAATAAGTTAACCCTCATTGGTTTTCTGAATAGATCAGTGGTGATTCTGTTATTGTTGGTGTCACTGGAAATCTGCATATCTAAGAAAGTGGTTGAAGTACAGCTATGGGAAGAGGTAAACTTCAAGAAGGGGGATGTTTGATTGAGGTAAGTGATAAAATCTCCAAGCTGCAAGGTATCACCTTCCCACACAATAAAGATGTCATCAATAAAACGTAAATAGCATGTGATATGCTACATGTAGTCTGTGTTTAACACAAAGTCCTCCTCCCATTTGCCCAGGGCTATACCCTAACTCACCTAACCCGCCCTAATCCTCACGTCCACACAATCGCACACTTACTTGAACCTGACCCGTAACCTTCCACCACAGCACTGAAAATACCAAAGCAACATAAACGCACAACTGAATTCTTTCCCTAGGAAAAAATTTGGTTTTCTGTTGCTTCGATATTTTCAGCTTTCACTGAATAGGGTTCAATATTAGAACATTTGAAGTTTTGAAACTTCAATGTTCTAATATAGACCCACTTTTTTTTTCATAGGTTCACAGGAGAGTACTTGGCTAAAATTTTAAGGGGTCTTACCAGCCTAGACAATATAACCCAATTTTACCCAATATATGGCCCCTAGGATCAGGAGGATGGCATGGATTTTTACCTGTGCATTGAGTATGTTACAGCTTGCCCCTGGCTATAAGGGACACAGGCACTACCCCAGGTGTCAAAAAATCCTTCTATGTGGCACACATCACTAAGGGCTTTTCATCCAGAAAAAAGGAGGTCATTGTCCCACTGTACTCATCCCTCATTAGACCCATTATAGAGTACAACGCCCCATTTGCTATGTACCTCACAAGACATCTGCAACAGCTGGAAAGGCCACAGAAATACCTCAGTAAAAGAATCACAGGCCTAAAGCAGATGCCCTATGCTGACCATCTAAAAAAACTCCAGCTATACTCTGTGGTATATCATCTACTCAGAGGTGATCTCTGCTGAACATACAAGGCCATGTCAAACCCTGAGCTGTTGGACATGCTCCCCTTAAAGAAATCCCAATCCCTCAGAGCCACATGCACCAGGGATCTAAACCTTGTCATCACAATGAACAAAACATGCTGGAGGGATAGGTTCCTGACCCAGAGACTCCCCATACTCTGGAATACACTGCCCATACATGTCAAGCAGAGTGCCTCCTTGGCCCTCTTCAAAAGGAACCTTGATGATTGGATGGGAGATAGGAAATTCACCCGGGATCACGTCAGTCACCCTGCTAGACAGGGGTCCAGGGAAGTAAATATTGTGGGAAGAAATATCCAGGGAATTGTTATGGCTAGGCTTCTATAGGCCCTAGGGCCGATAGCCTAGCACCAACCTATGAACCTATTGATCCAAACTGCATTTGAACAGGACCAGGAAAGGGCTCTGCTTAATATGAATAGGAATCCTGTTCCAAAGAATGGCCAGTCTCTGAGGCACATACCTGTCTCTCCAAAATGTTTTGTTTGTGTCACTGACTAAGTTTAGATCCCTAGATTGGGTGACCATCATGCTGTTTGACTTGTTCATAGTTTCATAGGTTCATAGAAGGTTACAAGGCTAACAGTCCTAGAGCCTTTACAAGCCTAACCATATTTATCTTGAGTTGCCCCAATTGTCAGTGGTTAAGTGAGTGAAGTTCGCAGAGGTAAAGGTCTATGGTGGGCACCCCCGAGGAATGAATTTGCAGTCACCAGTCCATTTATCTAGGTTGTGTTTGAAGAGGGTGAGGGAGGGGCTCTATTTCATGTGAATTGAAAGTTTGTTCCAGAGAAGTGTCAGTCTCTGGGAGATACATCTATCCCTCCAGTATAACCTGTTTCTGTCAGAGGCTAGGTTAAGATCCCTGGAGCGAGTGACCCTCGTGCAGTTTGATTTACGAATGTGTAGCATTTACAACAGGGCTGTGTCAGACACTGCTCTGTAAGCTAGGCACAGGTCACCCCTTATCAACCTGAGGAGACCAAATACAGTGACAGGGCTTTCAGTCTTTCTGCATAAGACTCGTTTTGTAAACCCTGTAATTTCTTGGTGAAAACCCCCTGTGGTATCTCCAATTGTTGCATGTGTCTGGTGAGGCACATGCAAAAGGGAGCACTGTGCTCAGTTATTGATCTGATGAGGGCTGAGTATAATGGAATTATATCTTGCTTAGCTCTAGATGGGATGCCTTAAGCATTCCTTCCCCTTATTGCAACATGTTATAATAATCTCAGTCCAGCTTATATTAGTTTATCAGTAACACATACCAAGGCTGGGAGCTTTACCCCCACCCATGGTCAACTACCACTTCATCATATTAATTTCCTTTGAAAGATACCCCACTTTTGTGCTGCCATTAATTCAGTTATTAGTCATGAATACTGCCATATTAGTACATTAAATTTTATTTTTCTGTTATTTTATTGCTTTGTTAGTTGCACTTACTGCAATATTACACAATGGTATGACTTTCACACTTGTTTTCTATTACAAAGGATGATCCATGAAATAATTTCTACAGAATTGAAGGGTATATTCAGAGATTCATAAAGAATTACACCACAAGAGCTAGAAAGGAATGTTTCTCAGGCTAAATATGATTCAGAGACACGAGTCATAATGAGGAACGATCTCTTTCTTACCTAATTTTCATGTTAACTTCCATGTCCCTAAATCATACCTTACTATTTGTGCTGTTCTACATTTTTACAGTAATCACTACAAGTCACCCATGCATCATGCTGGCAAAGGACCTCCCCCCCTCATTTACTCTTATACAGAGGCATAGCTGGCTCATCCAGCGATTGGGGCCATTCCCCATTCTAGAACCCCTTAACAAAAAAAAAAATGGTTCTGCAATCTGGTATCCCACTCACACTCCTCCTCAGGGCATGCTTGCTATATTTGCAACAAATATCTTGTAATATTTGTAAGAAGCAATTACTACAGTTTATTTGAACAGAATAAGTTCTTAAGTTATGTAAAAAAAAACTTTGGTTTAAACTGTGGCAAATGTAGCAAGCAGTCGCTGCAGATTATACCATGCATGTAATGCTGCACCACTCAGATTTGCCTTAAAAATAGAAACATAATAAAATAGTTTTCTTTTAACATGTAATAAACTGATTACTATAGTCATAACACTCTGTCTCTACAGTTTATGCACAAGGAATATGGAGCACTAAAGCATTTAAGTTATGTAAAAAAAACTTTGTTTTGAACTGTAGCAAACTGCTAGTTAGATTTGTAGCAGCCAGTTGTTAGTGTTTATACAAAGCATGAATCACCACAGTACTCAGATTTGCACTAAATATACAATAAACAAACCAAAAACATCTTTTTGCTCTTTTAAACTGTTGCAAACCTCTTGCTATTTTTGTAGTTGCTACAGTTAAACCACATGTATAATGCTACAGTGGTCAGCTCTGACCACAGATGTGCCACATAACACTTTGCTCAAAGGGAAGCTGCCCCCTAGTTACACTACTGCACTCACACACAAAATATCTGGTATTTGTCCCTTGGGTTACACAATGCCCCTCATGTACCGACTTATTATTTTTCCTGCCTCTAATAAAATCACTGATGGTTGCAGTCAGTCAGTAATGCCAAACAACAGAGTTTCATTATTCTAAGAGTTCAGAAAATGCATTCTGATGCTAGACGTGCATTTCTATTAACTTTCAATTAAATTTTTAAGTAATTCAGTGTAATATTTTAAACTTCGTGGGTTTCTTCCCACATCCGAAAGACATGCTGTAGGTGGATTGGGCACTCTAAATTGGCCCTAGGTGTAAGTGTGTGCATGTGTGTGCCTTCTGTGGAAGGTTGGGCGCTGGGCTGGCAACTCAACACTGTAAAACTCCACTGCCAATCATGAGCGGACAGGTGATCCACTGTGGCGACCCCTAACCGGGAAAAAGCCAAAAGAAGAAGAAGAGTAATATTTTAAACTTCTCCATAGTGCCATCTGATGTTCCTCCTGGTTTTGTCTACAAGTCTTCACCACAGCTATTTGGAGGTATGTCAGTCCCCTACTCATGCACAGACACAGCCCCTTGTTTTAAAGAAAGCTCCTGATGTTGCCTTTTATACCTAGCTATTCCCTGACAACTCAAGAGCTGTTACACTTAGTAATATCAGATCTTAGTGTTCAGAAAATACATGAGGATGCAAGAACAATGCATTAACAGAGGCTTCATTTGGTGTGGAGTGATGCATTAACAAAGGCTTCACTTGGTGTAGAGTGATGCATTAACAAAGGCTTCACTTGGTGTAGAGCGATGCATTAACCAAAGCTTCACTTAGTGTAGAGGTATGCATTAAAAAAGGCTTCATTTGATGTAGAGCGATGCATTAACAAAGGCTTCACTTGATGTAGAGTGATACATTAACAAAGGCTTCACTTGGTGTAGAGCGATGCATTAACAAAGGCTTCACTTGGTGTAGAGCGATGCATTAACCAAAGCTTCACTTAGTGTAGAGGGATGCATTAACAAAGGCTTCATTTGGTGTAGAGTGATGCATTAACAAAGGCTTCACTTGTTGTAAAGCGATGCATTAACAATAGCTTCATTTGGTGTAGAGTGATGCATTAACAAAGGCTTCATTTGGTGTAGAGTGATGCATTAACAAAGGCTTCATTTGGTGTAAAGTGATGCATTAATAATGGCTTCATTTGGTGTAGAGTGAAGCATTAACAAAGGTTTGATTTGGTGTAAAGCAATGCATTAACAATGGCTTCATTTGGTGTACAACAGTGCATGAACAAAGCTTCACTTGGTGTAGTGTGATGCATTAACAAAGGCTTCACTTGGTGTAGAGTGATAGATTAACAAAGACTTCATTTGGTGTACAGTGGTGGATTAGCAAAGGCTTCATTTGGTGTAGAGCGATGCATTAACAAAGGCTTCACTTGGTGTAGAGTGATGCATTAGCAAAGGCTTCATTTGGTGTACAGCGATGCATTAACAAAGGCTTCACTTTGTTCAGAAGCTGTTTTCTGTAGTTTGTCTTTTTTTTTTTGCAATGAGTTAGGATAATTTAATTGTAATACATAATTTTAGTGGTTGCTCTGGTTTCTGCTTTTTAGTACAGAAGACTAAAGCTGCTTTGTCAACAAGCTGCTCTCTCTGTTGAGGTAATATGGTTTGCAACCTTTTACTTCTTCCTTTTTTAAGTGATGTTAGTAATATTTGAAGAGTATTCCCTGGTATCATGTGTTCCCTTGTCAGTACATCTTTTATGCTGCAAAACCTGTTGTGCTATTAAATTTTTAAGTGACTTTAGCACAGTATTTATATTTCCATTGTCTGGTGTCCCTCAGTACTGTTGGATTTGCTCATTAGTCTAGGAGAGTTTGGTGGTATGACAGCCCCCCTGCACATGCACACACTTATCAATTCACTCACACACACACACACACACACACACACACACACACACACACACACACACACACACACACACACCCCTACCCAACCTATCCCCTAACTAACCCTCCAACTCTAAATAATGAGGCAGATACAGTCTCACACACACACAGACACACAGATGCGCACAGAAATGCACACAGACACATACATGCATACACACACCCACACGCACCCCTACGCGCACGCACACACACACACACACACACACACACACACACACACACACACACACACACACACACACACACCCCTACCCAACCTATCCCCTAACTAACCCTCCAACTCTAAATAATGAGGCAGATACAGTCTCACACACACACAGACACACAGATGCGCACAGAAATGCACACAGACACATACATGCATACACACACACACACACACACACACACACACACACACACACACACACACACACACACAGACACACTCATCCCTCTGCGCACTCACATGTGCAGCCATACACATTCACACATGCACACACCCCACCCCCACAACCACTACCTGTCCACTAAACTCCCCAGAACTTACCTTTAACAGGATCTGACCCATTAAAAGTAATAGGTTAACTTTTGGCAGATCTAATTAACTTGGAAACCTGATCCAATTTAACACAGATAAACAATTCCACAAATGCCTTTTTTCAGACATTTCTGTAGGATGGAACATAGCTAAGTAACATAGGTTACTGCACCAGATTGCTTCATTCACATACAGCTCAGCTGAGGAGATGGCCCACAGCAGTGAGACCATGTAGGAGCACTACGGTGGGCCTCTACTGGAATCAGAAAGGACCACCACAAGTAGTCCCCATTAAGGCGTACTCTGGTTGCAGCTCTTTATGAATGTAGCCCTTACCAACCCACATTAGGGCATACTCTGGTGGCAACTGTTTATGAATATAACCCTTACCAGCCCACTTTAGGACATATTCTGGTGGCAGCTCTTTATGAATGCAGCCCTTACCAGCCCACATTAGGGTGTACTTTGGAGGCAGCTATTTATGAATGTAGCCATTACTATAGAGGTTCATAAGTAGGTTCATAGGTAGGTACTAGGCTATCTGCCCAAGGGCATTTATAAGCCTAGCCAGAGTGTGTCGGCTTCTGCCGCCCCATTGATTAATTAACTGAGCCTCTGTCAAGCAGAGCCAATGAAGTGATCCCAGGGGTGTATTTTCTATTACCCATCCACTCATCAAGGCTTCTCTTTAAGAGTGTTAGTGAGGGGCTCTGCCTAATGTAGTTAGGAATTTTGTTCCAAAGCATGGGGAGTCTCTGTGACAGGATTCTATCCCTCCAGCATGTTCTATTTATTGTTGTGGCGAGGTTTAGCTCACAGTGACTTGGATTTCTTTAGGTGGAGCATGTCCATCAATTCTGAGTTGGACATGGCTTTGTAAGTCAGGCAGAGATCACCTCTGAGTAAGCAATATGCCACTGAGTACAGCCGGAGTTTTTTCAGTCGGGCTGCATAGGACATATGTTTGAGGCCGGTGATCCTCTTGGTAACGTGTTTTGTGGTCTTTCCAGCTGTTGGAAGTGTCTTGTGAGGTACATCCCAAATGGGGCATTGTACTCTATGATGGGTCTGATGAGTGACGAGTAGAGGGGCACTATAACCTCTTTATTTTTAGATGCAAACCCCTTAGTAATTAGATGGGCCACATAGAAGGATTTCCTAACTACTTTGGCAATATGATTGTCAAAGGAGAGATTACTATCTACCTGGGTCCCCAGATCTCTTATTACCTCTTCTGTATTAAGGGGGCTGCCGCCTATGTGGTAATTCGTGGGTGTTTTGTTTTTCCCAAACGGGATGACTATGCATTTTTTGGCATTTAGCTTGAGGCCATGACTTTGACACCAGGTGTCTGTCTCAGTAAGGCCTTTTTGAAGGATGTCCATGTCAGCCGGAGAGTCAATTATGGCTCCCAGTTTGCAGTAATTGACAAACTTGGTTAGCCATAGTCCTCCTGTGTTTGCCTGTACTTCTAAGAAATATATGCCAAACAGTAGGGGTCCCAGAACCGAGCCTTGCGGGACACCACTTGTGACTGGCTTAGAGTCGGACCTGGAGCCCGCTATTCTTACCGTGTGAGTTCTGTCTGTAAGCCATTTGGCAACCCATCTTGTGACGTAGGGGTTTATGTTCAGGCTGGTGAGTTTTTCTATAATACCCGAGTGAGGAATGGTGTCGAACACCTTGGTGAGATCAAGGTAGGCTGTGTGAACCACCTTTCTCTTGTCTATGGCCTTGGAGACTGTCTCGAAGAAGTCAACCAGGTTTAGTAGGCATGATCTGCCCTTAACAAAGCCGAACTGGGTCGGGTCAAGTGTTTGGAGGTTCCCAATGTCTTTGTTAATGAGTTCCATGATGATGCGCTCCATAGCCTTGCAGACCAGGCTAGTCAGGCTTATGGGGCAATAGTTACCAGGGTCAGTTGTGGCCCCTCCTTTGTGGAGTGGAATAACTGTTGTTCTGCACCATTCTATGGGCATGTAGCCTGTGGAGAGGCTGAAGTTGAACAGCGTGTTTAGGTTGGGGGTTAGTTTGTTCTGTAGTTCGTGCAAGACGCAGCCTGGGACACCATCTGGCCCCACTGATGCTGTGTTTTTGGCTTTTGAAAGGGCTGTTTTCACCTGTGCTTCTGTGATTTCCGGAACACTACACTTTTCCGGTATTGTTGTGGGCCCTTTTGAAGGTGAGGGGGGGGTGAAGTTTGCACTGAATCTATCTGCCAGGATGTCGGCAATATCAGTAGGTTCAGTATATTTTGTGCTATTTTGCACTAGCTCAGAGCATATCTGTGAGTTGCCACTTAGCTTCTTGACATAGCTAAAGAAGGCTTTGTGGTTATCTTTCGAATCCTTGGCTATTTTTCTTTAGAAGTTAGCCTTGGATGATTTTATGAGGGACCTTAGTTTCTTACTGATACTGATCAGGGATGTCTTTCCTTCTTGGGATTTGCTTTTTTTCTGAACTAGTTTTCTCCTTCTGTTGTATAACTTGTTTATGGCATGGGGTCCACCAGACTGGTTTCCTTCTCTTAGGGGAGTGAGTCTTGGTTTTGCTAGGGATGGCATGATCCATGCATCTTTGTAGGTGCTCATAGAGTGCAATTGTAAAGGATTCTGCATCTTGGGCAGTGTTATCCTTTAGCGTGGGGGCTGTGAAACTTACCACCTCTGCCTTAAGTAAGGTGAAGTTTGCTTTAGAAAAGTTTTTCACTGTGGTTTCCTTTGTTGGGGGTGGTGGTGGGGTGTGGGCATCCAGGGTGATTAGTATATGGCTTGATCTAACCAGTGACGGGTTGACCTCTGGTACGGAACACCTGTCGCCCCTGTAGGTGATGACCAGGTCCAATATGTTGTGGCTTCTGGTAAGGGAGTTTACCAGCTGATCCAGGGCATTTGAGTTGATAAATCCCAGGAAGCGCTGAACCTGGGAGTTTGTACTCAAGTAGTTTTACCAGTTAATGGTAGGGTAACTGAAATAGCCCAATATCAGGGTGTTCAATAGGACCTTCATGTTTTCCAGTGTCTCCAGAAAGGTGGAGTGGTGGTCCTGGGTCATGGAGGGTGATCTGTAGCAGGCCACAATTTACATTGCAGATCTGCCCAATGTTAGTTGCACATGGATGATCTCAGAGGTATCATGCAGTGCCACTAACCTGGAGGTGTGGGTATCCTTGATGAATTTGGATACACCCCCTCCTTTTGTATTTCGGTCCGTGTTCTATGGCCGAAATGTGTGGTATGAGTTGTAGCCCAGTAGTGTTGGAGTGCTCTCTGCAGCCTTGAACCAGGTTTCAGTTACTGCACAGATGTCGATGTTCTCCATACTTAGGAGTGCTTTGAGCGCATGCATTTTGAGATTTAAACTCCTGGCGTTGAGTAGCATAACCCTCATTTTTTTACTTGTGCTGTTTATGGTGGTGGGTTTGAATTTTGAGCCTTGCCTAAAAAAGGCACTATGGGGGCAGCAAGAGCCTTGGCCAGTATTCAAAAGCCAAGGGGTGACAGGTGCAAGCCATCTCTTGTGAAGCAACACGGCTTGTCAAGCATGTCATCCCAGGCTGACAGACAGTGGATCCCCTTTGAATGACACCAGAAGCTTAGCCAATTGTTGAAATTGATCATTTTTTCTTTATACTGAGGTATCATTCCTGGTGAGGGCAGGATGCTACTCAGGGTCAGGGTCATACCCGCCTGGGCTACATGATCAGAAAGTTCTTCCATGTCTCTTTTCATGTAGTCCAGGGAGGTACGTCTCAGGTCATTCACACCAGCATGAACAATGACAGAGTCATATTTGTACTTGTTCTGGAGTGACCCGAGTGCCTGTGTTATGTGGCGGATTCTGGCTCCCGACAGGCAGCTAACAGTAACCTTCTCCTTGTCCAGCCTAGTGAGTGGTGCGTCAGTGTGCCTGACTATAGAGTCACCTATTACTAGTGTGTTAGGTATGTTATTTCACCTTAAGGGCTGTGATTGTGCGGCACATCGATTTTGTGTTTTATGTGTTGTCTGGTTTGTGACGGGAGGTGCAGGTTTTGTCGGTGTCTGCTTTGGAGCTCTCTGATGCTTTTGCAGATTTTTATTTAGAGCCTCCGGGTATGATTTTGTGTATTTATGTGTATTTTTTGCCAGTGCTGGTTTAGTAGGTCTATGTGAGGATGGAGGTGTGGTGCAAGTGTTAACATTCTCCTCATGACTGTCTGTTCCAATCTTGGGTAGAGAAACCTTAGCCACCAGTTTGGCTGTATAATTGCATCTCTCACATATGTTGGTGTTTTGTGGTAGGAGGAGAGGGCTGTCTGTGTACATGAGGCAGTTGTAACATTGCCTCAGGATACCCAGATTCACCAGCTGGACTGGAGAGTACACCTGAAGTTGCCCTGTGGTCATGCCTGAATAGTAGGGTGAGCTGCTTAGGCGCTTGGCTGGTGAGGGGTGGATAAAGAGCCTTGCCCTGCTGTGCAGTCAAGTGTCGGGGCATATTAGTGCTTGCTATTAGGTCTGAGCAAGTGCTTGACTGTAGGATGCTTTTTGAGTGCTTAGGTTGAGAGTTAGACTAGTTTCAAGTGAAAAACTGAAGAGGAGACTTAGTGGAGCCGGGAATAATTTAACCCTAGCTAACCGGTGCTGCCTGGTGCACTAAACTGTTTAAACGCGGTTTCTAAACTTCTAACTTCTGGGCTGGAACCACTCCTCCAGGGACAGATGGCTGCTCAAAGTTCCCCTCTCTCACAGGTGAACAGAGAAACTTCCCTCTAGCCAAGTAAGGTATGGGCAAACACAGAAACTTGTAACACAGCCCTGAATTCAGCACTAGCCTGAAAACTGGACTATACTAGCTTAGAAAGGCAGGAAACAAGATTTTTTTTTTGTTTTTTTGTTTTTTTTTTGAAAAGATAAGGCAAAAAAAGTAAAAAGTACACTTAAAACAGCTTTAAAAGACTATAAGCGATCAGAAAAGGCTATCACACTTTAGTGTGTAGCCTACAACAGTTAAACAATTTATTTAAACAAAAAACAATTTTTTTAAAAGTGCAGGCAGTCAAATAAGTACAATATGTGAAAAAAACAAGCTTTTAAATCACAATAAGTGCTGGAAAAATCAGCGTTTAGGCGGAAAACAGTTAAGTACAGCAAGAAAATGCAGAAAACTGATAATCACTCCAAAGTCTCTCTTTTAAGCTAGAAGGTTTGTATAAGTTTAAGGCCTTCTAGTGCTTTCCAGTAGGTTAGTTATAGGAAAGATAGGAAACAAGCGCAGATGTGGTGTTTTAAATCAGAAAGTTGAAAGAGATGGACAACTTCCCGAATGATCAATAAACTACAATTCCTGGGCCAAAAACCACTCCTCTTGTGGTAGACAGGCTACCTAGTACTTACCACTCCCACTGATAAGCTAGAAGGCTGCACTCCAACACAAAGGCTTGGGGGGGGGGGCTCAGAAGCTTACAAACAGTCCTGGATACAGCAGATCTGTACCTGGACTAGACTAGTTACAGGAAATGTGGGGATCAAGTGCAAACACGGGCTTTAAAACCAGAAAGTTGAGAGAGATGGAAGAGATTGCCCAAACGGCCAATAAACTACAATTTCTGGGCCAGAACCACTCCTCTTGTGGTAGATAGGCTACCCAGTGCTTACCACTCCCACTGATAAGCTAGAAGGCTTCCCTCCAACACAGAAAGGCTTGCGGGGCTCAGAAGCTTACCAACAGTCCTGGATACAGCAACTCTGTATCTGGACTAGGCTAGTAACAGGAAAGGTGGGAAACAGTGCAAGTGCGGCTTTTAAACCACAAATTTGAAAGAGATGGGAAAAAACTGCCCAAACGGCCAGTAGCTACAATTTCTGGGCGAGGAACCACTCCTCTTGTGGTAGATAGGCTACCTAATGCTTACCACTCCCACTGATAAGTTAGAAAGCTTCCCTCCAACACAGAAAGGTTTGGGGGGCTCAGAAGCTTACAAAGAGTCCTGGATACACCAAATCTGTACCTGGACTAGACTAGTTACAGGAAAGGTGGGGAACAAGCACAAACACAGTCTTTTAAGCCAGCAAGTTGAAAGAGATGGAAAACTGCCTAAACAGCCAATAAACTACAATTTATGGGCCAAAACCCACTCTTCCCATGGTAGATAGGTTACCTAATGCTTACCACTCCCACTGATAAGCTAGAAGGCTTCCCTCCAACACAGAAAGGCTTGGGGGGGCTCAGAAGCTTACAAAGAGTCTTGGATACAGCAAATCTGTACCTGAACTAGACTAGTAACAGGAAAGGCAGGAAACAAGCACAAACACAGGCTTTTAAATCAGAAGGCTGAAAGAGATGGAAGAGCTTCCCAAACGGCCAATAAACTATCATTTCTGGGCCAGAAACCTCTCCTCCTGTGGTAGATAGGTTACCTAGTGCTTACCACTCCCACTGATAAGCTAGAAGGCTTCCCTCCAACACAGAAAGGCTTGGGGGGCTCAGGAGCTTACAAACAGTCCTGGATGCAGCAAGTCTGTATCTGGACTAGACACGTTACAGGAAAGGCAGGAAACAAGCTAGGATTTTTTTTTTGTTACAGAAAAGCAGCTCAAACAGCAGTAAATACAATTCAAATGCAGTGCAGGCTAGCACACATATATCAATATTACAGCAAATACAGTTTAATTAAATGCAATTAAATTAACAAATGACTAAAAAACAAGTGCAGAAGGCATTAAATTAGAAGGCTATTAACAAGCAGTAATAAGTGCAGAGTAAGAACAACTGAACAGATAACAGCACGCAGAACAGCATCTAACACAGTTACAGTAATAACAGCTGAATATATATATATATATATATATAGATTTTTTTTTTTTTTGAGGGAGGGAACACAGCAGGATTAAGAGGCAACAGGGGTTGTCCTTCTCAAATGCTCTCTTTGTACACAGTAGGAGTGCCTAAAATCAGAATATGACCTCACTGCAATCAGTTGAGTGACCAAATGAGATAGGCCCAGAAGGAGTATCCAAATACAAACTTACAAGAGGGGCGGGAAATTTCAAAGCCACCAAGATTAACACCAAGACAAGAACAGGGAGGGTGGATGGGAGAAACACAGTGGAGACAACAAGAGAGAGAAACAATACAGCACCACTATAAGTAATAGGCACGTGTATAAATACAGCACAGTGCAAATTAAGTTGCAAAAAGTGTACTTATCAGTTTGGAATAGATTCCAATTCTGCAGCTCACAGCAAATCTATCAGCTATCCAGCAGTTCACAGAACTGCAGTCTGTACTGGAATTACAGCAAGATACACCTCAGGCAATGACTATCAGCTAGGATGTGGGCTGGCTCAAAAACCCCCTCCCTGAAACTAGCGTGAGCTACCCTGAGAAAAAAATACAGTGGAGACAACAAGAGACAGAAACAATGCAGCACCACTATAAATAATAGGCAAGTGTATAAATACAGCACAGTGCAAATATACTGTTAGAGAAATTTGCATATTTACTATGTTCTGTTATTTGTTCACATATTCTGAAGTTTCACATCTGCCTGCAACTTGGGCATTTTACGCCTATTTTCTTTTGTCTGTTTAGACATTCCAAATTGTAAAATATGCCTGCAACTTGCCTCTTTGTTAAGGCGGAATTTCCCTATAGCTTAAGAAATAATTTTAAACAGTGCTTGAAATATTAAGCGTTTCAAAAATATTGCAAACACATATAACAACAGCAACAGGAAACAGCTATTACAAAACACAAAATGTTAAATTATCACTGTCCAAAAGTTCAGATCAGTTTCAAAAGGCTTTGCACAGCTTGTATACTTTAAAATATATTGCTTGCGTATAACAGAAAACCAAAAAGACTTATTGTACTGTAGGATAGCCTGTTTCACATTTTCTTCGTACTGGTTAGAATTCCCATGGCTACACAATATAATCTAACAGAGCAAGTGAACAGCAGTAAAAACTAGATTAGGAACATCAAAACTAGCTAAGGAGATTCAAAAGTGTTTTTGCAGAGTGAGCTAACTCCATGTACTCCCAACATGGGTGATGTGCCCCCGAAATCTGTGCTATTTGTA
>NC_056746.1:1369321356-1369323856 GCF_019279795.1 Protopterus annectens
GGAATATGTGGAGAAAACCTACTTACTGGTGTATATTGTTAATTTCCCAGCAGTAGTGGGTAATATGGTGGGTTTCTTGATGGTCTTCCTGTTCAAATGTTTAGTAAGAATCCATGAACATATGAATATCAGACATGACCCTTCGTTCATACTGCTGTTGAACTAACCCTTGGGCAGACTGTGCTCAGCTCAAACCTCTCCTCTGCTTCTATGAATGATGTGGAGACCCAGGGAAGATGCAAACCAAGCTCATGTCATGGAGGATGCACTCCTAGGTATAGAGCACCATACCTGTCCTACCTGATCAGGCAAAGTATATGCTGCTGACTGGCCTGATCTCAGTAAGTTTGTCCTTTGAGTTACCCAGTTGTGGGCTGCATATAACCAGGACTGATAACTTTCCCATTCTTACCTTAACCCCTATGAGTGTCTGTCAACATGGTTGAAGAAGGTCTGTTGGTTTTCCCTAACAGCAGGTTTCATGGTTCAGGGCCTAGATACCAAACGGATGTCTAATGTGTAGTGGAAGCTTGAACTACATATGTGGGAAGGCACCAACTGGCAATACGGACCGATGCCAACACAAGACTTGATGTGGACCTATCTTGTGCTGGAACCACCCTTGACAAGTGTTATCTTAAGTTCTGGATCCTGCACTTTTAACATCTAACACTGTTAAGCAAAAGCACATCATGGTACAAGACCACCCACAAGCATGCACCTGAAGGTGGTGAGGTAAGGAATTGCGTTCAGCTCTTTCTGCTATGAAGAGTTTGAGGACTAGGTGGCAATATCTCAGAAGTAGATCTGGACAGTGAATCATCACCACCCCACAGCTACTAATAGATGAACTTATATGCTTTTTTAATAGGCATCTGCCCATTTTCTGGAGATATTCTGACAGACTAGGCTTCTGGAGAAAATGTTATATCCCCAACATGCCTAACTATATATCTGGGGAAGAAGAAAGAGGAACCATTGGTCATCTATGGCACTAAATATTAGAAATGTTGTCTTAGTAGCTTAGAACCACTCAAAGTTTTCTCTTTTCGCCCCTCAAAATATAGATACTCTTTCTTTTTCTCCAGTTGAGTGGTATGAGTCTCTAATAAGTCATCTCTGAGCTGACTTATGTGTCATCTCCATAAGTGGTATGAGTCTCTAATAAGGCATCTCTGAGCTGACTTATGTGTCATCTCCATAAGTGGCATGAGTCTCTAATAAGTCATCTCTGAGCTGACATATGTGTCATCTCCATAAGTGCTATGAATATCTAATAAGTCATCTCTGAGCTGACTTATGTGTCATCTCCATAAGTGGCATGAGTCTCTAATAAGTCATCTCTGAGCTGACTTATGTGTCAACTCCATAAATGATATGAGTCTCTAATAAGTCATCTCTGAGCTGACTTATGTGTCATCTCCATAAGTGGCATGAGTCTCTAATAAGTCATCTCTGAGCTGACTTATGTGTCATCTCCATAAGTGGTATGAGTCTCTAATAAGTCATCTCTAAGCTGACTTATGTGTCATCTCCATAATCCAGCACAGTATTTTACCACTTGCCATCAAAGAGACCAGAATGCTTAACAGGTCTGGCAAGAAACTCTACTTGTCTGCCATTTTGGGGTTCAGAGCACTCAGCTATTTCATTCCCACGTCCTTCTATTTTTTGCAAGTGAACCAGTCTCTGAAAACGTTTTCCTCCCTCCTAAGTGTGAGCTTAAGGAGTGGACAGATAAGTTCTTTGAATGGTCTCTAGAGTGAGTTACCATGTAGACTTCTGCAACATTGGTTCTGCTGATCATGTGACTAGGCCTGCCAGTTCTCCCATTTATGTGTACAAGTTTAAATGTCTGACAGGGTCTTTCATAAAGGAGGAGTCAGAAACTATACTGCAGACACTCATTTGGGGGAGACATACTTTTATCCAGATCTCTTAGGACTTGCTGGATATATTCTGGATGGGGAAGCAAGTCTTTTTCAATGTGGTGGATTTGTAGTCCCCCCCCCCCCCAGACCAAAGCAATTCCAGCTTTGTCTCAAAAGAGGATGAATTCAAGCCCCCGCACCACCTGAATGTATATATACTCATAGTTCACACAACAATGTAGAAAAGGGAAAACTCCACTGTCACCTAAAGGCATTTCTGCACAATTTTTTTGATCTATTGGTAGTTGAAGAAATGGATGTCAATAGGCTGACTGCATCTTACTTCCTGAGTTTGCCACACCTTGGAGGACATCAGCATGAATTAGCTGGTTTTGAACATGGTCATAATCTGGTATATCTTACATTTGTTATACCTACTGTTAGGCAGAGGTTCATTAGGAGATCAGAACAACTTCATTGAGCTGTTTGAATAAGCCCAAAATGTACTTAAGAAAAAGTTCATACATGTTGCACATCCTTCACACAAGAATATTTGTCCTACTTTCACCAGACCCTGTTTCTGAAATGATGTCCATCCCAAGGTAGACTTTACTGAATTCATCCAGCAC